>NW_027266268.1:3832500-4433750 GCF_022045235.1 Haliotis cracherodii
ATTTAATTGAATCTGGACCAGGCATTCAGGGAATAATATCAAGAGCATCGATCCACAATTGGGATATGACTGACCAGACCAATGAACTTAACCTCCTGATTCATTCAATCACCTCTTAAAACCAGCATAGGTTGCCGGGGACCTACATTCTTACCCGGAATCACAAGACAGGTAGGCTTCTAAGATCATAACACATACCTACTCCTACAGTGACCCCAGTTCTACAGACGTGTTCGGCATGGCGGCGATGAAGAATTCTTCCTCTGGACTTTCCGGATACGTCACAGACAGTCAGTCGTAAATAGTCGTAGGGTACCGATATCTGAGACATGGTCCTGCAATAAACCATTCACTGCAATAAACAATTAACAATCATTTACATTGTTCGATTAACTCTAAAGAATTTATCTGAGATACATCGCCATTCGTTACCTTATATTTGAATCCTGGGTTTTGAACGCTCATCCCTGACGCTTGACAAAGTGATTTATGCTTCTTTATCATTGTCTTTAGAACAGCGTCTCCGGCAAATGGCATCATTTATTATCAACTGCCTCCTACGATTGTTGATAGAGCCTCTTGCATGAGAGAGGGAGGTCAGGGGTGTGATCAGCTGTCCGCGTCTTACCAAAAGACGTTAAAACATGGTACTTGTATTACTCTTCCTTGCAATAAGGGGTAAAACAAATATCAGTCAGCTCGGAGTCGGTATACTGTGTCTGAATATGTGAGGATATCCATGTTAAACTGCTGCATGGAGAGTGGACCAGTATTGTAAAACCGGCCTCAATCCTGGCCAGTACCCTATGTAAGTGAAACTTAATCAGACATCATTGTGAAATCGATCCGGGGTAGAATTGGTCTTCAGCAACCCATGCTTGCCGTAAAAGGCGACCAACGGGATCGGGTGGTCAGGCTCGCTGACTTGGTTGAACCTTGTCAACGATCCCAATTTGGGAGTAGTTTGAGCCTGATACTCAAAAGTCGGATATAGAATATGGGGAGTAGTTTGAGCCTGATACTCAAGAATCGGATATAGAATATGGGGAGTAGTTTGAGCCTGATACTCAAAAGTCGGATATAGAATATGGGGAGTAGTTTGAGCCTGATACTCAAGAATCGGATATAGAATATGGGGAGTAGTTTGAGCCTGATACTCAAAATCGGATATAGAATAGGGGAAGTAGTTTGAGCCGATTACTCAAGAATCGGATATAGAATATGGGGAGTGGTTTGAGCCTGATACTCAAGAATCGGATATAGAATATGGGGAGTGGTTTGAGCCTGACACTCAAGAATCGGATATAGAACATGGGGAAATAATTTGAACCTGATACTCAAGAATCGGATATAGAATAGGGGAAGTAGTTTGAACCTGATACTCAAAATCGGATGTAGAATATGGGAAAAATAGTTTGAGCCTGATACTCAAGAATCGGATATAGACTATGGGGAAATAGTTTAAACCTGATACTCAAGAATCGGATATAGAATAGGGGAAATAGTCTGAACCTGATACTCAAAATCGGATATAGAAAGGGGGAAATAGTTTGAACCTGATACTCAAGAATCGTAAATAGTTTGAACCTGATACTCAAGAATCGGATATAGAATAGGAGAAGTAGTTTGAGCCTGATGCTCAAGAATCGGATATAGACTATGGGGAAATAGTTTGAGCCTGATACTTAAGAATCGGATAGAGAATAGGGGAAGTAGTTTGAGCCTGATACTCAAGAATCGTATATAAAATAGGGGGAAATAGTCTGAACCTGATACTCAAAATCGGATATAGAAAGGGGGAAATAGTTTGAACCTGATACTCAAAATCGGAAATAGTTTGAACCTGATACTCAAGAATCGGATATAGAATGGGGGAAGTAGTTTGAGCCTGATACTCAAGAATCGGATATAGAATATGGGGAGTAGTTTGAACCTGATACTCAAAATCGGATATAGAAAGGGGGAAATAGTTTGAACCTGATACTCAAAATCGGAAATAGCTTGAACCTGATACTCAAAATCGGATGTAGAATATGGGGAGTAGTTTGAACCTGATACTCAAAATCGGATATAGAAAGGGGGAAATAGTTTGAACCTGATACTCAAAATCGGAAATAGTTTGAACCTGATACTCAAGAATCGGATATAGAATTGGGGAAGTAGTTTGAGCCTGATACTCAAGAATCGGATATAGAAAGGGGGAAATAGTTTGAACCTGATACTCAAGAATCGGAAATAGAATAGGGGAAGTAGTTTGAACCTGATACTCAAGAATCGGATATAGAAAGGGGGAAGTAGTTTGAACCTGATACTCAAGAATCGGATATAGAATAGGGGAAGTAGTTTGAACCTGATACTCAAGAATCGGATATAGAATAGGGGGAAATAGTCTGAACCTGATACTCAAAATCGGATATAGAAAGGGGGAAATAGTTTGAACCTGATACTCAAGAATCGGAAATAGTTTGAGCCTGATACTCAAGAATCGGATATAGAATGGGGGAAGTAGTTTGAGCCTGATACTCAAGAATCGGATATAGAATTGGGGAAGTAGTTTGAGCCTGATACTCAAAATCGGATATAGAAAGGGGGAAACAGTTTGAACCTGATACTCAAGAATCGGATATAGAATAGGGGAAGTAGTTTGAGCCTGATACTCAAAATCGGATATAGAATATGGGGAGTAGTTTGAACCTGATACTCAAGAATCGGATATAGAACAGGGGGAGTAGTTTCAGCCTGATACTCAAGAACCGGATATAGAATATGGGAAGTAGTTTGAGCCTGATAAAAGATCGGATGTAGAACAGGACGAGTAGTTTGAGCCTGATATTAAAGAATTTGATATAGAATAGGAGGAGTAGTTACTGAAGAATCGGATATAGGTCGGTTTGCGTAAGAGGCGACTAACGGGATCGGGTGGTCAGGCTCGCTGTCCCAATTGCGTGGATCGATTCGCATGTCAATCACTGGATTGTCTGGTCTAGACTCGATTATTTACAGTCCCCCGTCATATAGCTGGAATATTGCTGAGTGCGGCGTTAACCAACAAACAAACAAAAAATATGATGGCGGTCTATGTAATCGAGTCGGGACGGGAAATCCAGTGATCCATGAAATTGGGATCCGATGACATGCATAAACTCGGCGAGCCTGAGTCGGCGAGCCTGGCCACTTGATCCCGTTGGTCGCCTCTTACGACAAGTATGGGTTATGAAGACTATTCTAACCCACATCTTGACGTATCAGATTATGTAGTAAATAACCTACCTTCTTAGTTGATGCAGAAAGCTGGTGTGCAAAGGATCACGTGTGTCATTCAGTTGGTGAATCAAGGAATGAAAACGGCTGGTCCTTTTATATACGTGGATTAGAACAGGTGACCAAAAACAATTATAGCTGATTATTGTAAACATATTTTGATAAGAAAAGGAAAATTATGACAAATATTATGATGCACGCATTGATGACGATAATCAAAACTATTCATTCATGCTTCAAAAGCAAGTTGCACATATGTTACAACTTACCCATCTGTCACCTACCCAATGAACTGCAAATTTATCATCTTCGTGATCATTTGAGATATTCGGGTGTATTCACAATGACATTGAAGAATGCTTAATTCTGATATAGTCACTATAAGACTAAAATCAGGTATCAAATTATATTCGATACATCAAAATTAGCACTTTTTCACACAATAACCTTGCGTACGAGTGAGTGAGTGAGTATGGTTTTACGCCGCTTTTAGCAATATTCCAGCAGTATCACGAACGGGGACACCAGAAATGGGCTTCACACATTGTACCCATGTCGGGAATCGAACCCGGGTCTTCGGCGTGACGATCGAACGCTCTAACCACTAGGCTACCCGACCGCCCCCTTACGTACGAAAACAACACTATCCTATTGGTTGGTTGGTTGGTTTGTTGTTTAACGTCGCACTCAGCAATATTCTAGCTATATGACGGCGGTCTGTAAATTCGTTGGGGCGGAGGATAATAAAAATAATAATACTCATACCCCCGCCAATATGACATGTCCGGTTGTGTGCAATGCATTTTTGTAAATGGCCTAATTGCAGCAAACACGTCCCATTTTAATTCTGGAAACCCAAAAGTCCAGAAACTCTACGCTCTTTGCCCAGTCTCGGTTAAAGGTATTTACAAAATTAAACATGCCGTTTTCATGGGAACATACCAAGGAAGAAAAAATGAAAAAAAAATTGTTTAAAAACTCAATATTTAGACTATGTCGCCCATGGGCCTGCCCATGGGCGAAGTGTGGCCCATGGGCGAGAATATTTTCCTCTACTTAAAACTCATGTTTTTGTTTCGCAAATACATTTAATGTATTCATTCAAGTATCATGACACAAAATTTAACTCATTTTAACTTAATTCAACGATTTTATAGCGATATTGAAATATTTCGCCCATGGGCGAGAAAAAGGTTTGGCCCATGGGCGAGAATATGTTCCTTTACTTAAAACTCATGTTTTTGTTTCGCAAATACATTTAATGTATTCATTCAAGTATCATGACACAAAATTAAAATCATTTTAACTTAATTCAACGATTTTATAGCGATATTGAAATATTTCGCCCATGGGCGAGAAAAAGGTTTGGCCCATGGGCAGGCCCATGGGCGAGAATATGTTCCTTTACTTAAAACTCATGTTTTTGTTTCGCAAATACATTTAATGTATTCATTCAAGTATCATGACACAAAATTTAACTAATTTTTACTTAATTCAACTATTTTACGGCGTTATTAAAATATTTCGCCCATGTTTTCGTCAGTCCCTTTCAAGCATCAACTAACTGTTTGCAAAGTATATTGTATCATGTGAAATATACTTTATATTATATCATTACATTACTATTTAAAAAGGGCTTTTGGTTGGATGTTTCCTTTAGTTCTACAAATTTCACCTGTTTTACATATTGTAGCGATCTTTAATGAACCCGGCCTTACCTCTCAAAACGTTTTGACAGTTTATCATACGAATTCATGTGCGTGTACTCAAATTCATTGGAGTTATTTTCCACAACATTAAATTTTAGTTAGTTTCTATTTCATTTCCCATTTTATGTCCCGTTGATACATCACACTGGGCAATTACGTGACACTAGGTATGCAATATACAGGTACGCGTGCGCGTATTTTAATGAAAAAAACTATTCGTCTTTTATTGCATAAAGTTTGGCTGAACATCTTACATTCTAACGAAATCTCGAAATAATTATTTAATTACATGCGGTTTCGAACTGACCAGTAGGAATTATGTTTCAATGCGATTGAGGAAAACGTGAGTGAATATTGTGACACTAAAGCAACTTTTAACTGCATTGTCACTTTTGGTATGAAAATGGTAACAGTTCAGAAAAAACAACAGCCTTCTTATGAAAATTCTCATTAGTACGTTGTATCTAATTACAGTGTCGGCCTTATTTACAGGTGATTCTACAATACCTGCTCTCGGTCAATTACGATCTACCACACCACGCGTGAATAAACAGTTATGCAGGTGTTGCTGTGGGCAAATACCTAGCCTGAAAATGTTTATTTTTTTTAGGATACATGTTTTACAAATGTTCGTTGATATGTGGATATATTAAGCACAAAGACAAAAAAATGTTTATGAAAGATGAATTCGTGCCTTGATATATTCATCGAGATGTGTATCATCGTTTAATGGGGTCATTCAATAAACGTATGTTTGGAGGAGATATCAAAGGAGCCGCCCAATATACACAGTGTCGTCCGGTGATCTACCACCCCACCCTGTCCATTAGAGTTATGTAATCGGTACACAAATATATTTGATGCGGTGTCAGTGCGGAAGGAGTTTGAATTACGTCCGCCACTTGCCACAGAAATCCTCAAAGTATAGAAACAATAAACAAGGTCAATCCGTACTAATAACCTAGTGACGCACATAACAACGACTGTCAATAGGGAAAATGGTGAAAACAAATTGAAATAGATTTTAATAAAACATTATTGTACTAAATAACTCGCAAAAGCGGTGCCCAAAATTGTTTGACCGTGTTATGTGTGTTGTAAACTGACGAATAGCAAGTAATTGTCATGCTGTACGCATGGTTCCATATACAAATTCAGTTATACAACCGGTATGAAACTGAGAACTTAGATACCAAGTACAACCTGCATTCACACACGGAAGCAATATACTTGTGTGTATGCCCTCTCCTCTAAAAAATGTATCACTAAAGTATTTGCATCGTAATAAATATAGTAATGATAAAACTTGGTAATTTGGTAGGTCTCCGACAGATATGATTTTCAGTTTTTTTACACCTTTGATTGATACGGATTACGTACCTGTAGTCTAGTCACTGTATCTAATGTATCTGCTTGTTAGAAATTTCAAATGTCTTGTTATAGCACTGTTCCTAAAATACGGCCGTTTCTTTTATCGGGTATAAATAGTTGATTCGTCTTGTCACGCAGTCATTTTTACTTGATCGAATGATTTTGACAAAAAAATACGGCAGAGAGTTTTGTATTTTATTATATTTTTAGAAGATTTTAGAAGATGCTTACATCACTGTATCTCAGAACGTAAAACTGATAACATTCAAACATGTAATTAGTACACAGTTAATTGTTACATATAATTTCCTGCATATTCCTTTTTGAACAAAAAGCCTACATGTATACTGATATCGGTGTCCACTGTTAAACGGGTATTAGTGCAGTCAGCCATGGTAAATGGAGAGACAATAATAAGGTGATTAATTATAGTCTGTTGCAGAATATGCGGTATAAGTGTAGTCATTGATACATATACACATTACACATATACAGATGAAATACACGATATGATGCAGTGCAAGAACAAATTAAGATACGGTTTCTATTAAAAATATTTATACGATTTTGGATTTAATTAGCATGTTTAAATTTTCAGGCCAACATGGCTGAGATACAGCATCGGCATACTCAACTGGAGTTGTTTTCTGCCGGTCGTAAGTTCATTGTTTGACTGAGCACACTCGTGTCGGGGTTGCGATATTTTCTTCTCTTTGTTGGCAGCCTGCCACCGGTCTGAATTTTGAGAAAGGTCTCAGCATGGGACTGTTAATTACTTCTTAATGATGTCTACAAGCTTACAAACTTGTAGATGTTGGGTGCGGTTAGGACCAAACTTTTTCAACTCAGAGTGTTAGTGGTCCTGGAACCCATAGTGTCAAACAGGTTCTGCACAAAACGTCCATCAGATTCTACTGTTCAGCAACATTGTCACTGAATTTCAGAACTCTGGCATGATATAATAATCAAGGATTTCGAAGGTGAACGAGGGGAAAGGCAGACGCACGTGGATTTACCCTCAGGTTATTATTGTCTGGAGTTCACATTTTGGGGCATTTCATATACTAATTGAACGGAGTTCACCTGCACATGTCCACTTTAGTGATACAGACTGTAACCAAAAATGCAATGAGCCGTAGCTCTTAATCCCTTATAACAACGGTAACAACAACCAGGGTGAGGACACAGTAAGGTTAAACCGTGTCCAACAGACAATCTGAGGTGGCTATCTCCCATCAAGTCAGCTTTGTTTTTAAGCGCATAGTTATGTTTTTACATATTGAAATAAAAGGAATTTAAAAAATTATATTTAACAAACCTACACATTACCAAATACAAAACTTTATAACCCTTTCTAGACTTCGTTCCAATTAACCTGGATCATTCAACTCGCTCGCGAAGGTCGTAAGCGACTTTAAAGTGAATACGTCTACAGTGTACAAGTAACTTTTAACTGTATCATATATACTCATGATAAGCAATTATTTTCGTTCCTAATTCGAATGAGCACATTCTGAGGCTAAATCTGCAAAAGGACAGATAAAATATTTCTTTGTATAATGCAAACGATACAAACGTAGCGGCTGATAATAGAGACAATGATTTAATAATCTGCAATATATCAAGTGTTCATGTTCAATCTATTGTACATATTGAAGTGATTGTAAAGTTTCAAGGAGTACTAAAATGTTGTGGTATTATGAATGTATTTAGAATATGAATAGCGAAAAACAGTCACCATATCGAATGTACATGTATAACTTGTCTTCCAACACCACGCTTGTGCCGAGGCCCATGGTAATAAAACTAATCGGTCCCATAAAAGGAGCAAATAGTTTCGCAGATACTTCTTGCTATGGTTCACTCCCAATTGTCAGACGACCTAATCATCAGTCAGACCAGTCAAGTGTGATCAGCATACCTGCCTGGATTTGGCTCCTAATTACTGAACTGCCCAATACTGTCATACTGTGGGCAGAGTAAGCGGCCTCGTTGAGTGATACAGACTAACCAGATTATGATTGTGTTTGTAAGTTGCGTTTAATCTGTGTCGGGTTGCAGTTGTTTTATAAGTCAAGACTAGGGGTAGTTTTTTCAATGAAACCTTTTGAGTTTGTTTTGCATTCATTTCATTAAATACATTGTTAGGTAGAATAATAACACGTTATATGGATTAAACATCTCCCTAATCTGAGTATAATCTCACATGTACTCTAAGTACCGTACTATATTACTTTGCGGAGACACTGAGTATAATTTTTTAGTTGGCATTGTATGCTGTCTGAATGACTTTACACAAATCCCTGCATTCAATAGACCCGTGAAGATCTTCAACAAACCATTCTTGGTGTAAAAGGGCGACAGCGCTTGTCGTAAGAAGCGACTACCGGGATCGGATGGTCAGGCTCGCTGACTTGGTTGATGCATGTCATCGTATCCCAATTGCGTGGATCGATGCACATGATGTCAATCACTGGATTGTCTGGTCCAGACTCGATTATTTACAGACCGCCGTCATACAGCTGAAATATTGCTAAGTGTGGCGTTATACAACTAACAAACAAACAAAACACAAAAAGAGAAAGTGTATGAGTACTAAAACTTGCAATAGATATGCGTACCCTACGTACACACATGAGTCCCATTCGACAGTCTACAACACACGAATAACTGTCAAACAAGTTTGGGTACCCCTTCTGTTCAGGCAAGTTATTTAGTTCGATAATTTTGTATTAAAATCCTTTTCAATTTGTTTTCATCCTTTTTCCCTATTCCATGCATGTTTATGTTGCTACATCTTATTGCTCATGTTTCCAAGTATTGTAAAACACTTTAATGTTTCTCCTTCTTAATCTAACGTTATAACATTTCCGGTCATTGCCATCATCTAATACACAAGAGATGATACCAAGACATATTTTATTCGGTTTTATGGTCTATGCGGTCTTACAATTGATTTTATTAGTCATTAAATCTTATGTCTAGTAAATATTTTCACAAACAAACTGATATAAGGAATGTAACATCCAGTTGAGGACTGAATACGACGTACGTTAGTCTGGTAACGACATTTCTACAATTAATATTTTGAATAAGCCGTTAATACGCCAGTTGTGACAGGGATGATGGTATAGTAGATGTAGCAGACATATTGACAGCCGTTGTTACGCGAGTCACTAGGTTATTAGTACGGCATTGGCCTTGTTGATTGGTACTATACTTTCTGTGGCCACTGGCGGACGTAATTCAAACTCCTTCCACACTGACATTGCACCAACTATATTTGTGTACCGATTACATAACTCTTACTGACAGGGTAGGGTGGTAGTTCACGCGAAACGGACGACACTGTGTATATTGAGCGGCTCCTTTGATATCGCCTCACAACATACTTTTAATGAATGACCAATTAAACGATGATACACATCAGGATCGCGGAGAAAATACAAGCTTCGTTCGCGTTGAATATATATATCAAGGCACAAATTCATCTTTCATAAACTTTTTGTGTCTTGGTGCTTAATATATCCACATATCAACGAAAATATGTAATACATGTATCCACAAAAATATACATGTACAGGCTAGGTATTTGCCCACAGCAACACCTGCATAACTGTTTATTCACGCGTGGTGTGGCAGATTGTAATTGACCGACAACAAGTACTGTAGAATCACCTGTAAATAAGGCCGACACTGTAATTAGACACAACGTACTAATGAGAATATGAGAATTATCATAAGAAGGCTGTTACGTTTTTCTTAACTATTACCATTTTCATACCAAAAGTGACAATGCAGTTAAAAGTTGCTTTAGTGTCACAATATTCACTCACGTTTTCCTCAATCGCATTGAAACATAATTCCTACTGGTCAGTTCGAAACCGCATGTAATTAAATAATTATTTCGAGATTTCGTTAGAATGTAAGATATTCAGCCAAACGTTATGCAATAAAAGACGAATAGTTTTTTTCATTAAAATACGCGCACGTGTACCTGTATATTGCATACCTAGTGTCACGTAATTGCCCAGTGTGATGTATCAACGGGACATAAAATGGGAAATGAAATAGAAACTAACTAAAATTTAATGTTGTGGAAAATAACTCCAATGAATTTGAGTACACGCACATGAATTCGTATGATAAACTGTCAAAACGTTTTGAGAGGTAAGGCCGGGTTCATTAAAGATCGCTACAATATGTAAAGAGGTGAAATTTGTAGAACTAAAGGAAACATCCAACCAAAAGCCCTTTTTAAATAATAATGTAATGATATAATATAAAGTATATTTCACATGATACAATATACTTTGCAAACAGTGGGGTTGATGCTTGAAAGGGACTGACGAAAACATGGGCGAAATATTTTAATAACGCCGTAAAATAGTTGAATTAAGTTAAAATGAGTTTAATTTTGTGTCATGATACTTGAATGAATACATTAAATGTATTTGCGAAACAAAAACATGAGTTTTAAGTAAAGGAACATATTCTCGCCCATGGGCCTGCCCATGGGCCAAACCTTTTTCTCGCCCATGGGCGAAATATTTCAATATCGCTATAAAATCGTTGAATTAAGTTAAAATGAGTTTAATTTTGTGTCATGATACTTGAATGAATACATTAAATGTATTTGCGAAACAAAAACATGAGTTTTAAGTAGAGGAAAATATTCTCGCCCATGGGCCTGCCCATGGGCCTACCCATGGGCCACACTTCGCCCATGGGCAGGCCCATGGGCAGGCCCATGGGCGACATAGTCTAAATATTGAGTTTTTAAACAATTTTTTTTTCATTTTTTCTTCCTTGGTATGTTCCCATGAAAACGGCATGTTTAATTTTGTAAATACCTTTAACCGAGACTGGGCAAAGAGCGTAGAGTTTCTGGACTTTTGGGTTTCCAGATTTAAAATGGGACGTGTTAGCACTTAAAAAGTGATCATTGGTGTTGATTTGCCTTTTGCAGTTTATGATAGAATACGTAACTGTATTTGTAATGAGTTGTGTACGGTTTTCAGGATCTGTTCCGGAAACGAGGACTACCGCCATATTCAGTCTAAGTCAAAGTCGTTGCCAGGGAAACTCGAAAAATAATTCTAAAAAAATCCCAAACAAACAAAAGGCACCTCCAGACCCATTTATGTGCCAAGTTTGGTGAAGACATATTTTACGGTTTCCAAGATCTGCTCAAGGAACGCGCACTACCGCCATTTTGTATAAAATTGTTCATTCTTCAAATTGTACTATAGGCCTGCGGCCTCTTCTGTACGTGAAATAAAGATTGATTAAATACCGCCATTTTCAGTCTAAGTCAAAGTCGTGGCCAGGGAAACTCGGAAATTATATTTTTTTTAAATCTCAAACTATCAAAAGGCACCAGTTCACCACTAGACCTATCTATGTGCCAAGTTTGGTTAAGATATCTCTCATGGTTTTCGTGTTCTGTTCCGGAAACGAAGTGTGACGGACGGCGGGGGATAATAATTACCGTCTTCGCAATGCTTGTGGTTTTGACACAGAGGTGAATCCATGGTACGACCCAGAATATGTAAAGGGCGTCATGGAAAATGATAAATACAAAATTCTTTGGAAAAGCCCCAGTATACAGTCTCAGACGTATCCAGGCCAACAAACCTGATCTTGTCCATTTTGTTAAATCCAATGAAATAATTTATGTTCTTGACTTTTCTGTCCCTTTTGACACTGATGTGATTGACAAGATTCAGGAAAAACATAGCAAATATGCAGACCTCGCTTTCGAAATGTCGCGCTTCCATTCCATGTACGACTCCCCATTGATCTCGGTGCCTTAGGTTTGGTACCTCCAGTCTGTTGACTGACTTTGAGTGAGTGACAGTCTGGGAAATGCGGAACGCTGCAGTGTTGGGGAGTCTTCACATTCCCCGAAAGGTTCAGGATGGGTTCTACTAGGCAGCGTTTCCTACTGGAAGCCTCATTCGCTGTCTGGGCTGCATGAAGAGGGGGCAGGTTGGTTGGTTGGTTTGTTGTTTAACGCCGCACTCAGCAATATTCCAGCTATATGACGTCGGTCTTTAAATAATCGAGTCTGGACCAGACAATCCAGTAATTGATATCATGGGCATCAATCCACGCAATTGCGGAAAGTCAAGCAGACTTTTGGACAATCCACATGGTATTTATTCCACTTGTCTCAAATACTTTCGATGAATATAAAGAAAGTCCTTCCTTGATTATGCCTAATCTTTGAGACAGGGATTTGATGGTTCATTTGCTAGACCAAGTAATATATCTCTCTTTGTACGGATATTTTTTAGCTTTGGAATCCAGTAAAAAGGAGGAATGGGCATGTCTTCAGGTTTTAGAGTAAAGTCAAAAGTTGATTGATGGTTTTGGCAGATTTCGTCCTCAGTTTACATACTGGCCTCATATGCGGCATTATTTGATATAACCAATTGAAACGACATTGTTTGAATAAACATCATTTACTCACAACATTCATTCACACTCATCCAGTTCATCCAGTTCAAACTATAATAATTTTTTGTAGGCTGTCTTTATATTGTTGCAACAACAAAATGTGAATGTTTCATTTCATGACCGTATTTTTCATAACGTTCAGTCTTTAAAAGCTAGGGACACCCTTGACTAGATGATAATTGATATTGTTATGATGGGAATACAACTACGTTGCATATTAATTATAAATAAATGTTCAGTAACACATGTTCATTATTAGCAGTCAACTGAAAATATCAATTATGATTTTTGCTTGTCGTTGATAACATGTAATAGACATTCTAGACTTTAAAAACACTAATTTATCATGCATGCTGAACTAAGTTTGACAATGTTATCTCTTTTAATGTTTTAAAAACAAAAACAACATATGCTTAATAGCCGCGAGTGCGAGAATAGCTTACTATTGTTACAACAGACAATCTATATTGTTTGTTTGTTTGTTGTGTAAAGTCGCACTCAGCAATATTCCAGCTATATGACGGCGGTCTGTAAATAATCGAGTCTGGACCATTACAGCTATGTCTGAAAAGATTTTAAGAAACGGTCACTAGAAAATGGCTTTTCATTTTCTAAATCCAAGAACAATTGAATACATTCTTGTCAAAAATATGAGGGAATGAATATGTCATACTCTGGGGGAAACTTCGAAACTTAACTGAATATGTTTGATGATATTTGGATATCCATATATTTATCTCCTGTGTCCTAATGTCATTGATGTTCTTGACGTCACACGCTAGGTTATGTGACTTTCGGGAGGTGGATTGGTTGGTTGGATTGTTGTTTAACGCCGCACTCAGCAATATTCCAGCTATATGACGGCGGTCTGTAAATAATCGAGTTTGGACCAGACAATCCAGTGATTAATATCATGAGCATCGATCCACGCATTTGGGATCGATGACATGCATCAACCAAGTCAGCGAGCCTGACCACCATATATATATATATATATATATATATATATATATATATATATATATATATATATATACATACTGTTTCGGCTATTTCTGTTAATCCTACAACAATCTGTAACTATTTTTTTTTTATGACTCACATCCAGTTTTGGGAAATATATCCCCTGCAGCCCTCAGTCCTATTTGCCGTAAAAGGCGACTATGCTTGTGGTAAGAGGCGACTAACGGGATCGGGTGGTCAGGCTCGCTGACTTGGTTGATGCATGTCATCGATACCAAATGCGTGGATCGATGCTCATGATATTAATCACTGGATTGTAGAATATATGACCGGATATAGAATATGGGAAGTAGTTTGAGCCTGATAAAAGATCGGATGTAGAACAGGACGAGTAGTTTGAGCCTGATATTAAAGAATTTGATATAGAATAGGAGGAGTAGTTACTGAAGAATCGGATATAGGTTGGTTTGCGTAAGAGGCGACTAACGGGATCTGGTGGTCAGGCTCGCTGTCCCAATTGCGTGGATCGATGCTCATGATATCAATCACTGGATTGTCTGGTCCAGACTCGATTATGTACAGACCACCGTCATATAGCTGGAATATTGCTGAGTGCACTGTTAAACAACCATCCAACCAAATCCTACTCCAACTATAAATGCCTTTCAAGGATTAATCCCCCGTGGGGGCAGTTCTGAAGGTATCTCCAGTGTTGTTACTAATAAGGCATAAGCTGTGGACATGGTAATCAAACGGATGAGCAGAGGTGAGTAAGTGAGCGAGTGAGTTGAATTAGACGTCACGTGGGCAATATTTCAGCCATCTCGTGGCTGAAAAATATTATACATTAATTATATTCAAAAACCTGTCGACGATAGACAGTACAATAACTAGAATATCACAAAGTTGTATATACAACAATTAAGCGATAAAAAATCTACGATGAAAGCAGGCAGACTGGTCGTGTTGCCCGATAATTGAAATTGCGTAGTGCGTCAAACACAATGACCACCCCAAACACAATGCGTCAAACACCATGAACACCCCAAACACAATGCGTCAAAAATCATGAACACCCCAAACACCATGAACACCCCAAACACAATGCGTCAAACACCATGAACACCCCAAACACAATGCGTCAAACACCATGAACACCCCAAACACCATGAACACCCCAAACACTGCGTCAAACACCATGAACACCCCAAACACAATGCGTCAAACACCATGAACACCCCAAACATAATGGGGACAATCTAGTACAAAGCAAAGCAAACTGCCAGCTTACTGGATTCAGTACCTTCCACAAATGTCTTATTACGTCCAGTGATAACAATTGTCAGTGAAAGTACGTACTGCCTCTGGATACTTCCTTATTGTTCAAGGATATGACGTTAAGACGTTACTGATAAACATCATAATTTAATAAGCTTTCCGGTCTCATTGTACCGAAACTGCATTGTTAGGAAACTAAAGGATCTCAGGAGCATGACATACTCTGGTAAATTAGCTTCGTTGCTGGGTAAGTGCGACCTTCGACCGCAACTGATAGGAATTGACGGAAAACACCCGAGATTGTTCACCTCATACCTAGATGGACGTTGTCAATTTGTTGTGGTTTGCGATGAAAGGTCAGATAGAGCCGATCACAGTCGACGTGTCCCACGTTTTCTCCTAGGTGCAGTGATATTGATTTACACGAGTCCTCTGAAATACACCACATTGAAACATAACAACATGTATGTTTGTTCAAATCATTGTGCAGATCAAAAGCAGCCAGTGTATTATTCCGACTATAACATATCATTAAGCATATGTTTCTGAATCACTATCAAAGTGAGTGAGTTAAATTTCACGTAGAATAGGCATTATTTCAGCCATATAGCGATCACTATTTAAAAGTGATGACACCATGGACAGACGTTCGAAACCCATGGAGATCTTTAGCAACCTATTCTTGTATGAGGCGACTAATGGGATCGGGTGGTCAAATTCGGTGACTAGGTTGATTCATGTCCCGTTAGTCGCCTCTTAGGACAAGTATGGGTTGCTGATCATGAAGATCTTCACGGGTCAGATTGTGTACTAACATAAATAGCCCACCTTCAGGGTTGGTGCCGAAAGCTGGTGTACATAGGATCACATGGGTCGTCCAGTTGATGAACCATAACATTGAAACGGCTTGTCTTTAATACAAACCAAAACGAGTAGTGCTTATTATTGTAATTATATATGACTATTATTCATACATGCGAGAGAAAATTGTTCACAATAATTTGCTACCATATTACCATGAAAGCAAGTTTCACATCTGTTACTTACCCAGTGGTCTGCAAACTAGTCATCTAGGTGATACACATTTGAGGTTTTCGGGGGTTATGCAGTATTCAACAATGGCATTGAAGAATCAATGAGTCAGTGTGTTTGGCTTTACGCCGCTTTAAGCAATTTTGCAGCAATATCAAGGCGGGGGACACCAGAAATGCTTCACACATTTCACACATGGTTGGAATCGAACTCTGTTCTTCGGCGTGACGAGCGAACGCTTTAACCACTAGGCTACCCCATCGCCCGACATTGAAGAATGCTTAATTTTGAATCGGCACAATGAGATTAAATCAGGTATCTAATTCTATTCGATACAACAAAATTAACACTTTTTCACACAATAAACTTTCGTACGAAAACATCGTGAGTGATATTCCAGTGATATCACGGGGTCAGCTTAATGTGGGAGGAAGGTCCGCAGGTCTCAGACGTTTACCACTTTGGTGACAGCCACGAGCACGGGTATGGTGCTGACCAACCTAGAAACATAGTCGCCCCGTGAAGATCCGGAAAAAAGGTCTTCAGCAACCCATGCTTGCCGTAAAGGGCGACTAACGGGATCGGGTGGTCCGGCTCTCTCTGACTTGATTGATGCATGACATCGTATCCCAACTGCGTAGATCGATGCTCATGATGTAAATCACTGCTTTGTCTGGTCCAGACTCGATTATTTACAGACCGCCGTTTAAATAGCTGGAATATTATTGAGCGCAGCGTTTAACAAAAAGATCAACAAAGAAACATAATCGGGGCGAACTGGGATTCCAACCCAAACATAGGTTTCTGGCATGCCCTGGAGACGCAACTCTGCACAGCAAATTGCAGCGCCTTACACGACTGGGCCACTCGTGCCCCCTGCTCTCTTGGAACGCGCAATGTGCCAATACCAGCTTTCTAGAAACTTCAGGGAAAGGGGTCACAGATAAATAATATTACTTAAGTTCAAGTATGTTATGTAACACCACAGGGATACGATGACATGCACCAACCAAGTGTATTCTAACTGGAATTCCACAAACGGTAATGAAAAGCGAAATATTTGACAAACTTTATTGAACAATATCTGGTAATAAAACATATCAATGTTTGTTTTGTTGGTTTGTTATTTTCCTTTAATTTTCCAGTGAAAGCACTCGTGCAGCTTTCATTCCATCATAATTAAATTTTCGTTGTATTCATTGAAATTCCTGTATTCTGATTAGCTGAATTGGTCACGTGTTATTGCATTCATTTCCCAATGGGAATTCCCTCTCTGCTCACGTGTATCGTCATGCACAGGACATTTAGCGACTTTCATGTATATTCATTGTCTAAACAAACCTTTGAAACCGAAGGCCGAGAATGAATGAAACAGCAAACGTGCCGGCTCGCTCGCCTGTTTTTTTTCTGCTCGCCTCGGTTCAACTTTCATGTCTACGGGTTTCCTTTCTAACTAGCATTTTTCCAACTGTGTTTTACCGTAATCAGGGAAGTAATGTTTGAATCTGGCGGTAACTGACCATGTAATTTGAAACAGCCGACTTCTCCCGGACATATTTCTTTCCAGTTCGTTACAGTCTGACTGTTGCAGTTCTTTTCGCCTCTTGTCTTAACTGACAGGTCCAATGAACATTGTTTTGATCCTGCTCTCCGTTGATTGGCTACTGACAGTGTAGGCGTGTCAATTTATGTGCATAAATTAAACAATCACCTGATTCATGTCACGCCACAGTGTGTATTCCTACACCTGGAATGTTTATCAATCTCGTCATTTTTGTCTGTTTTGATATATACAACTGATTTTGGTTAAACTATTGTAGATAAAACATGTTTTATGCTGTCGAATTTAATTATAAGCATTGACTGTGTATTTTTTTCGGTTCATTGAGGTATGAATCGAAAAACCAAGGTGCCAACTTTTGTAAGAATCCGCTACGCGGATTCATACAGTTTGCACATTGGTTTTTCGATTCATACCTCAATGAACCGAAAAAGATACACAGTCAATCCTTAAATGGTTGCCGAATGTCAAAATACAATCAATAAAGTAATATCTATTTTCAGGATTTCCATATTTCTGTTCAGGTTTATGCAGAGTTCAATTTGTCATGACATTGTTTATGAGAGATAAGTTCATCATATGCTTATGTTTTTTTGATCAGAAGATGCATTATTTCTACATAATTATAAGACTTTCATCGCATCAATTCATTTTGTTGTCTTTCTTTTTCAACAAACAATCAAATCCCGGGTTCAAATAACGTGCGCATGTTACATACTCGAATAGGCCGTCTACAGTATTAGGTAAACGCTGATATCAGTTCAGTATAAACTGTGACAGGTGTTAATCAACAGGGTATGATAAGATTAGCGTGACCTACTCCTTTCTTTGAATTGTTACTAAGTACAAAAGGCATTAAAAATGTATTCCTTTTTGGTCGTTACAATCCTTCTCGTTGGCGTTTCATGGTAAGTAATATTTTAAAAAGTCAGTTTTATCAGTCCAGTGACACTGCTTACTAATATATTTGACTAAGTTTGGGCTTGCAACCGCAAATTATTTGGTGAGCCCCCCCACCTCAATGTTTGCCATGTTAAAAATCTGATCGGAATTACGAAACAACCATGTAGAAACCAAACTGCTGAGGTCATATTAGCAAACGTTCAGCTTCACAAGCTTAGAGGCTTCAGAGGAGAAGTCGCAGTAAATACAGAAAACGGAGCTAAGGTAGCTGGAAAAAACACACGAAAATGTGTGAAAAGAATATGTTATTTTGGTTCTTGCTACATGTTAAATTTCATAATGAAAAGGATAATTAAGTGGCTAATGTAACAGTTTCAATATGTCTGCATGTGGCAGTCATGACTACGACATTTGTAATCCACTTCACCCGGAACCCCTTTCGGTGTGGCGAGTTGCTCATGGTATCAACAGCTAAATAATGGACCACGTGGGGGCCTCGGGTAAGAGTGAATGAGTCATCCTGTCAGCGTCAGGGAGGCAAGCGGAATATATATACGCACGCAAATTATTATTAATATTTCTTGTGGGGTAGCCTTAAGCGTGTTCTCGTCACCCCGAAAACCCAGGTTCAATTGCCCACATGGTTACAATGTGTGAAGCCCATTTTCCGTTCTCCCCCGCTGTAATATTGCTTGAATATTGCTAAAAGCCGCGTAAAACCATACTCACTTACCCCTTTTTCAATTGAGTATGTGTTGTGTACGTTTTCAAAAACAGTTTAACCAACAGGTATGATGAAATCGTCGGCCACATAGTAGTTGATGCCGTCAAATGCAGGGGACAATGAAACAAGCGTCAACGTTGCTGCTCAATGTATATGCTTGTCATGTGAAATGTTATTTTGCAATATTACAGCCAGCACCATAATCACAACAGCCATGAAATCTACACTAAAGTGATCGAAAATGTATGGCTGAGCTCGGATGAAAACGGCGATGGCATCTTTGAAAGATTCGAATTGACTCGTGTCTTCGCTCACTACGATGAAAATGGTAAGACTGGGATGGGATTGGATGTGTGTGGTTAAAGACTAATAGTCTGACCCAGTTTCGATAACAGGTTGCCAGAATGGTACTGCTTGTGGTTTAAAACAACATGTGGCTCCCCTTGTATTTTAAAGAAAGGTTCCCCAAAGCACTGGAAACATATAAATGTTGTCGTTGAAGAAAAATATGTTTCGCTGGATAATGTTCCTTAAGAGAGAGAAAATCGTGTCTTGAAGCAGTGATCGAAAATATATCTCCTTCCCGTTGGAATAAGAAATGGTGGCTCCCCAGTGTTATACCTTTCCTTTGTCACCAGGTGATAAGATTGTCACCCACCACGAGTACATGGACTCCGTGCCTACACACTCCACCCTGAGGGAGTACAGCCATGCGGTCTTCAAGGAGTTCGACGCTAATGATGACCACCTGCTGGACACACCAGACATCGATCTCGTCTATGGCAAAATGGATCTTGACGGTAAACAATACATTATTACAGTCCCTACAACACTCGTACCTGTGCTTGTCGTAAGAGGCCACTAACGGGGTCGAGTGGTCAGGCTAGATGACTTGGTTGATGCATATCATCGTATCTCAATTGCGTAGGTCGAGGTTCATGATATCAATGACTGGATTGTCTGGTCCAGACCCGATCATTAACAGACCGCCGTTATACAGCTGGAATATTGCTGAGGGCGGCGTTAAACAACCAAACAAACACATTTTCCAAAAGGTTCAAGCGGACATATTTGTGAACTTTGTTGAAAGGCAAGTGCAAGGAAGGAACATTAATACATGTATCCCATAGAATGTGATGCTTGAAGCGACGAAAATTTACCCTGATGGCGTGAATTTTAGCTCGTGCTCGTGCGCCGTTATTGAGTTTGCGTGTAGGGCGTTAAAATAACATTCACTAACACTTGGGATATGACATTTCAATAATCTGCTTATTTTGTTCAGGTAACAAGGAGGTCTCTAAAGATGAGTTTACAGCCTACTGGATGAACGTAAGTGTACAAAGCTCCATATATTAAATCTAAACCTCTGCTTGTCTAAAATTCGTTGTTGTTCGTTGTTACACGCCACACTCAGCAATATTCCAGCTATATGAAGGCGGTCTGTAAATATTCGAGTCTGGACTTGACAATCCCGTGATTGACATCATGAGCATCGATCCACGCATTTGGGATGCGATGAAAAGCATGGTTGTCCTGTTTATGAACCCATGGGGGTTCCACAGTAACAATTATTATAGGTCCCCAGCAACCTATGCTTGTCGTAAGAGACGACTAAGGTTTTGTTTTGTTCTTTGTTTGTTGTTTAACGCCGCACTCAGCAATATTCTAGCTATATGACGGCGGTCTGTAAATAATCGAGCTGGACCAGACAATCCGGTGATTGACATCTTGAGCATCGATCCACGCAATCGGGATACGATGACATGCATCAAGCAAGTCAGCGAGTCTGACCATCCGATCCCGTTAGTCGCCTCTTACCACAAGGACAGTCGCATTTTACGGCAAGCATGGGTCACTTAAGACCTATTCTGCCCCGGATCTTCACGGGGCAGGCGACCAAGTGAATCGCTTGGTCAGGCTATGAGAAACCGTTGACGGCGTGGATTGCTGCTCATTATGTCAATCACTTGATTGTCTTGTCCAGAATCGATAATATCGTTCACCGTCATGTAGTTGAAGTATTGTTAAGTGCGGCTTTAAACAACAAGACACGCAATTATTTTGTATTAATATATAAACTCGACCAGATATTTTTTATTACACTTCAGATTTTGACGAAGACGGCTCACCTGCACGGCCACGGCCTTCACTTGGGCCACCACAACTGAATCACGTGACCACATGCAGCAATAACTGCTAAACGCGTTTGATCAATAAAACAGGAATCTTCCTACATTTGTATAATGAAACACAACAATGATACATGTACGAATATACAAACAAACAAATGGTATTTGACCGGTGTGTCTTACCTGTTCATCTTCACAAGGCAAGGGAGTTAACTGACTGTAAAAGTCCAGTTTCCACCCTTGCCGAAATAGGCTGGGATTTCGTGGCTCGATCGTAGCGCCACCAGTGGCGATTACCAGTTATGTCCCTTCTACTTCCCTTCTACTGACCAATCAGCTACTGCTAGATTTAATCCAAAATACAAGTAATACACTCTTCAAAAAGGAAACGCACAGGTAGATTTTTAGTAAATTTATTGTACCTAATAATTTCGATATATTTAATTCAAAATCATAGATAAAATGTCACATGTTGTCGTTGTCCAAAGGCATTGAAAACTGTTCATTGTCATGTCACATAAGGCCATAAGGTTACGCTGAACGTGTGACCGCCCCGGGCAGCAATCACGGCTCTGCATCTCCTCGGCACTGACTGGATGAGTGTACGAATTGTGTCCTGCGGAATTCTGCACCATTCTGCTTGTAACGCGTTGGCAAGTTGTGGGAGTGTCTGTAGCGTGTTCTGACGTTGATGTATACGTCGATCGAGTTCATCCGAGAGGTTTTCGATTGGATTGAGATCCTGAGATCTCGACTGCCAGGGCAAGCCGTTGATGTTGACATTATGAAGGTCGTCTACCATGACACGAAATGTGTGCGGTGGAGCGTTGTCCTGTTGAAACAGCTCCCTGTGGCGGTCAATGATTGGAAGAAGGTGAGGTTGAAGAATTTTATTTCATGCAGCGATTTGCTGTCAAAATTTCCCTGAACCACAACCAAGTTAGATCTCGTGGAGTAGGATATATATGGCCCCACACATCATGACACTACCGCCAACGAAACTGTCGAATTCACGTTCACAGTGTGGGGAAAAACGCTCATTTCGACGACGATAAACTCGTCTTCCATCTCGCCGGTGAAGAAGAAATCGTGATTCATCGCTAAACCACACTCATCTTCAGTTTCTCAAATTCCAAAGCTGTAAGGTATGGCACCAACGCAAGCGTCGCTGTCGATGGATCTGTTGCAAAATATAGGTTGGTTGTTTGGTTTGTTGTTTGACGCCGCACTCAGCAATATTCCAGCTATATGACGGCGGTCTGTAATAATCGAGTCTGGACCTGAAAATCCAGTGATTGATATCATGAGCATCGATCCAGGCAATTGGGACAGCGAGCTTGACCACCCGATCCTGTTAGTCGGCTCTTACGCAAACCAACCTATATCCGATTCTTCAGTAACTACTCCTCCTTTTCTATATCAAATTCTTTAATATCAGGCTCAAACTACTCGTCCTGTTCTACATCCCATTTTTTATCAGGCTCAAACTACTTCCCCTATTCTATATCCGGTTCTTGAGTATCAGGCTGAAACTACTCCCCCTGTTCTATATCCGATTCTTGAGTATCAGGTTCAAACTGAGGTCTGACCACCCGATCCCGTTAGTCGCCTTTTATGACAAGCATAGTCGCCTTTTACGGCAAGCACTGGTTGCTGAAGACTTATTTTACCCCGGATCTTCACGGCACGGACGATAACTGGTCTTCTTGATCGAATTCCAGCCTCGCGAAGATGGTTCCTGACAGTCTGGTCCGATATTGCAGGTTGGTTACTCTTGGTCGGTCGGTTCTCGGACCTGCAGTGGAATTGAACTGAGTGTATCGGTCACAGAAGCGACAAATGGTGATGAGGTAGACGTTGAAGTGGCTTGCAACAGAAGACTGTGATTACCCTCTTTGGATACGTCCTATGGCGAAACGTCCGATCGGCAGCGCTGAGTCTCGGCATTTTCGAGCTTGAAAAATGTTGACAATTGAATGACAAATTATTGGCTTATGCTTGCCTTTTATAGCCACCACCACGAGTTACAAATGTCATAACTTGCACGTGCATTTTGCTTCACTGTTTTCCTCCATGACATTTTTGAACACGTGTGAAAACAATGCCGTTTTAGACATTGCAAATCGATAATGGCTGCGTTTTGACGCACCGTTTGTCGAAAATCAGGCCTTCAACATTTTACAATGACATATATCCAATTTATATACCGGATTTCAATGAACTACATACTACCTGTGCGTTTCATTTTTGAAGAGTGTATATGTACTGACTGGACAAAGAAATGGTAAATTTTTTCAACCTCGCCACGAACTTAGAGTGAAAGTATACGGGGTCTTTTTAAACTGTAATCAATGTTATAAGAGCCGACCAATGAAGATCTGGCGGTCACATTGTGTTACCAGACATGGTTGATGCATGCGATCGAATCCCAATGGTGTCAGTTACAGGACTGTCTGGTCCAGAGTCGAGTATTTTCAGTGCTTATGGTGCAAACAAACAAACATTGTGACGCAATTCTCCTATAGATGATATTGCTTGATCTCGTCCAAGCCATTCATCCCGTGAATCCCTGTTTTGGAAGACAAACTTGCACATTTGCCCCTTAAACTTATTGAATTTTTTTTTTCTAATGAGTGAGTATGTTTAACGCCACCTTTAGTCACATTGCAGCGGTATCACGGCGGGGGACAAATCAAGATGTTACCATCTCACAAAACATCACGATGAACGTGTCCATTAGAATTTCCAGTTCCCATGTATTTAGTGAGAGTTTAACGCCTTTGTGAAACGTATTTCAGTTATCATTCGGCTGCATGAAGTTAGGCATGTGTCAGATGTTTATATCTTTGGTGAAACGAGCACGAGTATGGTGCTGACAAACTAAAAGATCATAATCAGGCAAAATATGGGATTCGAACCCATGATCATCGGTTTTGGGCGCACCTAAGGGACGCAACTCTGCTTGGCGTATTGTGGGGACACAGACGATGAGACACTCCTAGCCTAGTATAAGGTCACAGCAGCATGTATGTATTCACACAGCAGTGTGTTATGACACATTTCCTAATTCAAAGAAGAGATCAATGAAATCGCCAATTATATGGTCATACGGTTCAATTTGAATTGGTGGGGAGGAATAGGTCTTCACAAACCCATTCTTGGCGTAAAAGGCGACTATGTTTGTCGTAAGAGGCGACTAACGGGATCGGGGGGTCAGGCTTGGTTAATGCATGTCATCGATCGATATCGTATCCCAATTGCGTGGATCGATGCTGAAAATGTCAATCACTGGATTGTCTGATCTAGACTCGATTATTTACAGACCGCAGTCAAAGAGCTGGAACATTGCTGAGTACGGCGTTAATAACAAACAAACAATATGAATTTGTGCCGATAAGATGTGACATCATCACGTCACGGTTTCTTGGACAAGAGGGAAATGTCCGAGTATCACGCAAAACCTCATGCAATAAAGACATATTGAAGATAGTTTTTTTTCTTCTGTTTCATACTATTACTGCATGACCGTACAATTGGGAAGTCCATTTTAATAAGAAACACTATTTTGTTGGGTGTGGGTAGCGATATGAGAGATGGTATTTCGCAACTGGTATTTATATAAATAGCAGGATCCTAGATGATTAAAAAGGCATACAATTTCATTGTTTCAATCAGAAATTCAAATAAGAATATTATTCAATGACACCCATATCTACTTTGCATACAAGAGATTGATTATTTATTATTATTTACAGACTCGATCATATTCGAAACGGAATTGTATCTGTTTATTATATCGATAGCTACGGGACGCATCTTAGCATTGCATACGGCGCACCTAAGCAGCACTGATATTATGACAGGTCAGCACTATGACCTAGTAGCAGTAGATTATATCTATTTTAATCGCTGCATGAACAGGTAGGTATATAAATCATGCTTTAATATAATTTAAAAACAAAACATAACACTTGGTTTCTTCATAGGTCCATATATGTATGGTTTACAATATTACTAATTATAATGAAAACAACCATGAAAAGGTGGTGAGTGAGTGAGTTAATGCTTTACGTCACATCGGCAATATTTCAGCCATATCGTGACGAGCATGAAAAGGTGGAATATATGGTGTAAAATACAGCTGGTGTCTGCAATGCACCATCTTTTAGGGCGTGTCGCTCGGTCTCCAGTCCCAAGGTAATGAATTTCTTATGATAAAACATAGATCAGACTTATGACCAAATTATTATGTTTCAATAACGTCACATGTACATAATTTTATATGAAGCGCAGTTACTTTTTTTCCGCTAACTAATAGATGCAGCAGGAAAATCGTGCAAACTTTACTCGTGTAAGGTGAACCCTACGTCAATATGATACAGAGTGCATTATTACGACACATACGATGATGTAATATGTTCATGTCCATTTAGAACTATCAACACAATGAAAATACTTTCATATAACTTGTTGAGATCAATTATTATAGCTAATATTTTACTATAATGTAGATTAAACAATCTGTTTTGAAACCACATGTCGGATAAATACAATATTAATGATAAAATAAGCATTATTCAGGTGTGTGGTTACTATGGAAACAACGACATCTTCACACCAAGGTTTTGAACTCAACAATGCGAAGTCTTAAAAGTAGAAACAAAACGTGGCAATCCTCTGACGTTGGCTTGTAGGTCTCGTCTGCAGAAGATTAAGACATCGGGTCACCATATAGCTAGTTGATTGATATTAAACTCCGTCTCGCCTTTTATTGATAAACGTATATTTTCGCACCTGTATGAATTGACATCTTTGGTTTGCTTGGTTTGTTGTTTAACACCGCACTAACACAGCGATATTCCAGCTTTATGACTTGGTTGACTTCGTTGATGCATGGCATCGTCTCCCAAATGATGTTAAACCCTGGATTTGAGTGGTCCAGACTCATTTATTTACAGACTGCCGTCATTTTGCTGGAATATTGCTGATTACAAACAGAACAAAACAAACAAAACCTCGAATCACGCTATAATTCTAGACATTTTTTAAACCTTATAATGTTTTCCTCCCACGAATATCTGCTTAAAACACTGGATTGTCTGGTCCAGACTCGATTATTTATACAGATCGCCGTCATATAGCTGGCATATTGCTGAGTGCGGCGTTAAACAACCAACCAACCATCTGGAATCATTATTATGTGATAATGATTTAAAAACATATGCTCATGTTCTAGTCGGAATCAATTGTCTCCGTTTGGCAGAGATTTCCTAGGAATATGAAAATGGTTTTGTCCCTTTTATGTCTAAGTGCCGTGCCATCTACACCCAAAATGGAGTGTCCTCGAAGGCATACTTGTGTGGGTTTTCATTTGCACCTATGAATGAAGCCGAATCGTTTTAGATAGCTGACACCTGATTGGCTCAAGAATCCACGCAGCCTTCCTTCTGCTTGGACGGGCAAAGTTGGCCCAGGGTATATGACCTTATCTTTGAATGTAACTTACTTTACATAGGGATATTTTCGGTTTCGTTTTTAGTTCATCTGCGTGACATAGGCGCGGCGAAAGATATTATCGAGCGTCTTGAGAATATGTACACGTTGGTTGGTATTGTGTTGGCCCTTTGGGCTTCCTACGGAGCCTGTCAGTGAGTACACATGCATACTTCTATGAAATATTCATCGCTCCGCCTTACTACACACCCCGAGTGTCTTTTTTCCAGAATAACAGTTAACATTACTGCTATTCAAGAGTCAGTAATACTATGATTTTCACAGACAATTAATCAAGTTCTTGTATTCTGTACTCTCTCAACGTCTCTTGAAGGACGACAATTGACCTTCGGCCCTACAATGAAACCGCCAAGGCGATGTTTGTGTCCGCTGATCTTGACCATGACCAGACCTTCACTATCGATGAACTGCGGTATTCTTACAATGCGTACGATGCTGATGGTAAGTAAATGTTCCTTTAAGAAGCCCGGGTCAGAATGTACCTCATGCTTGTAAGAAATTTTGAAATGGGGATTGATGGTCAGTTTTCCGTATGTGGCTTAAAGAGTGGGTCGATGAAGATGCGTTCAGTCAATGCTTTGCCCAACCCAGCCGCGTTTCAATAGAAGTCGAGGTCCTATAGCTGGAATATCATATTAATTTTGGCGTTACACAACTGCATCGATTTTAAACGTGACCGCCATGACAATGTTATGGCCTTTGACCTTAAAAACTAAACTGACTGCATTTCGACATTTCATTTGAAACTATGATTATGATTACATATATTATGAAGTTAAATTTTCCACATCCTTCGCATAGCGTGTCAAGGCCTTGCTCACATAATTTAGATCCGACTTTGAATCCTGTTATTTTGCCTATTAATCGGGGCATTGTCGCATGGAACATTATGAAATATACATGATGTTTTTGTTGTCTCATAATATCTGTCATATGTATTTGTATGTTCCTCTGTCCCCACGTATGGTTGGCATTTATGATCTAATGGTGACAGTAAAACAGGTGAGCTTCATTGTGGTATTTCCCAAATTATGTTGGTTTGTTTGTTGGTTATGTTGGTTTGTCAGTAATATTCCAGCTACATGACGGCGGTCTGTAAATAATCGACTCTGGACCAGACAACCCACTGATTGATATCATGAGCATCGATGCACACCATTGGGATCGAAAACATGCTTCAAACCACGACAAGCATAGTCGCCTTTTACGCCTTTTACGGAAGCAGCGTTACACTGACTGACTTTTATGTGATGTTTTCAGGAGATGGTGTTGTGACCAGGACTGAGTATACCACGTTCACGGCTCACCTGAACCCGGAAATGTTCGACTTAACGCATGCCCTGTACGATAATTTTGATGCCGACAAGGATGATGTTCTTACCCTCTTTGATTTCAATGCCTTGTTCAAACTGATGGATAACAACGGTAATTATCAAATCGCTCCATTAATATAGCCATTGCACTTTGTTCTTGACTACCAAACGAGATTAAAACGAGGTTAACGGAAATCAAACGAGGAAACTTGAATTAAAGCATTGGTGTATTTAGTTCTCAAGGTAAATTAAATGTCATCGTCTACACCTGTATAAATTTAGTTTTAAAATCTGAATGTAGATGCTTTTGTTATGAAATAGAAATATATATGTTAAGGGGAATATCGTGAACCTGTTATTGTTGTTCGACTGATGGCACAAGTGGCCTAATCGCCCCTTATTGTGCCAGGATCCTGTGACCGTGGTATCGAATCCCAAATGCGCAGTTACTATATTATCCTTGGTCTGTCGTTGTGGATTTTACCTGCACCTGCAGTTTGCTTTCCAACAACATCAAGCTGTGGTATATAGCTGGATAACTGTTCAAATCTTTGTTTAAGACACCTCACTTGCTAATACACAATTTACCATTGACGAAATATGGAAATGTATACAGCCGAACTTTGATACTCAAGCATATTGTAGTTTGATTTGGTACAGTATATATGTGTCATCTTGAAACATTCCCTGTATTAAGATGAAATTTTGTTACGCTCTGACTGTACATGTAGCATCAAAAACGAATGTATTTTGTTTCAGAAAATGGGCGTGTGAGTCAGAAGGAATACGTGCATTGGTGGACAGTGGTAAGAATTGTTGAATTTTCATGAAATAATCAACCACAGTAACAACAGTTACGAAACCACAACATACCTAGGTAGAATACGAGCATGGAATTCTATTCATGTGAGACCAGAACAAGTGATCATAGTTTGGGCACAACGCATGACCTTGCAAATAAAATATCCAGGTGTCTCTACAGCCAGGTACCGTTGGCCATGCCGTCAAACGCTATGTTTTGTGTCAGTTAGATTTTGTTAAAGCCGTTAAATTTCCGTAAAACAATATCGCTTACTCTGTTATATGTCTTATTAAAACAAATAAGATGCGTCAGGATGAGTGAGTGAATGGTGTTTAACGCCGCATTCAGTTATATTCTAACTTTAACTTGACCGCTTGTAAAATCATTAACTACATCTACCCTATCGGAGTCGCCAAGCCGGGCAAGCCGATCCCCATTGTAGTCAGTTAAGATACAGGGGCCAATATAACCCGAAATCACGGGAGAATAAGAAGTACGATATGATCTGTAAAATAACGTCTTGAAAATTTGATGAAATTTGTTTAATTGAATATTATTTTTTATTTTCCAGACACTTGAATCCCTGGACCATCTCCACCATCCATGAGACTACAATCCAATTTGGTAACAAGGGTTTAAGTAACTCCTGCCTGATGAAGTTATGCGACGTTTATCTAACGATTGAACATGATACGTTCATTATTCTGTGTTGTTGTGTATGGAGATTCGTTCGACAGTATTCCAATACATTTGAAATTGGAACCAGGTGGCCCAAGGACTGGCAGAAAAATCCCCAGTTCTGTTTCGTTGAATTATGTCCCCCAGATATTTCTGTAGATGTGCTTCAGTCATCCATGTGAATTACCGCCTGTAAATCTACCGGATATTGTGTTTGAAAAGATTCAAATCTTAGAGCTGGCTGGTAACACTGCCTCTCGCTTCACCCGGACAATCGTTCGATTAGCTGTTAAGACAGGAATCACATTTAAACGTCAAACAGGTATGAACTGTTCCAGGTATATTTGGAAACAGTATGTATACATTTTTCCTTTGAGGATGGTTGTAACTGGGAGTGTAGATTTAAGCCCAAAAAATAACACAATCCTTTTGCGTTGTACTGATTGAACATCGATGGATACGCTTAAAAGAGGCCCAAAGAACACTTTTATAGGAACACAAGCACAGAAGCAATACACAATATATTGTTATCCATAAAATTGTGTCTACCTTGTCACAATATAGTCATAATACAATTTGATACCCAATACAAAATGCCATTATTGCTACAATAACCATAACAGGCTCATCTCGCGTGACACGCACTCAGCAACATCCCGGACATATCACAGCGGCCTGGAAATAATAGGCTCTGGAGCAGACAATTCAGTGGTTAATATTATGAGCACCGCTTCACGCCTTTGGGGTACGATTACACTCTATCAACCAAGTCACCGAACCTGACAAGCTATTTAAATCCTCCTTTACAGTCATAACTGGTGAAACAAATGTATACAAATCCCTGGTTTGTCTGGTCCAGACTCGATTATTTCGAACAACTAACCAACCAAACAATACTGACCCCCTCCTTCCTGAAGTTGTAGCGCTAACCTGTATGCAACGAAACAGTTACCTTCCACGACCTAAGCCTAACAGCAATCCGTACAAGAACAAAAGTACCTTTAGATTTAGTCCTGTTTTTTGACATTGCCAAAACATTGCCAAAATTGAAAAGAAGGCCAAACGCCTACGTGTGTTTAAACAAGGATAACCGTTTTTGTAGATATGCTTCTGCTTAGTACATTGCGTAAACAACAACAACAAACGACAAACACGTAAATAAGAACGAACCCGTGAAGATCCGGGGTAGCATAGGTTTTCCTTCGAGAGATCAGTCTGACCTGGATCAAACCATTGGTTGGTTTGTTGTTTAACGCCGCACTCAGCAATAGTCCAGCTATTTGACGGCGGTCTGTAAATAATCGAGTCTGGATCAGACCAGACAAGCCAGTGATTGATATCATGAGCATCGATCCACGCAATTGGGATAAATGACCAATTTTGAAACCCAAAAATGAAGCGTGTTACAAAATATGTCTGTCGGCGTTGAAAAGGCTACCAAAACTGTACCTCAATCTTGGACTGGCTGTCTTCTCGGAATGCCTTGCCTGCGTTAAGGGCCGCACAAATTGTTCGTATTATATCGGTTTGACCGTGGAAAGGAGATGAAATTTTAACCCCTAACTTTTGAATCATCACTTTACCTTCCCGTCATCGGCGACTGGAAGCATTCTGTCTTCAGGAAGAAGGGGAAGCAAGTAGGCTGAAAACATGAAAATAAGAGATGACCCGGGGTCTAGAATGAGATCAAACTTACATGCAAACCTTAGGATTTTGCCAATGAAAACCTTAGAGCAAACTAAAACGGTTTATATAGATTTCGTATGAAAGTAAGAGTAACATTGGATATTCACATCGATATGTGGCTAGATAATGTTCGAAAATAATTGATCATATTGTTTATCCAAGTCATCCAAATAATTAAGTAGAACATGCATAGCAGAATAAAGCAGAAAATACGATATACATGGAGAAAGGGTACATCCATGTAACTCATGAACAAGCAGTAGTGTTCCTAGCCTCCCCTGCAAGATGAGACTAGGCATGTTAACGCCTTATCATTGGGACACGTTGAGAGACTTGGCTGTAGAAATACATGTGGATTATCTCTCACACCTTGCGAGAACAGACATCTGGGCAAGTGAAGTAAAGTTCAAGGCGTGTTCGTGAATGAAAAAATTACCACGATAAGAATACATACTTTGAAAGTTTTACTTAATACTTACGAGGAATTCACTTAGTAAGTTTGACGCAATTCACCATATATAATGAAATGACTGCTTCATGAATGGTAGGCGTGTGATTTGACAACCCAATTTCGTATTTCTGTTTCTGACGCACATATATCATATTTTCATAGTGATATATAGATTGAAAATGATAACGGAATCATTTACGTATTTGAATTAATGTGTCATTAATAACAGTCAATGCTGAAGCCTATTAAAGTTTGTTCTTGAATGTTTGCATATAAAGTATTGTGGCCTGTATGACCACTGCACTTATGAAGGGCAATGTTCATGGTATTGTGGGGCTTTTAAAACAGGTCAAGATGTACAGTCATAACTGGAACGGCGTTTGCCTGACATGCAAAGTCATAATCTGCACCTTTCTTCGCTCTATGGTTGAAATAATGCCCAAGCGACGTTAAATTTTAACTCACTCACTCACTTTCCTTCATACCGCAAAACCTCCCACGAGACTTTGACCGCTGAACTCACCAATATGGTATGGTATATCTTTGACCCCTAATGTTTTTTTCAAAATAAATTACAACTTAATACTCCTCCAGATACCCACATAAGTTTTAAGCACTTGCTGGGATAAATGACATTTCGTCAGCAATTAGTGAAACACATGCCCAGTTCAATACAACTTTGAAACATTAAGTCTCAGCTCTGTAGCTCTGTAGCTCTGTAGCTCTGACTCATGGCGATGCACTACAGTCACACGGAGATGTGATCGCAATGCACAGAAGAAACACACAAGACGTTCCCACCCCCTTCAGAATGACACTACGAATGCATGACTGTTGTTTGCTTCTTCGATTGTATGCACTGCACATTATACACGATGTATTTCAACAGAAACAAATGTAAACGTATCTTCAGCACGTTTTCTGCAAACAAGTGCTTGATAAAAGTTTCAACCGAGTATATATGACCAACCGTGGAGATTTGGAGATTAACTTATTTAGAAGTGACCGCAGAATACCTGATACCTGCAATGAATTATTTCCGGTTGAATATAATCAAACACAAGGTGTCCGTGGAGAATACATACAGACAGCATGGTAGCATGACTTGTCACAAATGACAGCATTAACATTATCAAGTCTAGTGATTTGTAGATAGCCCATCGTTTACTCATGCTAACGTCATGCATCTGAACATCCTGTAAGTCTAAATAGAAATTTAAATTATCACGGTTTTAAACCTAATCTAAAGGGGTTCCATCTAGGTCAAAATATATAGTTTTGGCGAAAATGTGGAATTTCAGACTGCCTCTGATATCAGACAAGCTGGGTAAGACTTGGAATTACATATGACTCTTCAGATTAATACGCTTTTAAGTTGTTAATTTAAAACAATATTTCTCTGATGAAGGATCATGTCTAGTACAAATACAAATCTTAATTTCATTCAAGGGACATTTTCATATTTGTTACACTTTTTACAATGGAATATCCCATGTTGTATTCGCGTGTTTCCTTTCAATCTACATCACCATGAACTGTCTTGCGACGCCGTGTGTGCTTCTCGGAGTCAAAGAATAACATTTTCGTTAGAAAATTTAAATCTGTAATTGGATAGGTTAATTGGGTAAGATTCATCAAAATTCTCGCTTTTACATGCATCACTCGATATGGAATATCAGGATGGAATTAGTTCCCAATAACCTAATATTGGATCGGGTGGTCAGGTTGGCTGACTTGGCTGATTGTGTGTCATCGTATCCCGACCACGTGTCAACCACAGACTCTATGATTTACAGGCCCTACTGATATAGCTGGAATGATGCTGACTGCGGCGTTAACAACAAACGAAACAAACTAGACTACTTCTGATGTACAATGGATACGAACAATCTTGGAACATTTATTGTGGGCACAAGTTTTGGAATAATCACATCAATGCATCCATTTCAAAGACTAAGTGTTTCACAACACTTGATATTCCGTAACATTTCACAGATTTATATTTTAAACTGGTCCGTGTTAGAACGTGCTTATACGTAAGAAAAAGAGAACATTCATTTTCATTTTCTGTACCGTGGGAACTACAAGAGACACACAATTCGAAGATAGTTTCACAAATCCTTCATTTACCAACATTCGCTTTTTCAGTTGACGTTGTTGTCTCCCGTGAGGAGTACACCACGTACACTACTCACCAGGTTCCACGCATGCGCTCTAGGACATCTTTGACAGCGAAAGGACCGGAGTTCTAACCCAGTATGATTATGACAAACTTTACAAGTTGTGGGATACAAACGGCCCTTACTTCCTTTTGAATTGATCATATCATGTCTGGAAAGAAACACATTGACAGCTCGCGAAGATAAGGCGGCCATTTTAAATGTAGATTTATACCAAATTCGCCTTCAGAGAACGGGTATATGCCATTGTCGCTTGACAAGCGTACTGCTGTGCGATGTAAGCCAATAAACACTTACTTTTGTATGCAAATAGTGTGAATGGTGGATGCTAACGATAGGGCAGGACATGCTTACCCTATTCGCGAACAGTTTGTCATCACTGATTTTCAGTGGTCCATTCATAACATTTTCACAGCTAGTTTGCCCTTTACGCCGGATGGAATCTGTTTCAGCGGATAATCAAGACCAGTTATTCTCTTGCATTAATGTTTTATATTTTACACCAGTCATACACTATAATATCTGTAAAGAACCTTTCCCGGTTGAATGTGCCCGTACCCAACCACAACGTATTCGTGGGTAATGCATGCAGAAAGCATGGAATCATGCCATCGTAATATGGTATATGATTATAATATGATTACCGCCTTTAGAGAGTACAAAATATACACCATACAGTGTGTCATCCTGTGGCCCAGTGTCTCACATCTCTGTGTTGTTATAATATATAACCTGGACCTATTCACTACCTGAGCTTCGTTTCTGAAGCGACCACGTCGCGAGCTCAACCTCTCCTATCACCATCACAGCACATAATTTCTTTCGCCCATGAGCTTAAAAATCAACAACCAATACAAATTCTTCTTCTCTTAATACGAATTCGGTATAATTCTTCATTCAAATAGCCGCCTTGTCTTCACGAGCCGTCTAGTCGAATACCGACGATGTAACCGATTCTATCAATCATGACACAACAGTGTTATTTAACTGGACAACACTTACATTTTATGCAGGTTGTGCGATGTAGGGCACCGCAGGACAGATTGATGACTACCTTCATCGCGAACACCTGGTTACTACGCTGTATGGCCTTTACCACCAACGGGATCTGATTCGGTGGATAATCGAGACTGGTTATTCTCTGTCTTTGACGTTTTACGTTTATACTAATAACATAGAAAAAAACAGTGCGAATCTGCATTGTTCATGGTCGTTTAATCCAATTAGATTCGCACCTTGTTACCAATTATACCATACTTACAACCAGGCGACTACTTGGCGAGATGGTCGGGCTCACTGACTCGGTTAAATGCATATCATCACAAAATCAATCACTGGTTTGTCTGGTCGAGACTATAACATTTTCATTATTTGCGAATACATCGTTAAACAAAAATACATTTCATTTCTACGTATATCGACGCATCTGACACATAGCTGAACTTGAGGCATGGACTGCCTTCATCATTGCGAGTTTTGCTATATTATAGTGTATGTTTCAGAAAATAACGTGGTAAGCGAAAAGGAGTTTGTGCACTGGTGGACGGTGGTAAGTGTTATGTTTTACAGTAGTAATAGCCATACAAGCAGTGCACGGCTAACAGCATTTATTCACAAAGCAACAATACATTTAATAGTGTCAGTGAGTGGGTTGGTGAGTGGGAGAGTAAGTAAGTGAGTGGGACAGTGATTGGGTGGGTGGATGAGTGAGTGGGTGGGTGGGTGAGTGAGTTTTTACTAACGAAAACGGCATGATAACTGTGGTTTATCTGTTTGACTTCTTTGTTACAGACGCTCGAGTCTCTGGACCACCTCCATCACCCTGACGCCACACCACACACACCCCTCCCCAGCTACAAAATACGACGTTGATCTAGACAATAAAAAACCCAGCACACTATTATAAATACTGTTCACGCCATATCCAATCATTGGCTTACCAAGGACGTATTTCTAGTCGATGATTGTTGTATGAAGCCAAATAATAAGTACGCACACCGCACCATCTCCCCCCCCCCCCCCCCCCCCCCCCATCCCCCCCCACCCCCCCACACACACACTGAATAGTGAAACTTTAACAAATAAACTAATTGCATCTGTTACTTTCATACTTAGGTTGTGGCTTTGGATATTTTGGAGATAAATCTTTTTGATCGTATAATGAGAAGGTTTTTCGGCAGTGTAAAGACAACGGTACAAGTGACGTAGCTTCCCCTAAAGTACTCGTGTATATTGTTCGTACCATGAAGATGTTCATCTTCCTTGCTGTCTCACGCGAATGTATAACCCCGTGTGATCCCAGGTCAGGGAAGACTCCGTGGACTCCAGTGCTTGTGGGGTGAAGGGTATACATGAGAAAATTTACTTCCATTAAATGTAAAACGTTCATCTTAAGCAACCCATGCTTTCGGTAACAGGCCACAATACTTGTCGTAAGGGCGACTAACGGGATCGGGTGGTGAGGCTCGCTGATTTGATTGATGCATGTCATCGTATCCCAATCGCGTGAATCGATGCTCATGACGTCAGTCACTGGATTGTCTGGTCAGACTCGATTATTTACAGACCGGCGTCATATAGCTGGAATATACTTTAAACACCAAACAAACAAACAAACACTTCTAATTTCGTTTCTAAAAGTAGTACAGAATACACTTTCATTTACACAATCTCCCGGAACGTAAACATTCGTCTCAAGTGTACAGCATGGCCACTTCATTGTTTAGGTTCCATGTGAGTAATATGATTGAATTTCGAACGAGGAGTCTCTGAAGGGGGCAACCCTTCCAGCTGCTCACTTGTGAAGCGTGATAAGCCCGAGTTCATTGGGAGGTTAAGATATCTACAGGTATAGTTTGTACCTGAAACTGACCAGTAGATACATACATGTTTAATTCACAAGTTTATTCCTCAAAGAACGACTATAAATAATAATATAAAGATATAATTAGGATAAAAATATGATCAAATAACATGTTCATGATTGTTTATATGAATTTTGTTTATTGATTGTTGACCCAATATTCCAGCTTTATGATAAAGCAGTTCGCTTTTCTTTCTTTCTTGTTAATGTTACGAGCGGAAGAATCGCAGATGATGATTTTATATTGCCCACTTGTAAAAGTCCCCCGACGTGATATTGCTGGAATATTGTTAAAAGCGGCGTAAGAAAATACTCACTCACTCACTATATCAGCTTAATATGGGAGGAAACTCTGAAATTATGCAGGTCTCAGGCGTTTACCACTAGGGTGAAACCCACAAGCATGGGTATAGTGCAGACAAAACTAGAAACATGATAGGGCCGAACTGGGATTCGAACCCTCAACCAAGAGAACGCAAGAGAACGCAATTCTGCAGAGTGAATTGCAGTGATTTAGACGACCGGGCCGCCCGTGCCGCCCGTGCCCCAAGGTAGGAGGACAGTGTAGTAAAAAAACAACCTAGACATCGTGGCATTACCTCTTCGGTACCGATCATTGAATATTTAAGGGCTCAATAGGAGCCAAACAATTAAATTGTTCATATCGCAACAAAATAAATACGCGACAACCAGCATGTCCAGCGATCAGGATTATGTGCGTTAAACCCGAGGCAAACTTATTACTTATATGGACGAATTGCTGAAAATCATTGATGGTGTTCGCGAAAAGGGAAAGCATGTCCTATTACCGGGAGCATCCGCCACTCACACAACCATAATTGCCACCAGTAGTTCTAGATATATATAAAAGAAAATATTCAGGCAATTTTCGCTTTTTTCAATTTCACAAGTTTTCTTACTGTTTGGAATTTTAGAATCTGACCTTTATCATAATATATGTTGGTTTGTAACTCCGACAGTTTTGAAGTATGCTGAAATCACATCGAACTTTCTTTGATCAAACGTGACTTGAATGGCAGGCGGCGGTAGGTTAATTAGTTGAATGAATTGGGCGTAAACAATTATTTCCATGTGAACGCGAGTCAGCTTTATATTGGAGGAATGTCCAAACTGACGCATTTCATAGACCAGATGACCATCGAGTTTACGTGGTTAGTTCAATTAAACGGGGAAGTTTCTTTCATAACATCACGTCAAACCACTACTGGTGAATCATATTTGCACGAAACACGTTCTGATACAGAAAGGCCAAGGATAAACACCGACATAAATGTTTTATTTAAGCCACCATCAATGTATGAAAACAACCGGCGTTATTTAGAATGTTTCTTTGCCCGCTCTTAAAAGAAAAGGTAAACACTGTGTTTACCTGTACCTCTCGACAAAGCCTACTTACAGCCAGTAGGTCCATTACTCCGCTCTGATCAATACAAAGAAAAGGATAAAGACATTCTTGAAGTTAACCCCTTTATCCGTCGGTCCGCTTTTATTTTGGCGTACGCATCGTCGAACTTCTGTCTAAAACAGTGGGACAAACTGACCCAACCTATACACAAAGACCTACTATGATCCCGCGGTCAAGCAGAACTCGATGGGCGCGGTGACAACCTAAGCCAGCGACCTCGAGATCACTGAAGGCACATACAGACTTCCGTAACGTCAGAGAGAATCCAGGAATGGCCAACAGGACATGCGTCAACATGGTGATTCACGTGCTGCTAATTATGCAAGGTAAGCTGGTGATTCATTGAAACGATTAAATACACGTGAGAGAAGCGATATTGTATCAAAAATTGCTGAAAATCATTTTCAGGAGAAACGTAGTTATTCAGTTAACACTCGAACATCAAGACATTATGTAACCATCGCGGTAACAAAATATCTTGCAAGTGTAGATTTATCCGTTTGGAACATTACAAATGCTCCCAGTGCTATATTGTTCTGGTGTGGAGCTACTTCTTTTCAACAGCATTTTCTTTGCTATTGGATAAACCATGGCGTCTACATGTTCAGCGGTTGTATTCAGGAACAGATCTGCTTGAGGTATACATAGATTGCTCCAAAGACCCTGGTGACAAAGGATCTCCATAGCAATCAGTTATGTTGCATATTCATCAAAACCCGGAAGGTTTGTCGGAGTACCATGAGTTGTGTAATCACAATGCTCACCTCTTACTACTCACCGTTACCGGCCGCTTCCATGGTCTAGATTGTCTGGACGGAGAGCGGTAGGTGGATGCTTCGATCCCCGGTCGCATCCTACCAAAAGACGTTAAAAGATGGTCGAGTCAGTATAGTGTGTCTGACTGGGGTATCAACGGTAAACCATCTCTCTCTCTCTGTGACTCTCTCACACTCTCTCACTCCTCTCTCTCTCACACACTCTCTCACTCACTCACTCTCTCTCTGACTCTCTCTCTCTGTGACTCTCTCACTCCTCTCTCTCTCTCTTTCTCTCAAACGCGACGCTAAACCCCATTTAACCTTACCTAAGTTTACCGTTGCCCGTTCGGCCGACGTTCGGCTTGTCTCGGAACGACTCGGGTTATTACGGACGGCATGATGGCAATCAAATTCTCTGAAGCATGCCGAGTTGGCTGTTCACCAGCTGTTTCAGTCGTTAATCCATTAGTGCCCACTCCTTACACAGGTCTACACTCCCTGGTTATACTGAGGCCAGACGACCGCAAGCATCATTATCACTGTCGTGTAGGCCGGGAAACAACACACCTCCTGAGCTGTATGTCGTAAGATGTCCAAATGGATTGATCTCGATCCTTGCTCGTGGTGACTTGATCACAATGTGAACCACAGATCCAGACTTATTTACAGGCCGTCGTGATAAAACTGAACAAACAAATACTTTACTGCAAACAATCCCCAGAGAAATGCATCGTTGTAGAAAGGATATGGTATATCATTATATGGTTGGCCATATGGTTGGCGTTTTGCAGACTTAGTTGACCCCAAATCAAAATGCCAGAATAATAATTCGGAAAATATGGGTTTCAGTAATACAAACTGATTAAAGATGGAAACGTAAGTAAAATCCTATGAATGTCACTCATCACTCAAATGAACACAATAAACAGTGTTTCGTATAATAATCATTATGGTTACTTGCATGTAAGAAACGTGGTCAAAGATGTTGTTTTAAATCCTAGTAAGGGATCGGTCATTTTTTAAAGGATGGATGTGACAGAGGTTTTTGATGCACCAATGTACTGAAAATAATGACCCTCCCCTAATGTCTGTCATATTTTGGGTGACCAGCCCAATGTCCAAAAAAACAAAAGCACTATATATTTTATTATAAAGTCCATTTTTTCATGACCCTCCCCTGATTCCCTCACCTCCCTATAATAGATTTAGGGTCACCTGAAATTAAAAATCTTAAATGAAAGAAATTGCTAAATTCAGGAAGAAATGTCTTAACTGAACCAAATACTTTGTATTCAATCGTTTTTTGAATTATAGAATATTGGACAACACGTCCATTGTTTTTCATATTTCCAGCGTGGTTGCTCTGCGAGTGTTCCGTACAGTTCACCAACACCTCCACAAATCTGAGGAGGGTTCTCCTGACTGACTACGACGCCCAAGTGCGTCCGGCGCTGAAGACCCAAGTCTCGTTACAGATGGTGCTGGTCTCGCTTAACAGTATCGTACGTACAGATGCATTACAACATCACATACGGTCTCCGTAGACAGTATCGTACGTACAGATGCATTACAACATCACATAGTTCTCTGTAGACAGTATCGTACGTACAGATGCATTACAACATCACATAAGGTCTCCGTAGGCAGTATCGTACGTACAAATGCATTACAACATCACATAAGGTCTCCGTAGACAGTATCGTACGTACAGATGCATTACAACATCACATAAGGTCTCCGTAGGCAGTATCGTACGTACAAATGCATTACAACATCACATAGGGTCTCGCTTAACAGTATCGTACGTACAGATGCATTACAACATCTCATACGGCCTCCGTAGACGCTCGTTGCTTAAATCAAGACTTACTTGCGTGATCATGCTTAGTGTCGTAATTTCAAGCCACGTGGCCATATATTATCATCACGTTCTTGTATTCCTATACATTCTCATGAAGGCGGACCCGTGTCAACAGTAGGAAATGGAACTGTATAGTAAAGAAATAGAAGAACATACCGTACGTTTGGAAGTAATGGTTAGACCCACATGAGATGTGCTTCAGCTTTGACATTTTTGGAGTTACAAATTAAATAAATTAAAAGACATTTACCTTCAGATAAAAGGGTGGTGGAGTGTCTTGTTTCCGTCTTTGCATGCAGTTACCAATTCCATAAACAATAATCTAATTTTTAATGTTCATAAACAGACATTACATGCATTCTGTTTACTTCGACCACAAGAGTCAAACATCACATCTTTGTGTGGTCAGGACAAAGGTAATGTATTCTTGATCTTTTTTACAGGACACGGCGACTCAATCTATGTCTGTCAACTGCCTGTGGTTTACGGTGAGATATTTTATGCATCCTATGATATCATTAATGGGACAAATGTTAATAAATTACATCTTGTATTTATGTTGATGTATGACCTTCCTGAAAAATAAATATCTAACATTGTATCCGTTTATATGATAAACCTTCACGAAAGTTGATACTGGCGCCGTTTGTGTAAATGTTAAAATAGTGACCGAGTATGGTTTTACGCCGCTTTTAGAAATATTCCAGCAATATCACGGTGGGGAACACCAGAAATGGGCTTCACACATTGTACCCATGTGGGCAATCGAACCCGATTCTTCGGCGTGACGAGCGAACACTTTAACCACAAGGCTACTCCACCACCCAAATAGCCATATCATCATGACATCATATGAACGCTTTGTTCCAACTAAATGACGACCACATCCTCCATTTACACGGCTTTAAGCAAACATATTCTTTTAAATATTATCTTTTCAAAATAGTTTTTTTTAGGATATTCTGAATGCCCAGCGATCAATATATTATTTTGTTTAAGTGTGCATTTCTAGTCTAGAATTGAAGAAACTCAAGACACGTCCATCATGACTTTGTCACCAAAACAAATTCAAATGCATATTGCTTCTTGCATGAGTTAGAATACCATGACGATTTGTTTGTTTCTGACCAGACCTGGAGGGATGAAAGGTTAACCTGGAACTCCAATCAATACAATGGGACAGACTTTTTGGCTTTGCAAAAGAAGGAGGTGTGGACGCCACCCCTAGTCGTGTCCAATGAGTAAGCAACGTTTTTGATAATAACGATAATCATGTTTTACTAAATGTTAAGGGCGTAATCAGTCATTCCTTTTACGAAAATAATATGGCTAAATCCTGTTCAAAACAACACCCACTGTATCAATGTGGTGAAACGAACCCGGGTGTATAAAGCCAACACTAACTAGATTAGTTCAGTCGTGGATTAAGTGATTCAAGTGCGGATGAAAACAAATCACCAAAAGAGTTTGTCATGGTGTTGAAATACTTTTGTATACTGAATACACGGTAAACTTTAAGTGCTCATAGTTCTAAGATTACTTTGTGGAAATGGACACAAGGGAACCTGGTCAGGGACATGTGAGATAAATATGTAACTAATGAAGGGTTTTATGGACACTTTTGCATGCTAGTGACTGAATAAAAGTGAGTGAGTGAGTGAGTGTGTTGGGTTTAACGCCGCTTTTAACAGTATTACAGTTATATCGCGGCTCGTCAGCTTCATGTGGGAGGAAAGCCCGAAGTGATGCAGGTCTAAGACGTTTACCACTTCGGTGAAACCCACGAGCACAAGTATGGTGCTGACAAACTTAGAAACATAATTGGGGCGAACTTGGATTCGAACCCACAATCATAGGTTTCTGGCGCGCCAAAGGGACGCAACTCTGCACAGGGAATCGCGGCGCCTTAGACGACTGGGCCACCCGTGTCCCCAACTGAATATAAGACGTATGCAAACGTGGCCATATATCACGGTTTTATGTAGAACGTACGTTTACTTACTAGATATATTTGCATGATTTCAACGCAAATGTATTGAATGCAGGTACAATATGGCTTTTAATTTTCATATTTTAACTCACTAATTCTTTTGAAGGACAGTTTGGCCATTTAAAGCATAGCATTTAAAACATACTGATCATAAATATGTTATCTGTTATATAGTTCTCAGTTTTTTTCAAGTGACTGGTGTGAAATATATATGACATTGACAAGACCACTCCCATAATAGAAACTGAAGGCGTCTATTTCAATGTCTTCAAAGTGAATAATGTCTCCATGCTGAAATTCGGAAAATATCAGCTTTACGGCATTGAGATAAACTAACGGTGACTTTTGGGTTTGGGTTTTACGAATGTATATTGACACAGAATGTATACGTGTATCCATAGGCAGTTTGCGATATTAATGAATGTAATATCTTACGGTATTATGATTGTGCACCTTAGCAACATAGAGGCAAATAGTAACAAGTGACTTGGAATTTCAAATTCACAGAATGAACAAAGTTGGACCAATTGGGCAAGAGGGAGTCCCCCTCCGAGTCTTCAATGATGGGAAAATGCTGTGGATTCCTCCAACGAGACTAGAAACATCTTGTACCATCGACATATCTAACTATCCATTTGATGTTCAGGCTTGCATCATCAACATTACCGGTTGGACCTATGCAACTGATGAGCTGGACATCCAGACAGATCCAGACAAACCAATAACGTTAGAATTGTACTCTGCCCATGGGGAATGGGAGCTGACACACACATCTGCTTCACTCAGTGACTTCAATGGGGGCTTCAACAAACAATACAGGGATATCCAGTACTCGCTGACCTTCAGACGACGCTGGCAATACTATGGATTGACGCTGTTACTGCCGCTTATTCTGAGTTCATTTCTCATGACAGGCGTGTTTGCAGTGCCTGTTGAATCTGGGGAAAAGATCGGCTACTCTTTGACTGTTCTGTTGTCCTTCACAGTGCTGCTGACGCTCATCTCTGACAGTCTTCCAGCCATATCAACAAGAACCTCAGCTCTGCGTATGTATAGAAGCTTTCGTGTTGAAACATTGTGTTTGAGAGATAACTTTGATTAGACATCACCATTACCTAGACAATGTACAGACCATGTACACGATCCATTTACTAGTAACAAGGCACAGTTTACTACTCTGAGAACAGAGGTGACCTCCATACACCTGGATCATAATTAGGCGCCGCGTGCTATATATATTTCCATACAAGATGGCCACCTTTGAAAAACGTATCTTTTTTAAATTTATGAGTGAGTGAGTTGGGTTTAACGCCGCTTTTAACAGTATTCCAGATATATCACGGCGCGTCAGCTTAATGTGGGAGGAAAGCCCGAAGTGACGCATGTCTCAGACGTTTACCACTTCGGTGAAACCCACGAGCACAAGTATGCATGGTGCTGACAAACTTAGAAACATAATCGGGGCGAACCGGGATTCGAACCCACAATCATAGGTTTCTGGCGTACCCAAGAGACGCAACTATGCACATCGAATCGTGGCGCCTTAGACGACTGGGCCACCCGTGCCCCCTTTTAAATTTTGTGACGGAACAGAGTTGTTTTCTAATTTCAAGTGACATTCTCATAGTACAATGCATAAACCAAAATCTATTATGAAAGGACAAATTTTGTAACTGTTCGCCCGAAAATAGTTATTTGTCGAACCTTTCAATCTTTCAATTTTTCTTAGCAACGCATTATACGACTCGCTGATATGCATAGTTTTCTTCGTCGCATTAGTGGCACACTCATCAAGATGTGACAAATTTTATATAATATATCGATATTTCCATATTTCGCGATACATGAAAATAAGATTAACTTTTTCAAGATGCATATACATGTACGTGAGAATCTCACTATTCAGGTTACAGTTATCCTTAAAGCTCAGTATGACTTAATTATTGCCGAAGAGCCAACCCTTGCATCACTTTCTCCAAAATGCTGATATAACGTTCATTGGCAGGGGTGATTCTAGGGCTGGGACGATTCCAAATTTTATTACACGGCTACCCCACCCCCATTTACCCTACCCTACTTTGCTAACCGCTGTAGGTCTCAAGTGATGGGTACAAAATGTCCGATTGGGAATAGTTTGACTATAGCCCTGGCAAAATGTATTCAGATACACATATAAAACGATATGGTCATGCATTCACTGAAGTTGACCGTATGAAAGTCAGAAGGAATGTGTGCATAGTCAGAAAGAAATGCGAACATTAGTGACTTGTAGTGTAACCATTGACTTCAAGCTAATGTTTGCTACTATACCACGTGATATCCGGGTTCGGGCAGCCCTTGAGGTACCCGGGTCCTACTCAGTACCCACTCGACCTGAGTACCCAAGTTACCAGTACATGCCCTAGATGATTCCTTATACTTTTGAACGCATTTGTAGTAAAGTGTGTGATTTTTGTTCTCTACACTTGATGTGCATTTCAGAGATCTACCTAACGCTGGTGATGAATCTGGGCACACTGATCACGTTCCTCACTACCCTGGTCCTGTGGCTGTATTACCAGGATGACAAGAAGCCCCTGACTCACGGCACGCTGCTCCTCTACAGAGTCATGGCTGGATGCGCCGGGGTTAAACACAAGTCCAGAACGGTGAGGCCACAGGGGATGGTATTAGAAGACAGCGATATTTCAAGAACAACAAGCTCCATGAATACACCCAGGACCAAAACATGTTCCACTAACGTCTCCTCTGCCTGGAGTGACAAGGGAGGTAAACATGAAGTAGCCGAAGATGTCACCTGGCAAGATTTGGCGAAATGCCTGGATGCATTTTTTCTTCGAGTATTTACGTTTATTTTTATTGCTGTTACTGTTGTATTTCTTGGGGTTATGTATGGAACCTATTATGCTTCCACGTAGTTCCGTCCAGTTTGGAATAATGATGCATGTATAGTAAGTGTTTTATTAACAGAAATAACGAAATGTTATAAAAGTCTTCAAAAGGTAAATATGTTTTTGTATATCAATGGAGCCGAGAATGTTTATGATATAAAATGCCCCGTATACCTCGAACATTAAAAGTGATTGTTACGCAATATAGTGAATATGATAGTAAGATGTCACTCACTAATGTTGCTGAGATAAATGAATTTCTTGAAAGAAGCTGTCTATATCATTATACTACATGCTCTGTAGTATATTTACAGGTATTCTTTCTGTATAAACAATGACATTCATCACCATAAGTGTCATCAGGCTCGCCTAAATAAAAAAAAATCAAAGCAATTCCGTGGCATTTGATTGGCTAATCAAGCAATATTTTTTGCGAGTTTGTTTCTAAAAGCCGAAAAGAAAAAAAGCCACGTCCCAAAAACAGACTACTATTTCCTGACTGGATCATATAGAATGGGCGGGGATTGTGTTGCATTATTGCAATGTCACTCTACTATTGTCAACAGGTTTTTGCCTTAACGATTAAATAAGCAGCCATGGAAGTTATTATTGTTGTTATTTATTTATAAGAATCGACTTCAATAAGTCTTTGCCTTTATAGCGGTAAAAGCCATAAACGCAAAAAATACGCGGAATTATGCAAAGTTGGACGTCGGTTTTTACGTTCCTACCTCCATAAACGCAAAAGATATTGAGGTCAATTCTTTATATGATTCTTATGACATTGCCTCAGCCACACCTCTGTCCTCCTGACCTAATTATATCTGGAATATGCATATGTAATCATGAATTCATTATACAAAGGCACTATTTAGAATGCCCCAATTCCTCAGCAGCCAATATAACGGGGCTCCGGGTAGAACTGACTGTTATTATTGCACCTCGACAGCTCAGATAAATACTCATTCTATCACACAGTTGTTTCCTCTGTGATTTTGGAGATGCCCGGATGTGCGGACAGCCGCTCTTAATGTGTCTGTCCCGGACTCGGTTATTGACAGGACGAATGATGGCGGGGGAATGATCCTGACTCTGGTTTCAGACAGACTTAACTCACTTATTTACCACAGGCTGTAATATAACTGAAATGCAGCGGCGATAACAACGGCTCTGGTTCACAGCCACGGGGAGATCTACTTGACATTGTCTCTAAGCGTTTGGAGATAAAAGTATACCATCCTCCAGACCTGTTCCCACCTTCTCTCGGGGTCAGAGGTATCTAGGTCGAGCAAACAATGATATGCGAGTTTTAGAAGGCCAACGTGAGTAGATCACACTGTTAGTGGTTATTACACACAACAACACTGTCTCCCAGGTAAATAAGATTTAAGCGCACATCGGTTGGAAAATGGACTCAAAGTAAGTACGTGTGGCTTAAAGATGACATGTATGCACCACTATGACGACAAGAGGTACATTTGCAGCCACATCGCGAAGAAAACGAGCCCACGCACACGACGTGACGAACAAAACCGTTATGGTGATTATTTTTCGAGAGCTTACGCTACTTCGAACAGCCATTTCCTCATATACGTCAGTTTAATGTGTGAGGTACATGTAGGTAGTGATACAGGTCGGAGAGATGTACCACTTGTCCCACACAGCATGATGAGAGGCTCAGAGGCTGAAAGCGAACGGTCGTCACGCTGAAATCAGGACATCGATCATAAAACAGTTATCTCGCGCGCCGACATGGTTAACTCTATGACTAGGATAATTGTACCAAGTGCTCGATAACGCTATCGACGAAGAGTGCTGACGTCAAGATCTTTTCTCAAGGTGACCTGCTGAATTCCATATCAGTAGTGTTATTTTAAGAACAATGTAAAATATTGAAAAAATATATATTATTGTAAACCACTATGTTGATGTACTGTCTCTCATAGGCATATATGGCGGCCGTTGTACATGATATGTTTTTTTATTTGTGGATGGTTTTGTGCTTGGATGTACTCTGTCTGTCTGTCTGTCTGTCTCTGTCTGTCTGTCTGTCTGTCTCTCTCTCTCTCTCACACACACATAATATAATTGTATATTGTAGGATGAGCAACTGTACCATTCGGTTGGCAACTCTGAGGGACTATGAAAATGTGTTAGCTATTGGCGAAGTATACAATGGAGTGGATTATCTCCCTTGTAAATATACTGAGTTCTTGGAAGACGACAACTACATGAACTTCCTATGTATTGTAGATGGGGAAGTGGTAAGTATACAACTCGCTTTTCTGGAAGCTAAGGCTATAAATGAAGTACGAAGGCTGAGTGCGGCCTATATATAAAATCAAATCTGGACTAGACAATTCAGTGATTGACATCATGATCTACGCAATTAGGATACAATGACATGCATCAACCAAGTCAGCGGAATGATCTGAATCCCATGTTTTTACCATGTTCAATTTCATTTACTATGTACACTGGGTGGAATGCAGGTGTTGTATGACTGACAACAACATTTATTAATTAATTCCCTCATGCATTAATTCATTAATTCGGTAAGTACATGTATAGTTATTATGTTCCATCATCTTCCTTGTGCAACTCCTTGAGAAAATGTTTCTGTGTAATTAGGGTAAATATGTTCTGTAAGGCTGATAAAAACAGAAGTTACTGGACTCTCATCTTTTCCCGCACCTCATATTCCTATAACACTTCTCAGATTGGCTTCCTGTGTGGAGCTTTGATTGACAACCGTGAAGCATTTGTGCTGAGAGCTGGAAGGGTCAAGGACGCCTATCAGGGTCAAGGTTACTACAAGGCCCTAAGAAGTCATCTATACCAAACAATGTCGACGATCAAATCAGTGAAATATGAAAAAGTGGTTGTGTTCAACGCAATTGCCGAGAAGCTGCTACAACCAGATAGTGGCTTTGAACACATAGCTATGCAGGTGAACATACGCTCGGTCCTTTCCATTCTACAACAGTATAATTTGTTTCACTTAAAATTGCAAGTTGTAATCAAGTTGAACTTTTACTTACTTAATGTTGGTAGTTAAATGTCCATTGTCAGTGTACATTCACATGTACCATTTTTATTTCAGAAGGTTTATACCTATGAGATACCAGAAAGTGTTGTCGAGGAGCCATCATCTGACCTCCAACCTTTGAACCAGAAAGACCTTCACTGCCTGCTCTCTGACCCGGAAACGCGTGACTTCTTGTTTCCGGGAGGAATCCTGTATGTGCACAGAGTGCCATATAAACTAACCGAAGGCAACTTTCCCAGTATTTTTAACAAAAGAACTGTCTTGTTCGGCAGTCCATCCCGTAGCATCAAATATAAGCTTGTGACGACTGGACATTACTTCAATGTTAAGTTAGGCTTTCGTTATATTTTAGACATATACGGATCGTCACCAGAAGACTTCACGCACCATTTCAAAGCTCATTTGGCATTCATTCGGAATTTACGCAAAGGAAAGATAACAGTTACTATCTTTACCCCACAGACGTTCCCTGTCGCGGTTCTTGACGATATCCTGACACGCGTCGGGGCTATTTTACAAGAGTCGTTTCTCTCAGAAGAACATTCATTTAGAAGGTGTGTCTCAGAATAACTTCATCCCCATTCTATAGTTGGTTGGTTTGTTGTTTAACGCCGCACTCAGCAATATTCCAGCTACATGACGGCGGTCTGTAAATAATCGAGTCTGGACCAGCCAATCCAGTGATTGATATCATGAACATCAATACACGCAATTGGGATCGACATGCATAAACCACGTCAGCGATCCTGACCACCCGATCTCGTTAGTCGCCTTTTTACGACATGCAACAAACAAACAAACAAAGATCATACATATTTTAAAGTAATTATTTTGAAAGACATGTCAAAACAATATAAATCTAATGTTGATACCTCACATACTTGAACTGTTCATATGAAATAGGTAATCACATTCCAACAGAACAATTTATTGCAATGGAGTTTTGAATAGACAATGAATGCCATTGTTTTGGAAATATATTTTCGTGGTGTACATGGAAACATAACACAGCAAGTTTGGAGAAGCAATGTCACTCACCAAACTCACTCACTCACTCACGTATTCGTTGGAAGAGAAGGGATGAACCTACATATTGCTGTTCTAAGTTTCACATTCACGAAAACCCATTATAATGACTGTATAGCGACAATAATATAATGAATTTCGTTTTCTTGAATGTTTCTGTTGTAACTGCAGTACTGTTCAACTTTCAAAGTCAACCAGTTGAATTCCAATCTGCATGAAAAATAAATAATGGAGATCTAGTCGAGTCGTATTTTGTATAAAACTCCTGACCAGAACTCTTTGAAATAATATTAAAAATGTATTTACAACGACAGTACTACTAACAGCAGCCACGAAAATAAAAAAATATATTTGCCTTTCATCATAAATTTAATGAAAAATTCGTGCACAATGTCCCAGTTGCCATGTTTTCGCAATTGCATTAAATAGTGTAATATTTTAAAGCCGCTTCTCCCAATGCCGATCTGATTTTTATATTGCATTGTACCTCCAATGATCTATTTGGCTCTCCAAATTTCATCCAGGGTAATATCAACTTGGATATGTACTAAGAGGTGATATATAGATAGATGTTAAGTAATTTTTAGCCACGACAACATTATTTATATCAATTTTAGTTTTTAATATGTTAATTACATTTCACTTTCGTTTCATTTTTAAGAGTTGTTCAGATAATAAAAGTTTAAGATAATGAATAAACGTAGTCGGATGTTTCTCAGGTTATTGATATCATAATTACCGTATTCAAATTTTACAAGGGAAATGTCAGCTGGGCTACATGTAAGTTTAGACTAATGGACTAACATCTGCACTATTGAATTTACCAGTTAAGATATTTTTGAAAGTCATTCTTTGAAAGCTTTGACCCCAGGTGGATTTCACATACTGAATACAACCTTGCCTATTTTCAACATCTCAGGTTTAGGATCACAAGTAGAAGGCAATGCAGATATTCCACACTCATTGTTTAGGGCTTTGGGTGCTTTGATTTATCAAACAATCTAAATAGATATAAAAAGTATCGCCTTAAAAAAAACTGTAAAAGTGTGCAAACTTGCTGAGATGACCGTTGACGATTGTTGTGGGAAAAATTTGATGACTGCTCGGTACTCGTTCTTTTCTATTTCTGTGTCCATCTGGAACCCTATCACGTTCAACTTGCTGTCACTAATATACAGACGTCCTCAACAGACCCACTACACTTGAAAGAAACTATTTACCGATCGATATTGATGTAGATGCGACATCTTGCCTGACAGAAATGAAAGAACGATGTTACCATTAAGGTACGTAGATCCGGGTAGGTAATTGGAACAGTCATGATATCAGCCTATTATGACGTAACTCAAAAAGTGTTTTATATCGCAGGATAAAGTACAGTCGCAAAGCATCTTAGAATTAAAGACAACAAAATAATATGAAATATAAAATTTCTTATGTAGCTGAATGTATGTGCACGTGTAAACACTGTTTTTTGTTATCAACTTAAGTTCTTCAACAAGGTATACTGCATACTGTTTTGATCATGTTCATTATTTCAATATCATATTCAATTCTACTCAGTACTGTACACACCGTTTGTCTATTTTACATGTATTCGACGGCTACAATATTTGTTGTCTGTTGATTTGTTTCCTGAATATACTATTATTTAAACCACATTAACTGACCTCTTGCTGAAATGTGTGGCCCGTTCAATATCAAATATCCATGGCAAACAAAACCGAGGCATAATAGGCATACCAAACTTGTATTTGGTATTATGTAACACCAGACATTCTTATCAATCAATACTGTTGTCCAAAGCAACCATTGAAATAAAAACACGTCTATAATAGTGAATACTCAGTATCGATTTTAATTTACATGAAGTCCATATCAATCGTGCAGCAGTTTCCCAGGAACCAGAACAGTTTCCCAGGAATTGAACGGGAGACATTTGACTGATGGATGAGTTGCCAGATAGGTTAGCACTCAATGTTACTGATCAATCTATAGACTAAAGCTATTTACAATGTATCGAACTGTTTAGTTATTCAGAACCTTTGTTGGGGAATGTTCCGTTGCTGCAGCAACGAGCGATGTGCTTACGGAGGTAGGGTGAGGTTAAATAGATTTGCTGCAAAGCTACCTCACGGGATAATTTGCTCCGAGGAAGTGCCTCGAGGTACGACCCCCCCTTATCCTGTCAGCTGCGTGAATACTAGTATTCAGAAGTCTCAAGAATTACGAAAAGTTGTTCCTCCTCAGTAAACTATATAGTACATGGATTTATATCATTTTCGTTATAATGAACATCTTCATAACGTATAATACAATACTTTGGTAAGAAATGTCAATATTACAATTAAATCAGTTCTAAGTCCGGCAATGGTTGCTAACAATAGAAAGGCACACTTGGCCGTATTTCTTGATACCCATCAACAGAGGATGTTTTCGTTGCTTCGAAAGTGTGTCACCTCAAATTACACGTTGCGTTCTTTAGGCGTGTTAGACCCCTGAAGATTCCGGGGTAGAATAGGTCTGCAGTAAAAGGTGACTATGCTTGTCGTAAAAGGCGACTAACGGGATCGGGTGGTCAGGCTCGCTGACTTGGTTGATGCATGTCATCGATCCCAAATGCGTGGATCGATGCTCATGATATTAATCACTTGATTGTCTGGTGCAGACTCGATTATTTACAGACCGCCGTCATATAGCTGGAATATTGCTTAGTGCGGCGTTAAACAACAAACCAACCAACCAACCAACTTTAGGCGTGTTAAAGTCATATGATCGTGGGTTCGAATCCCATATTCGCCTGATAATATTTCTTAGTCCGTCAACAAAATACCAGTGCTCGTTACATGAGAAAATGTCTTTGGCAATTCAGAGTTTCCGCTTGTTAAGGTGAGTCGCCTTGACATAACTGTAATGTACGGGTGGTGTGGGTTGAGGGCTTAATTCATTGTGAGATAATCCGGGACATGTGTTGTTGACAAAGGGCGTCCTGGTGAGATGATCCGGGGCGGGTTTTGTGAACCAAGGGCATCCAGGTGAAATGTTCCGGGAAAGGTGTTGTGCATCTTGGGCGTCTTGTTGAAATGATCCCGGACGAGTAATGTGTATTGAGCGAAGTGGATGTGTTCCACAACCTGCAAATCGCAGACTGTGACACATTAAATGTATTGACTACGGTATGCTGACTTGTATTAATCAAGTCAGATGGCAGAGTTTGTGTGTGCATGCGTTATTGTTTGCGTTCAGTTACAGTATATTCCAACATTATCAGAGCAGTCAAAACCAATCCACTTCATCAGAAAATGAACTTCTCCTCCTATATATATATGCCTGCACACACACACACGCGTATATTCACATGCTTCTGCCAGGAAAATATAAGAGTCATTTCTTGACCACGGTCAGAAACGTTCGATTTGTCGTAAGAGACTAATGGGATCGGGTGGTTAGGCTCGTTGACTTAGTTGATGCATGTCATCGTATCCCAATTGCTCATGATATCTTTCACTGGATTGTCTGGTCCAGACTCGATTATTTACAGACCACCGTTATATAGCAGTTACATTGAGTTCTGTCTGTATAGAAAATCAAGAGCAGTTACACCATGAATGACATGCAACCCAATGCGAACAATTTGATAAACAAGCGAGGTGAGTTGTTTTCACCAGTGCAGGTGTAGAAGAAAACAATAGTACATTCGACCTTGACACCATCACCATACTCCTTGATAAATTACTTGGAGCTACATCAGACACGCAGTAGCTGAAGTACATTGCATCAATTAGTTCGTGAAATGTTTGGCGTGATAACACTTCTCTTTTTGTGCTGAATATATGCGAGGTGAGGTGAAATCCTGCTTAGCGTCGCGTTCAAGATTATATATTGTGCTTATATAGTGCCAGCCGTACAGTGACGTACTGAAAATAGGTTGAAAATAACTTCGTAACTGCTAGTGCTACGTGAATCATCTACAATGTGTATAGACTGAAATATGTGGTTATTCGCAACTGGAAGAGAGAAAGTGAGAAACTACCAGGCGCCTTGTGTTTTCAGCCATCCCATGTTCGCATACCACACATGCATCACCAAACATAATTGGGGTAGCCTAGTGGTTAAAGCGTTCGCTCGTCACTCCGAAGACCCGGTTTCGATTCCCCACATGGATACACTGTGTGAAGCTGAATTCTGGGGTCCCCGCCATTATATTGCTGGACTATTACTAAAAGCGGCGTAAGCTATACTCACTCACTCAACATAATGAGGTAGACTTTTGGTTTACTGGTTGATACCAGAGTAAAACACATTCAGTTGTCCGATATATCTCAACCCCTGGAAGTTGGAAACTGTAAACAAGCCTGTAAACAAGCTCCTTCTACCAGTGCTGAAATCAGATTTCTGCCACTTACAATCAACACAACTGCCTATAACATAACTACTACCACATAAGGGTTCATACAACTTTCAAGTATGTATTAGTATTATGCTTTACATGTCGATTTTAGTGCCTCATAGGTCACGTGCCTATAAACGTTTTACATGTGCATACTAGTGTGTCATAGACCATTTATTGCCAGGATGTTATATTTATTGCTTATTTACACGTTTTATATTTGTGCTGTATGTAAGATGTGACACTTAAATAAACAGACGCCAAAAAAAATGAGAAGCAGTTTATAAATCATAAAGTTTTAAACGACGGGGAAACTATACACATGTTAAGCCACCCTCAGTGGTATCAAAGTTCAAACTGTATTTCCATACCTGACTAATGAGAACCAGTGTGCGTGCGTGCGTGCGTGCTTGCATGTTCGCGGGTATGCGAGCGAGTGTTCATACAATGTCTATGTACTGATACTACAAATTTTACTATGGTGAAGCAAAATATAAGTTCATGATCCTTTTTTTCACGGCCCAATCGTTTGAGCACCCGTGTCGTCAAATGCGTGTTGATCATGATATATATTTGCATATATAATGTTGCTGATATATTTGCCTTGTTTCGATTTAAGACTATATCACACTGATCCCGTAGACTTCATACGTTGCGTGAAAAAAAGCACTTCTTGGTAATTTACATATACGAACACATTGAAACCGAATTTTGAATGCAAGGCGCCCGATGCGTGGGAAATAGGTGATGCACCTAATTTTAAGGATTGCATTTGTAATGGCATGGGGAATTCAATTTATGACGCCATATTTTATAGGTCAGATGAGGTGGCAGCAGAAGTATCTTCACCTTCCGTTTGTTGTGTTCCTCCCTGTTGATCTGTATCCCTGATATGGGGACTATTTCGACAGGCAATTATGGTAACGACTGAACATATGATAACGCTAGCTACAATGGGAACGCCAAGCATTATTCCAATGACACTAATGCTCTTATCAGCAATAGGATAATTCAAAATACACAGAAAACAGATCAACATCAGTACCAGTAGGCTAAAGAAGAATACAAAAGCACAAGTTCCGATAGCCTTCACTGTTCTCAAGCGGTCGCTGTCATCAGCAGGGTGCACGTGGTTGTAGTAGTGCACGATCAATGAACCCACAATCATTAGTGCGCCACACGTCATCGTTGAAGAAATGTACACACCTGAAAATCATATAAAGTATTTATTCTTATTGTGTTTCATGCATCCAGGAAGGGAAACTAAGTCGTTTGTCATCACAGCAAAATAATGGTTTCCAACTCTCTGGAGAACAGATGGAAACGGGGAAACACAGGTTAACTCTTGGTTTTCGTGATTGGAACATTTCAGTGATGGTTTCCATGCCAAAGTTTATGTAAAACTTTCAGTTGTTTGAGTTTTACTGTAGTATGTGACACTAAATGGAAACCACCAAACAACACCCCCATGTCAACAACTACATTCTACTCACTAGGTTCCCATGCGTATCTTTCATTTAAATTTGACTCATTATATTGTTAAAAATGAATAATACATATTTGTTTCGTACTTCCCTTTTTTAAATGAACTAAATGTGTGTGGATAAACCAACTAACATACCAAGCAATTATCGGCAGATAAACAATAACTGGCGTCATCTCGTTTTGAATTTACAAACTCCAAAACAATCATATTATCGATATCATTTACACAGTACATTGATGTCTCGTGGAGTAAGATTAACTCAGTCTCAAATATAGAAATGGAGATATAATAATAAATATTGACCAAGAGTCCGTTATGCATAAAGATACATTGCAAATGTAGCCACTTTTGATCGCATACCGATACATGTACCGTGCGACAATATGAGTTATTGCCATGTATCTGAAACACACGCTGACGTAAATAAGATATGTATAGTTATTATTAATAACTTGATGTATTTTACAAATTGAATGTATATGATGCAAATCGATTTTCCTCTGACGTCAAACACGGTGGAGAGATCAACACATACTCAAAGTAAAAGGGGCATACCTGTTAACTGTAGCCCATTGTCCATTTAAGTCGGTAACTCGACCAATGCGTCTAGGTGAGAATTCGCTGTGGCTCACAATATATTTCGTATTATTTTGTTCATTTACAACCAAACTGTTCCCACACAAATATTGATACTGACATTAGTACTACTACTACTTCGTTCATGACATGAACAATATGAAAAGAACAGAAATTTAGACTTTTTCTTTCCAACATTTCGATGTTACGTTTGTTTGAAAATGTCTCAATTAGACATAATTAAGATTGGTTGTTCGTTGATAAAAAATTGACAAGTCACGCACCTGTTAGGCCACAATATTATATCAATCAAATATTTAATCAGGCTGTTCTTAACATACAAAGTTATTTATCAACTCGTGCCCATTTCATTAGGATATGGTTGATCATCTTCTTCATGTCACCTCGCTCAGGTATCATACACTTTTTTCTTTTTCTTTACTGTGTCATTAAACACACAACTAGTGTATCCTTAGATGGTTTAACTGGGATCGTTTATATACTAGCCACATAAAGAAACTGTGCACGGAGAAAATATAGATATAAGGGCACACCGTCCATATATGAAATATAGGTTTGAACACAGCAATTATTGGAGACATTCAAACGCTCATGTACGTGCCATGCGATATGACGTCATTGATGGGGACCTATGGACGTGCAATGTGTTACTGCACGTGCATCCTGTGCAGCTGTACACAGCATGTGCAACTCAAAATTCGCTGTCACTTTGGAAAGCATGATCTGTGGTCATTCAAAAATTCAAAACTTCTCAGGCGCAGACACAAGCATATCACAAGCAAATCATGCCAAGATCAGCGTCATGAAGCCATTGGAATGATCCGAGCGGGAATGAGGCAACAACAGGTGGCAACACATTTCCAATGCCATCGCAACACGATATCGGCATTGGTGAGGCGTTATCAGAACACAAATGACGTTGCCGACCACCCACGTTCAGGACGTCCCCGAGTAACGACGCCAAGACAGGACAGATGGATTCGAGTTACACATCTCCGACACAGGTTCCAAACGGCAGTAACGACGTCCCAGACAATTCCTGGACTGGGCCGTATCCATCCCAACACTGTCAGGAATCGTTTACGTCAGTACGGGATTCAACCACGACGCCCTGCCATACGTCCCATCCTGACACACCGTCATCGAGTCAACCGTCTAAGATGGTGTCGAAATCATGTTCGCCAACCTTGAATATGGTGGAGAAATGTTGTCTTTACAGATGAATCGAGGTTCAACATTTCCCACAGTGACGGACGCCAACGTGTCTACCGGCGTTTGGGAGAACGTTATGCAGGAATCGTTTTGGAGGTGGCTCTGTGATGATTTGGGGTGGTATAACAGCACGGCACCGAACCCCTTTGGTGGTTGTTCAGGGCAATCTCACCGGTGTTGGCTACAGAGATCAGATTCTGAGGCCTGTGGTCATTCCTTTCCTGCAACGTCATGGCCCGGGATTGACATTTCAACAGGACAATGCTCGTCCTCACACGGCTAGGGTCGCAATGGATTTGCTTCACCATAACAATGTCATGTTACTGCCATGGCCTGCAAATTCTCCAAATCTCTCCCCAATAGAGCATGTGTGGGATGAAATGGAGCGCCGTCTGCGTCGTCTTCCACATCCTCCAGATAACGTCCGTGACTTGGTACAGGATTTGAGGAGAATATGGCAGGCCATTCCCTAGGCCTTCCATGCCCATTTGGTGGACTCCATGCGTTGCCGATGCACTGCTGTGATTCACGCACAGGGTGGTCATACCCGTTATTGACTTTGTGACTTTGTCGTTTGACCCCCTACTCCATTTTGATCTTCTGACGTCATCGTAACAGATGTGTTCAGGTCCCGTTGACATTTTCTTATGGTCCGATCATTCAGCTGCTACAGCGTCTGCATCATTTTGTTCTTGCTGTGTTGTATTTCAATCCAGAATATATTTTCTCCTAGCACAATTTCTTTATGTGGCTAAATACATACATGAGCTATGTGGGATTTCATAATCAATCTGTAAATCAACGTATATCTATTTGATTTCACGTTTTCCATATAACCCTTGAAACTACGTGAGAGACACAGATAAATAGTGAGTGAGTGAGTGAGTATGGTTTTACGCCGCTTTTAGCAATATTCCAGCAATATCACGGCGGGGGACACCAGAAATGGGCTTCACACATTGTACCCATGTCGGGAATCGAACCCGGGTCTTCGGCGTGACGAGCGAATGCTTTAACCACCAGGCTACCCGACCGCCCCCACAGATAAATAACGTCGCCACGTGCACGTGATTTGTGCCTGTGAGGGTGTGACGCGGAATTGATTTTTTGAGGATTTCTGATTAATTTCAGTAATGGATATTATAATACTATTATTAATTCCTCAATTTTAGCAACTAATTTCTTATTGCAACTAGGAACGTCTTGCTTACCTAATAAGGAGTCTCGTTTTCACCTCTCTCACGGCGATGACCGAATACGAGTATACCGACGTTGCAGTGAACATTAAGCTAAGAACTGTGTTGTGGAGGAAGACCGTTTGGGAGGAGGCAGTGTTGTGGTGTGGTGAGGAATAACAGAGAGACAGAACTTTCGTTTGCAAGTGATCAATGGCAATTTGAACGGGCAGCGTTACTGTGACAAGGTCATCCAGCCCATCGTTGTGGCATTTGTAAATCAACGTGGGCCTGGCATGATGTGTCTGCATGACAACGCCCGACCCCATGTAGCCCGGATTGTTCAACAAGCACTTGGACAGAACAACGTGAATGGGATCCCATGGCCTGCTCGCTCTCCAGATCTCGTTTCTCCAATTAACCACATGTGGGATGAAATGGACCGCCGTCTCCGACGTTTACCTTGTGCTCCGACAACAGTACAGGAACTGAGAGACAGGCTGGTGGAGATATGGGGGAGTGGCATCCCACAATACTGTGTTGACGTTTGATCCGTTCAATGCGAAAGGAGATGCATTGCATGCATAAAAGCGAGGACACGCTACACGCTGCTAATGTGTAAACTGACAATTCTGTTCTTACATCATCTCTTGTCATGATGTCATTTCTCTGCTAGACATGTGTCATTAAATGAGTTAACCTGTTTTACTGGTCCATTGTCTGTATGAAAATATTAATTGTTTCAGATGTGTGCGTCTACATGTACTTTGATCAGGGTCCTGAGTTTTATCGTGTTTCGGGAACTGTTGTTGTTGAGTATACTTACATGACCTAGGTATATGACCGTAATCAATCATTCTCAAAATAAACGTATTTCTGTTTGTTGTCACGTTTTCCATTCTAACCTTGAGACTACGCCAGCGACACAGACGCCGCGTGATTTTGGGTCTGTCATAGTAGGTATATAATACCATTATTAATTCCTCAACTCAAGCAACTAATTTCTTCTTGAACTAGGACTTTTATACTAACATACTAAGGAGTAATAGATTGAAACGGTTTGTAGTGTATCATAGAGAAAAGCACTGATCACTGACAGCATTACTGTTAGAGAGTAGGACCGTTATACTTACCTAATAAGGAGTAGTTGATTGAAACGGTTGGTAGTGTTTCAAAGAGAAAAGAACTGATCACTGTAAATGACAGCATCACTGTTAGAGCGTAGGACATTTTCTCTCCAGTCTCCACAGGCACAAGGAACACGCCTGGCATCAGTAGGGACAGAACACCCAATGGTATCATCATCAACGGAATATACCACTGAAATTGCCTTTGGAAGGAGAATGTATACTTGATCTTTTCATAGGTCAAATTATGTGCACCAACTTCTTCTCCACTTTGTAGTGTCTTGTCCAGTAACTCCCATTCACCATCACTCTGAAACGAACTGCTTACAATCCCCTCCGGCAGAAGTTCCACTTCACTCATGGGATGCGCCCACTCCATGACGTGTACGTCACACGTCTGACTGTCGTACGGATAATACGTAATGTCGGCCTGGCATGTCGTTGTCGTGGCTACGCGGAGAGCCCACACCACTCGGCCCTCATTGGACACCCTGAGAGGAACGGGTCCGTCTTCATATATCCCAATCAGTCCAAAGTCATTCACACTGAAAATGATAGCATATCAGAAGGTAATACAGCAGATGAATACACGTGTTTCACTATGTGTGATACAGTTAAGGCATATTGTTGTATTTTAGCTTCAAAGTTCATCAGATTTCACGTTTACTGGAGGAGAAATTTATTGATGATAAAAATGGAGTTCCTTATGACAATGGCTTTGTATGATTAAACATTAAACAAGAACGTATATACACCATTATCTGATAAAACCCTCTGTTGAACTTTACATCCTTTTCCCCTTATCTATTGAAATACAAATAGTGTATAAACTTCAATGAGAGGAATAAACGTTATCTCTCGTCACCTCTATTCCTTAAGTAAAGTCTACATCTCATAATCTTCCCGAGGCAAGCGTGTCCACTAGCCAATATCAAAGCCTAGTTCTACCCTTGTCACATCAAGGCCACTTTTCTTGGCTCGACCCTGGCGTCACCTCGCGTAAATCACGAGTTGTGTCCCTTGTAATGAAAACGTAATATCCAATCAGATTTCTATCCTAAGATGGCGACTGCCAAAGGCGAGATCTAGTCGATCAGATCACGAAAATATTCGTGTTTTCATCCCTGACACAAAAAAACCATAGGCAATCGTTGGGTGGTTTAAAGATGAAAAAACATATTCGTGTCAACAATGACAAATCCCTTCCTTACTCACGTGTACCAGTCGTGTGTGTTTTTTTTGTGAAACGTTCTCTGATTGGAGATATGTGCGATAGTCCAATCATATGTAGCACAAGAAATAGGGCTTGATGTGGCAAGGTTGGAAACAAGACTTTGATAAAAAGGCTAGTGGACGCTCTTGCCTCGCGATCGAGAAGATGATCTCCTATGCTTCATTGTGTTTGAGAATCTTTAATATAAGTCGCAAAATTAAAGTTGAATGCATTACAAAGTTATTATCTTTGAAAGTGCGCAGTGAAGTCATTTCTGTTTGTGTGCAGGTAACTGAACGTTTCAGTAGATACCTCTTCACGTATGTTTTCATTGTAGCACAATATAGGTACTTACTAATTTGTAATAACTAGATTTGGTGTCCACATCTCTTTGATGCTATATATCAGGTAGTCGATGCCAGTTGTTGATGGCCAGGTAAGCCGTTCATCGATCCATGACTAGAATAAAGAGAACGGATGTCTCTTCTAAGTTATATTTAAGTGTATACAACCCTAAAGAAGAATCTGGCTACTGCGCATGACATAAATTATATATTTTCAAAATGCCCGTCAAACCATTTCCTTAAGATCATAGATGTGAATTACTTACTTGAAACCTAACTATGAAAAAGATGTTATCAAGCTAAAGCAGGTGATGAAAATGACAATGGTCGTGTTCAATTTACACGGGACAAAAAGTGTTATTAATAGTAAATGTACATTAATAGGATGTTAGTTATTGTTTGTCAACATCGATAGTTGTTTGTCCTACAGTTCCATCCTGGATGTCAACATTTCGGTTCAAATCGGAAGACTCATGTAGAGTTCAAAATTAGATCAAGTTTCATGTCCTGCAACAGGAGTTTCATGTCCTGCAACAGGAGTTTCATGTCCTGCAACAGGGCACGGTGATTGGTGTGCGCTACACGGGTGACATTCTGGATTGTTACGCGAGACCGAATGCTGGTGCAATCGGACAATCTTCCTCAAGGTCGAAAACGCACGACCTCATCGTGCCAGGGTCGTTGATGTCTACTTTAGAATAGACCATTGTCCGCAAAGAATGGCCAGCCCGGTCACCAAACTCCAACCCTGTAGAGCACATGTGGAACGAGCTGCAGATCGCCCTCTAACGATGTCCTGTCCTTCCGATTACTCTGCAGGGACTCAGCAATACTCTTACGGAAGAGCGTAACAATCTTCCCCAGGCAACCACCCAGACACTGTGCATGTGACGACGGTGAGAGGCTGTGGTCGCATCAGGTGGCAATGGTCTCCTGCTCTAAGTGGGCATCAACGACTGGTCCGAGTACTCCAGCATACAGTCTCACGTACACATCAATAACGATTGAGCCTCCTCCACAGCGGTGATGTTCGACTACGTTGGAATCCTGAAACCTTCCTCCTTGTCTACGCCACACTCGGGCGCGCCGATCTGTGAAGGTTGTATCTTGATTCATTAGTGGAAACTACTGCAGCCTAGACCTTGTCTGTCTGATTAACGGAATCCAAATCCAAACGTGCCTGTCTCTGATGTCGGGCCAGTTGGATACGAATGCATGCCCTCCGTCAACGGAGACCAGGCTCGCCGAGACAATTACACAATGTCTGAGCAGGTCATTTCTGAGAGTGGTGGCAGCCACGAAATGATGACCTCTTACTGCAATCAGCAGAAACTTATCTTCCCCCTGCTTGCTGGAACTCTGTCGACCACTTACATGTCGCTTGATCCAAACGTCGGGTGCCCTTATGATCACATTTTGCTACCAAAAACGTTTGCAAAATGACGTGTTGACCTAGTTACAAGCATGTCTGTGCATCTGCCCAATTCTCCGGTCGCCAAAAGCAAATGTTGTAATTGTAATTTCCAAGTTAGACCCTGAAGTAAGTTTTATCGTAAACTTAAGATAACTAAGCGCTTTAACAGCTTCGAGAATAGACTTTGCAAAGATTATTTTTGTTACGAAACCTTTACGGCAATTTTGCACTAAGACAGTTTCGTGATTAGGCCGTCAGGTATCCCAAAGGATGTTAACATGGCTATGCATTGTTAAAACAGGTCTTCTTTTTGTAGACATCAGCTGTTCGTGAGGGGTGTTAACAGTCTATCTGTACGGGATATCTGGTCGAATTATCTGGTCTACATTGTTACTCCTCTGCTTATGATCTAAAGGGAATAGTTGTACTCACCATATACAGTAGAAATGTTGAAGTTAAAGTCTGGGATCCTATGTCCTCCAAACACAGGAATATCAAAAGCAACTTATCCTGGATACTTTGGTTGCTATTAATTGTCAAAATCTTTATTTTCCATGACCCCTATCATTTTATTAGAATGAATTATCGTAACCTTTAGATATTGGTGAGGATGATAATCTGTGCACTGAAAGGCCAGATTAATGGTACTTTCAAAATTATTATTAAACATTGATATCTATGTATAGAAATCCAAACAATCTTTCGTTATTGTGCCTTCCTTTTGTACTTTAAGTAATTTTCCCTTTCCCATCGCTAAATATGAGCCCTAGAATTGGCCCTCTAACCACGCCTCTGTGGCAGCCCTTATGTCCTCGTCATCCTGGAAGCGTCTTCCACGTAGCTATATGGCAGATTTCATTTCAATGCTCCGGTTCACAAGTCGAGAATTGCACAGGCCGCAGTTAACAGTTAAATCACCAACCCTACAGTCAAGACTTAGCCCCCAGTGACTATATCCTGTTCCTGTTAGAGGGCCAATCTGCGGATTTCTATAATAGTGGTATTAAAAGCTTAACGGACAAATGGAATAAGTATATTGAGGTGAATGGAGATTATATTGAAAAAAAAGTGCAAAAGATATTCTGCTACTTGGTCTTATATTGAAGTTGCAAAACGTATTGAACGCCCCCCGTAGTTCTTTCCATCGCCCTCTTTCTACACCCTTAATACAGTTTTTCGGTTTCTTTTCTACACAGTTTTTCTTTCTGCTCCCTTTCACAATACAATGCCCTCGGATTTCTCGCAGTTGACGGGAGAAGTCAACATAAAACGTCCATTTATCTCAGTATGAAGACCCTAGGTTACAGTAAAGTGCCCTGCCGTTACTGTCCGTTATGAGTGGACCCAAGGTCAAGGTAAAGTTGGCCTTAAACTATTCTAGGGGCGACCGCCTTCGTGGTCTAGTGGATAGAGCGCCCACCCGGAGAGCGGAAGATCGGGGTTTCTATTCCCGGCCGCGTCATACCAAAATACGTTAAAGGACGGTACTTATTGTTATTCTGCCTGGCGCTCGGCATGAAGGCGCAAAAAGAAGGACTGGTCGACTCGGCGTCAGTTTATTGTGTCTGAGTTGGGTATTCATGTTAAACTGTGGCATGGCATCTCAGTAGGCTAGCACTATAAACTCGGCGTAAGTACACACACACACGCACGCGCGCACACATACACACACACGTGCATGCACGTCGCTCTATACGCGACGTTAAGCCCATTTCACCTTACCTTCTAGGAGCAGCTTTCTCCATCACTAAAGTCCCAACTATATGTTATACTCTAAAGAATGGTCTCATGATTTTTAAAACAGCACATACCAGTTTGTTTAGTGTTCTGAAGTCGAGAGTAATGTTGATGACTGTCTCATTTTCAGGTCTCACTTTGAAATTGTACTTTGTCGGCTCGATTAAGCTTTCCCTTAGGTCACCGTACGCTTCCAAGAAGGTTTTAGCTGCGAGGGGCTCTGGAATAATACATTAAAACTATTGTGTTGTAACATTTAGAGAAGAGCCTAAGAGCTACGACCAATCACTGGCTATTGGTGGAGTGAATTAATGGTTTCTCACAACAATGTGTAATGGAGAAATCATGAGAATATGTTGATTCTACTTTGGAATCAACAAATTCAAGTGATGTCTCCGTCTTAAACCATGTTATGCTTGATACACAATTTCTCTTTAATTTTGCATAATGTTTACCTGGTTCAGAATCAACTGCAACAACAATAGCGTGACGTCATCATGATGGTTAAATTCAAAAGAAACAGATAATCTGCAAATACACTATTTTAGATATTACAGATTTGTTTTTTCTAAGAAAAGGTTGGCTTCTTGGCCTCAGGGGGAGAAATACGCCCAAACGTCACATATAACCTCAATTATTCCATCAGTGCATTCATAAGACGTCGTTATTCGCAAACAATGAAAACAACTCTACAAAAGATATGAACTAGCCATTTAGTAGAATGTTCAATGAGAAATACTTAAACTTATTCAATCTATTTTCGACATACATTTCGACGAAAAATAAAAGACCGAGGACAGTATGCCTACACTGATGCTCCACCACGTGGGAGACATGGAAACATTTGTTTAACGTTTAACACTTTAATGTGGTTTTACAGAAACAAATGTTATATGAATATTACGAAAACAATACAAATAGTTAAAAACGGTAAGTGTCGTCACACTCGAATGGCTGTAAAAGTTTTGATGCATGGTAAAGCAATTATACTTACTCACACACAGCGCCTCGGTGACAAAGCGGTAATGTTAGAGGCACGACAACCAGAAGGGTCTGAGGTCTTTCTAAGGTAGGGTAGATATCACCTTCCCCTAACTTTAAAGTAATTCACTTTGTGAATGGTAAGACAGTACGTAAATAACCTTTACATAGCTACATAACACACCTACACATATAAGTAACGTGATTGGATGGTTTCTTTATTTGTTTCCCACTGCATTCAACAATATTCAAGTGAGTGAGTGAGTGAGTATGGCTTTACGCCGCTTTTAGCAATATTCCAGCAATATCACGGCGGGGGACACCAGAAATGGGCTTCACACATTGTACCCATGTCGGGAATCGAACCCGGGTCTTCGGCGTGACGAGCGAATGCTTTAACCACTAGGCTACCCGACCGCCCCAACAATATTCAAGAAATATGATGTCGGTCTGTAAATAATCGAATCTTGACCAGACAATGCAGAGATCGATATTGTGAGCAACAATCCACGGGGTAAGATTACACCTGACCACCCGATCATTCAGTCGCCTCTTACGACCAGCATAGGTTGACCTATTGTAACCCGGAATCCCCATGGAGTCTCAAGAAAAAGGTATGTGTATTGGTCAATTCCTCTTTTTTCGTGAGCACTTAAAACACTAATGAAACCGGAATAGGATACAATTACCCTAATTATACATTTATATGATATAGAATTTGCTCATATTAATTTGGAATAAATTTACAAGAACCTCAGTTCAAAGCAAAAATGCCGTTGTGACTTGAACAAATGCCTTTACTTTACAAATAAATAGTTTCTATTGTCATAACTCACCCGCTGAGATGAGGATGAAGAAAAGAAGGAAGAGTGGAAGGCTTCCCATTCTGATTTGATGCAAATTGAATAAAAAATATCACAACAGCTGACTGATGAATCTATACAGGAACTTCTCTGTCGCAGCAGCCACGTTGAAGTCTGAAGTGAAGACATATCCAGTTCATTAATGTTATCAAAGCCATTGTCATTGTTGTCAAGCATTGCTGTCAATAAATCATTATTGTCGCACATTGATGTCCAATATATTTTGTTTTGCTGTCACACATCATGATCACATATCGCCGCTACACATTGCAGTCACATATACATTTCTGTCAAGCATTGCTTTCACACATTGCTGTCATACATACATTTCTGTCAAACATTGCAGTCACACATACAATCTGTGTTACACATTGTTGTCGTGATAGAACTGAAATATCGCGCCCACCCGCTCGCCCGCACGCACCTGCACACACGCATTCTTTACCAGTCTATAAAGGAAAGGCCTGGATGAATGTGTCTGGAGGGAAGCCCAGCAGAATGGCCTACGTGTAAAGTCAGACCACACCAACAAAACCGACATCAGCAGATTCGAGAGACGCAGTTAGTGTCATAAGAATATGTAAATAACAATAAAATACACAACTGATATAATAACTGTATAATATGGTGTTATAATCATTGTGATGTTGAATGGGGGCGTCACATGTGTTGGAAGTGTCCTTATCACGATCTCTTATGTTGCGGAGCGTGGATAAAAGATAACCTGGAAAAGTTATCTCTCTGTTGTTTTCTGCTTTGGATACGCACCCTCAAAGAGCAGTGTTTAGCGTGCTATGACCGGTCTCAATTACTCGCCGAAACAAACTCCATTGTGCGTAAAAACATATACTCTACAAAAACAAGAAACGCAATACGGACATTTTTTGCCATAAAAGCAAACTAAGCTGACCCAGAGGTGCAAAATGAAGAGGTTTAATGCATTATAGTGTCAGTTACAATATCCCGGATTAAAAAAATCAGAACAAGGACATGCAAACCATGAGTCGGAATACACGTACGCAGCCAGTGCAATAATAAATGGGCCATGGAGCTGCACGCACTGCACAGGCAGCAGCACTACGAACGGTATCAAAGTGCAAGGTTTTAGATTGCCTGGCATCTGCGTCAATCGAACAGTGACAGTTCAACAACATGCCAAGATTAACAGAAGTGCAAAAAAACATCGTCATGGGCCGCTTGCAGACAGGGGAATCCCGATCAGCTGTAGACCAGGGTTTTCAATGTAGCACCCAGCACCATCACAAGGCTATGGAATCAGTTTCATCAGCATGGGTCAACACGTGATCGGCCAAGGTCACGACGACCATGAGTAGCCACCCCTGCACAAGATCACTATATTCGACTGCGCCACTTACACATGTACGTGAAAGGACTGCGCAGAATCTCCGGCCAGACCGTACGAAACCGTTTAAGAGCAGCAGGTCTACGAGCAAGACTTACTGTTTGACGCGTCATATTGAGTCGACAACATCGTCAACAACGACTTTATTGGTGTCGTCAACACAGGGTATGGCCTCAACTGCAATATAGAGATGTCTGGTTCAGCGACGAATCAAGATATTTCCTCCGTCGAGGGGATGGAAGGGAACGGGTCTACAGTCGTCGGGGAGAACGTTACGCCGGAAACTGCGGACAGGAAGTGGAGAGGTTTAGTTGGGGGTAGGTATATGGGCATATGGGCAGCTATCTCTTATCATGGCAGGACAAGTTTAGTCCATATCCAGTGCAATCCAGTGCAATCTTACGATACATCAAGGAAATTCTCCAACCACACATCCTCCAAATTGCAGCAGGTGTATTCCAGCAGGACAACGCTCGACCTCATACAGCACAGATCACAAGAGCCTGTCTACACAAAAACGACGTTGATGTTCTCCCCTGGCCCTCCAGATCCCTGGATTTGAATCAGATAGGCCACCTCTGGGATGAATTGATAGACGGCTACGTACGTCGACGTCAACCACAACCACAGATGTTGCAGCAGTTGGCTTTTGTGTTGCAGGCCGAGTGGGCTACATTGCCCAGGATGTGATTCGCATTGTCGTCTCTTCCATGGAGATGTCAGGCCGCTGTCGACTCCAACGGGGGACATACGCGTTATTGATGGTAGCTGACCTTCACCTTAGACTTTTCCTATGTACCGATAATTGAGATGACTACAATCACCAAGTGTTCTCTCCACAACATTTTGGCTCAATACCCTGTACGGTTCCTCGTGTAAATGTATTTTCCTACCTCACACAAATTTGGTTTTGCGTTTCATTATTTGAATAGTATATTTTAAACATGTTCGTCAAAGTTGCATGTGACACTCAATGCTGAACAATATTTATAAACGTCTTCTCCTTGGTTTAATTTTGTTATTATCAAAGGAGTGTCTGAGATGAAAATTGTCAATTAAAACAAACAGTATTTGATAGAACCAGGAGGTGAGTCGAAATGGGGTTTAAAGTGGCGTTCAAAATTCATTCTTTAATATATGTACCGACGTGTTTGTGCGTGGCTGCTTGTACTTGTCCGGGCTAATGCAGGAGACTGCCTCCTAGCTGACCAGTCCTTGTTTTAGCATCTAAATGCCCTGCGCCAGGCAGGGTAATAACAAGTACAATCTTCTAGGATCGTTTGGTATGACGCGGCCGGGAATCGAACCAGGCTTTCCAGGCAGACGCTCTATCCCCTAGACCATGGAGGCCGTCCGATAGAGTGAGTATTGTTGTACGCCACTTTTAGCAATATTCCAACAATATCACGGCAGGGTCACTAGAAATGAGATCAGCACATTGTACAGATGTCTAGGATGGAACGCGAGACATTTTAACCACAAGGCCATCCCACCATCTCCCGTCCGATAGAACCAGGAAGTCTTAGACAGCACAAGATAACATATCGCCATATGTCGCGACAAAAGATAATGCACATTATATCAACAGTCACTGTTGTGCACTGATTAAATCAGATAAAGTCCATGTTGCCATTGTGCGACACAGTGACAACGCTGCAACGCTAAATAAACTAGTGTCCAAAAGAAACGATACCAACTTATTTTCAAAATTGTTTTTTACTAAGTGAATTGTCTAGTATGAAAACATGCCAATTCGTATTGCACATCCCAAACACAGCATAGTCGATAAAAAATACCGGGAACACGTGATCACTTCCGGGAAAAAACGTAAATTTCGTGAAAGTGACATTTCCCTCTCTAGCATGTTCTGCACGTGCATAAAAACTGTATAAAACGGCTGATCAGACACGTTGATATCACAGCAACAAAAAGAACACAAGATATGCCACGTTTGACAGCCATCGAGAGAGAGAGAGCCGTTGGAATGGTCCAACAAGGAGCGTCACACGTCGACGTCGCCAGAAGGTTGGGCTGCGCACGCATCACTATCACCAGGTTGATGCAGCGGTCACGTCAGACAGGTCAGACGTCAGACAGGCCCAGGAGTGGAAGACCACGAGTAACCACGCCCCGTGAAGATCGTTACATCCGGGTATTACACCTGAGGAACCACACCGTAACAGCGACGTCCACGGCGGCTACAGCACTGGGACACAGGATCAGTCGACAGACCGTCTACAGGAGACTACGGCAGTATGGTATCCGGCCACGTCATCCCTACCGCGAACCGCTCCTGACGCCTCTGATCTGGGCCAGGCGAGTTCGACGTTGGCAACGGCGGGACTGGGCACGTGTTATGTTCTCTGATGAGAGCAGATTCCTCATCTTCAGAAACGATGGACGGCAGCTTGTATACCGACGATTTGGTGAACGTTTGGCGCCTAACTGTATCCAACAGGTCCGGCCGTTTGGAGGTGGAGGGTTAATGGTTTGGGGTGGCATATGTGGTGACGTCAAAACGATGCTTGTCGTAATTCGTGGAAACCTGAATGCACAGCGTTATCTTGATGACATCCTACGGCCTGTTGTGGTGCCCTTTATTCAGCAACAGCCTCGTGGACTCCTTTTCCAACATGACAATGCAAGGCCACACACAGCAAGATTGACACAGAACTTCCTTGCCAACGCCAACGTACATGTTTTGCCATGGCCCCCATGTTCACCGGACATGAATTCCATCGAGCACTTATGGGACCACCTCGATCGGCAAATCCGACGTCGCCGTGTGCCTCCAGTCAACGTCCAGGACTTGGAACGATGTCTCCTCGAGGAATGGCAACGCATCACTCCCAACGTCATCAGACGTTTCACGTCATCAGTCCGTAGGCGTGTTCTGGCATGTATTGATGCTCACGGTGGACAAACCCGCTACTGACTTGACTTTGAGACGTGTGGTGTGACATTTCCCGTTGTTTCTGTGATCAGTGCTCTAACAAAATGTTTATTTTTCGACCCCACCAATCTTTAAAGGCTTGTCATATTGGTTGTACAGATTTTATTGAAATGAAATTTTTGTACAGATGTTGTGAAAGGATTTCTCAAAAGCATAACACCAATCCTAAACTTCTGCATTGTTTAGTTTTTCTTTTATGTCGTTGCAAACAGGTGGTATCGTTTCTTTTGGACACTAGTTTACTTCAAATAAATCTGTAATGGTAAAGATATATACTGAAAGAAATAGTTAGAAAAGTTTACTAATTCAGTGAATCTCGCTTCTTTAATCACCAGTTAGTAAATATTTGCTAATGAGACAAGTAGGTGGCCTATCGTAAATTAGTACGATTTGCTAATCAGTTAGTGGAGATTGCTGGCTTAAGTTGTGAATTATACCAATTTAATAAGTGACATTTACTCATCTTCTTTTGCTAAATGCTGTAGTATATTTACAAAATTTGTAGAAGGTTATAGTACACTTTAATCAATGATAATTTTTTCTGTCATTCTGTGCTCCCTATTGGCAGCTGCTAAATACTATTTGCAAAAAGATAAGTAAATAACAAATGGCGAAAACAATACAGGCGAAATATTACATTTAATGATGTGCAGTGGCATTTCAAGTTTAGTTACACAATACTACAAAAAGTAATTGACAGGTATATAAAAAATACAAGTCTTGTTTCACACCAGTAGTTTTAACTGACCTCCTTTCTTTATTGAGTGCATGCTATAAAGTTCATAATTTAGTCAGTCATGAAAAAGGGCATTAACAGGGTTATTATGCCAATACAGTCAAACACCGTTGTGTCGAACTTTGATGTGTCGAACTTGTGGTTGTCTCAAGGTGAAAGCTTGGTCCCTGCGTATTCATTCTTTATTCATCATTTCGGTTGTGTCGAACCTCGGATAACTCGAAGTTTTTACGTAGGTCGCTTCAACTTCGACACAACGGCGTTTGACAGTATACAGCTAAAACTTCGTCTAATAATCCTCTCCTTGTTGACACAAAATGGCGAACGTCACACTGACCAAGACCGAAGTGAGAAATGTCATTTAGGTTTTGGATCCGACACTGAAATGTTAATATCTTTTCACTCCACCGCTGCCGTGCGTAATCTGCGAGGAAGGATAGTAAATTCGATCTTTACTAACCTTATCGCCGCTGTTACTAAAGGTTCGATTGATTCGAAAATCTACGAAATCGAGCTGAAACGGCGAATCAAAGTGCTGCAAACTTTCATCACGCCACTGAAGTAAGAGTTACGGATCAGACGATGGGAAATCGTCTACATGCAGCTCATGTCCATGCTCGACGGTCACGTATTGTGCCATGATTTTCGGTGAGTGCCGGTTCACTTTGCACTTCCTTGATAGGCGTGGACGTGTCTGGCGACGTCGAAACAGTGTCAACCTCCTGACAGATTTGGCGGTTGATTGGTTATGGTGTGGGGTGAGATGGGGTGGCATCACTGTGACAGAGCCAGCCACGCTCCATATCGTGCAAGGAAGGGTCACTGGACAGTGCTATCGGGACAACATACTGACACCCTTTGTTGTCCCGTGTGCAAGGCGTGTGGTTCGAAGTTTTGTCTTTCAGGACACCAACGCCCGTGCCCACCGTGCACGAATCGTCAATGTTCACCTCCACCAGCACAACATTTATAGAGTGCAATGGCCAACAAAGAGCCCAGACCTTTCTCTCAATGAACACGTCCTGGGATAGGATAGGGAGACGTGTACTACAACGTCAAAAAACCGCCGACCACGTTGTCTGAACTCGGCCAGGCGCTGCAAGACGCCACCAAGTCGTCATTGGGAGACTCATACCCAATATGCCTCGTCGAGTAAATGAATGTTCGACAAATCGTGGTGGTATTACGCACTACTGATCCAAAATCGTTAACTTGAAAGTTCCCATCTTTCCCCATTCATCTTCAAGATTGTTGACGGTCATACCATGTACTGTCACACCATGTACTGTCACACCATGTACTGTCATATTTCACTATTAGTTGTGATATGTTCCCAGTTCGTTTATTATCATCATATAACTAGAAACTAATATCTCTTCCAATTTTAGAAATTTTAGGTTATTTCCGTCTACCCCTACTTTCTTAAGCGCATAGGTGTATTTGTATAAGACAAATCAAAATAGGCCTGTTAAAAGCAAGTTTAACCAGCCACTCAAATGTACATTGACCACAAGCGTGATAGGGTTTTGGAAATACCTTCACTCAAGCGTGGGTGGATTTGCATTCCCGTCTTTGATTTGTTTGTTAAACACAACATTCAGCAGTAATGCAGCTACATGACGGCGACCTGTACATAATCGAGTCTGGACCAGAGCATCAATCAGACCACCCGCCCCAATATGATAAGTATAGATTGCTTGGGAACTAATTTTATATTCTTACTCGGAATCCATTACAACAAAACATGAAAATTCAACATTGGCTACTCACCGTATTAAAGTTGATGCTAAATGACAATGCTGCCGTCTGCACCGATGGTAGGCCGGCAGTGGGCCGGTCGCTTCACGTCAAGTCGGTTCGTTGTATCAGCAACTCTGATTGGCTTAGACATTAAATGCGCACCGATGAGGAGAGAATTTACATGGCACAAGTGCTGAACTGAAATAACCTGAACTATGGAGACTTAGAGGGGCCATCGCCATGTCGTCTTGAGATATCCATGGAATAATGGGATATTGCGACAAAGCGTTTGTACGATGCGATATTGCGATAACACGACACAATATGGCGATAGAAGATAGAGCGATATTGCGATATCTTCGTTTATAGTTATATCTGCGCATGCTCCAACTGAAAGCGAAGCTTGCAAAGTTAAGCAAAGCGGGTATATAAGAACGTAAAAGATTGTTATGTGTTCTGCAGTATAATTGCGAATAATCCGCGGACAATCCATGGAGAAGTTGCGAAGAACCCGCGGATTTCTGCGAAAAATAATGTATTGTTTTTCAACCCTAATTAGGAGTTTACTGGGACTATAACGTCGTCAAGGCGTCACGCGCCACGACAATACTCTCTCATTAAGTCTGACTAAAATGTAAATACATGATGCTACACCATGAAAGGATTGCATGTTGAGTTGGATACATATTCGTCAAGTTGAATAACATTCTTGTAATAATATCGTTAAATATTCTTTTTGACTTACCGTATTCGACGTAAAAAGCGCCCAGGGCGCTCTCAAAATTAGAAATAGGGGGCTCTTATTAGAATATTATTTTGTCGAAAAAAACAGAGTTGAAAGATAAATTTAGTGGTTTATGCTGACAGCCTGAAACGTTTATATACGAGAGATATATTTTTCCAGAGTTTAATTGCCCATAATTAAGGGTGCATATAACACACGAGCGCGAATAAATAAGTATTATGTACATTGATCAATCGAAAAGGGTGCTAATTGGGATTGTTCACGAGCCAATATATTAGCAAATAACGCCGTGGGCGCTTATTACGTCGAATACGGTGAATATTTGATTTATGATCAGTTTGCAATGTGTGTCTACTGGTGTATGAATCTACATGCATAGACAAGTATGTACTTGGATATAGTTGTTAGGAAAATGCTGCTGTATTAACGGTGTTATCACAGTTGATAAACATATTGGCCGACATACCAATCACTCAGGCCTCACAGTTAACGTTGATGTGAAGTACTACTTTCGGCTTATTCTTTGGACTTTACGTTTGTGCACGTGTGTCAACACACATGAATATAGCTAATTACGGAAAAAATACCAAAACATGTAGAAAGGTCATCAAAATCTTAAAGATGTTGCATATTGTGTTGTGTGCTGTATCACATTCTATGAGTGAGTGATTATTACAATACCACTTCTCATACTGTCATAAATAACCACCATTTCGAAAAAAAATTCTTCTGTCATCCATAATTACCTGAGAGCCCACTAATTTACAACATTTACATTAGGTGTCACTCTTACTTTGCAGTTCAATAACACTGACGTCAAAAAGATATAAATAATCAGTATACAATAATAAAAGTAGTTCCAAAATATCCTATGCCTATAAATATACATCTTACATCTGCATCTTCTATCATGCATTGAAATTCTTAAATAAACATTGCAAATAAATACGGACTGATAACACAACCTTGTCTGACTCTTTATAAGCCACGGTTTATTTCACGATAAAACATTGTTGGACATGGTTGACTGATTCTCTCATATTTGTTCAATATGCCGATAATTATATTGAGAATCACGATGAACTATTATGTAATATTTACAGTGATGATGACGTTAATAATTACATAAACAGAGATGTGAGAGATTGAAGCTGGCACTCTTATATTTAATAACACTTTGAAGACAGGGATATATCCATCAGAATGGACAAACGGAACTTATAAAAAAGGCAATGTCAAATGTGTTAATAATTACAGGGGTATATTTTTAGTGGACACATTTGGTAAAGTATTTTGTATAATATTAAATGAACGTTTATTTTCGGATTATTTTGAAGAGATTCAAGAAGCTCGGGCATGATTTCGGAAGCGTTACTGTACAGCCGTGATAGGAAATATGTATTCCAAATGCTTTGCGGCAGTTAGAATGTCTAGGATATATGTTGTTGAATATTTAGAATGTTTGAGTGGAGTTCGACAGGGTTGTGCCTTAAGTCCTTTTCTTTTTTGCTGCAATGCTAGAAAATAAAGAATGTAGAAGCATATCTGAATATCTGGAATTATTAATGTTACTTTATGCGGATGATATATGCTACTGCTATTGGATTGCAAAGAAAGATTGATAGTTTAAGACAGGTTTTGTAAATCTTGGTGATTACAAGTTAATATGGATAAGACGGAGATGTTGGTATTTCGCAACGACTGAATTGTTGAATTCTACGAAAAATGGTAAATGGGTGGTGATCCATTTAAAACTTCTACATATTATAATTATTTAGGGGTGTTATTCTCGAATGGGGCCTCATTTGTGATAACAATGTTGCACCATAAAATCCCATGTATACAAATTTACTCCTTAAGCTGTTTGAAACAGATTTTATAAAATGGTTCAGAGATTGTGGTGCTGTAGAGACTAGTATTAGACAAATTTCACACCAATTTTGTAAATATGTTTTGGGAGTCGGTAAATATGTATGAAGAACTGCACTTTAACAGAACGCGGTAGACATGGTTTGTGTGTAGATTATCATGTTAAATGTGTTACCTGCTGGTCCAAATTGTTAAGAATATCGGACAACCGTTACTCCAAGCAATGATATTCACTTATGCGAAATATGGATGCAGTCGGCAGATGTACATTGCCTGGGCGTCACACCCACTCAGTGTAGGATTTGTATTTGTATGGCTTAACCAGAATATTGGAGATTTCGCTCATTTCAATATTTAAACAGGTTACAGGATTGTGGCAAACGAACTATTCAGGCCAAACTTAAGGGTCATATTGTTGTGTACATTATAAACTGCCGAAAACATTGGAATTGTTCATGCACTGGGCATGAACATAGGCCAGCCGATTGATAGAATTGTGCAAACCCTACCTAAGTAAGGAATGATGCGTTGAGTGCTCCAGTGCCCTCAACGACCAGATTATTATTATTATTATTATTATTATTATTATTATTTACAGATTAAAATAAATAATGCAGCAATGAGGGTTTGGGTGATCCTGGCGCAGTCAGGCTGGTTAGGCTCATCATCAGCTCAGGGCCCTTGCCCCTCCTCTACACACAGACCAAACAGCGAATGGGACTTCTCCAAGGAAGCGCAGCCTCGTCAAACCCAGCCAGAACTTTTCGGAGAATGTGAAGACTCCCCAACATTGCAGCCTTCTGCATTACCCAGATTGTCAGAGGGGCTGTATTCCTGATAGCAAACCAACAGATTGGATAGTCAGTCAACAGATTCGGAGGTACCAAACCTAAGTCACCGAGAACAATGGGGAGTCGGACAACTTGGTACTTGGGATGCAAGCGTGACATTTTGAAAGCGAAATGTTTTTCCTCAATCTTGTCAATCACATTAGTGTCAAAGGGGCAGAAAATTCAATGATATAAATGATTTCATTTGATTCATCAACAAGGACAAGATCAGGTATGTTAGCCTGGATACGTCTGTAAATGGGCCTATTCCAAAGAATTTTGTATTCATCATTTTCCATGTCGCCCTCTACATCTTCCGGGTCGTACTATGGGTGGATCTCTGTGTCAAAACCACGGGCATTTCGAAGACGGTAATAAAATGATCGAGCTACACCATCAGGGGGCTTAAGATACTGTGTTTGAGCCAAAGCTGGGCATCCACTGACAACGTCTTGGACAATCTCATAAAATTCATTACATAATCTACATTTCATATTTAAATTTTGATGCAAAATCACACATTTACGGTTTCAAATCGGAATTGACTGGTCCTGAGCAGCAAACAGAAAGCCTTCTGTTTTACTTCTCAGGCCAGACGACTTCATCCAAGCGAAGGACTTCTCAACACACTGCACATGAACTCGATGCAGTGGTCGCTCAGAAAGCCTCTCCATGAAAAACGGAGTCTGGGCCGACTTGATATGGCACTTCGCTTGGTTGACACTCATTTCTGTACCGTCCAGCAGTACAGATCCATCAACAAAATCAACACCGACATTCATATTATATCCCACATCCTTGGCTCGTTTTAGAAAACTGTTGAATGCCTTGTTTTCATAATGAGTCTTGGCATGCTTCACAAGAGGATCATCAGACAAAACAATTCTATCATGAAGAGCCTCCACATTAATCAAACCGCGCCCTCCCGTCATAATTGGTGAAGAAAAGCGCCAGAGGGAAGTGAGTGAGTGAGTGAATATGGTTTTACGCCGCTTTTAGCAATATTCCAGCAATATCACGGCGGGGGACACCAGAAATGGGCTTCACACATTTTACCCATGTCGGGAATCGAACCCCTGGTCTTCGGCGTGACAAGCGAACGCTTTTACCACTAGGCTACCCGACCGCCCCGGCTAGAGGGAAGAGCGAGGGTGGTGGGATCTATTGTCTGACATGATTCTTCCTGTGAGGGTGTCAATACCCTGAATTTCTTGTTTCGTCTTATCAACAACACCAAACAAATAAGAAAGGACGGACACAGCATAAGTATTTGTGGCTTTGACTTTATTGTGAGCGTTCACCTCTGAACTCTAGATTTTCTTTAGTCTACATTTGTACTCAGCCTGAAGTTTGCCCTTGATATGGGCATTCTGGAGTTTGTCCATAATCTGCATCCCTAGGTACGTATAGGCCTGACCTTCCACAAGATGGTCAATAACTCCTCCTCCAAGTAAACTGACTGATCCTCCATCTTCTACCTTGCAACGTTTCAAATGAAGAATGTTGCATTTGTCGAGTCCAAAGGACATGCCAATATCATTAGAAAAGGACTCGACAAGCAGATTCTGTTGTTTTGAGTGTAAATCCTCCATTGGCAGCAAGCTCAAGGTCATCCATGTGAAGGAGGTGAGTAAGGGGTGTTGGGGATCTGTGCTTAGGATGTCCCGGGTGAAAACCTTCCTCTTTGCTGAGCAAAGAGCTTAAAGGATTCAGTGACAAACAGAAAAGCAAAGGGTTAAAAGAATCGCCTTGAGATATTCTTCTTCTGATAGAAATGGGTTCCGAAGTCACCACCTGCCCCTGCGAATAGTTGAGTTGACAAGCAATTCATTAAAGACTTGAATAAAACAAGTAGTCGCTCGGGAAGTAAGTACATTCCAGTGACCTCAAAATCCATTCATAAGCTTTTCTCTAGTCTATCCAACACATTGAGAGGTTACGGGGGTAAGTTTTAGCCTCTTCAAGGATCATTTTCTGAACGAGTAGTTGATCCTTACATCCCCAACATCCCTTTCTGGCTCCTTTCTGCTCCATGTAAATAATGTCATTGGATGTGTAGTATGCTGACACAATATCTGTAACACATCCTGTAAATATTTTCTATTGTGTATTCAGACAAGTAATAGGGTGAAAGTATTTGGGATCAGTCAAATCACCCTTCTTTATTATTATTATTATTATTATTATTATTGCTCCTCTGCCCACAACTCCCACCTCGAGAAAATACCCTATGTTAAAATAAATGGTGGGTCCCTGGTTTAACGTGGTGTCACCTCAATTGTTTAGCCTCGGCGGGCGTTAAGAAACAATAGAGACCCGGAATAGTGATAGTTACCACTTCAGCGAAACTCGAAACGAGTGCTGGACTAGTGCAGTCATAATCGATGCGAAGGCGAGATTCGAATCGACCTGTCTGTCAAACAACACAATTCTGCATAACGAGTTATGCGACTACAGGATTAATACTTTAAGCAGGGTAATACAAGCCACGATTTCTATAGACTCATTCCCTCGGTACATTTATTTCGTTCATTCAATGTAAGTGTTCACAAAGAGGTCCCGCCCACCCGACCTCATTTCCATGAAATAAATTTTCAACACACATATGGATCATGTTACCGAATAAACAATACCGAGCAGGATAATAAGACGTCGACGCAACTGGACACGTCCATGTGAACGGCCCGTGACCTAAATTGTGAGTTTCTTTCAGAATATCATTTAAATTCACTTCTCACCTGTGCGCTTTGTCGCAATATGGCCTCTCTCCATAGTTCTGGTTATTTCAGTTTAAGACGTTTGTCATAATAACTCACCCCTTTCCTGTGTGCATGTAACGCCTAAGCCAATCAGAGTTGCCTACACAACGAACCGACATCACGTGAAGGAGCCTCCTTCTGTAGATGTATGCGACAGGCTGCCATCAAAACACACAGAGATTTGTTCCCCATTTAGCCGCAACGTGAACACGGTGAGTGGTCTTTGGTGACATTACATGGCTTAGTGTAAGAGTGCTAATCACTGTTATAATGACGGATGAGAAGATATGTCCCCAGCAACCTGTGCTTGTGAGAGGCGACCCTTTTGACCGGGGGGTTAGGCTCGGTGACTTGCATGGTTGATTGCATGTCATCGGATACCAAAGACGTAGATCGATGCTGAAGACATTACATTGTCTGGTCCAGACCCGACCACTGTTATTCGGCTGAAATATTGTTGAGTATGGCGTTAAACAACCAGCCACTCAAACTCACTGATAGCTCCTCACAAACACACGTTAACTAAAAGCAGGAGAGGAGATCACTCGAAAAATGTTTTGTTTGTGTATTTCACCTGACACACAAGACTTTGAGAATAACCTTTTAAAAAGACATTTAAAGATTAGGCGTTCATTTCAATCCTCTTTGGTAACATTGATAATGATCAATCCATGCAATCGGAAATATCATTTTGAACAGTATGTGTAAAGGGTGTTGCATTTTGCACTTGTAAACCGATAGTATATAGACCGTGACACAAGCTACTGAATGCCTACCTGTCGTAGTGACATACATAAATGTACATTGTATACCCGGCATAACGTGTTACAAACAGAACATTAACGTGCTGCACATAGCAACCACTGGTGGTTTTTCGCTCATGGTCAAATTACACCTGACTGACTGGATAAACCTGTTCTAACAGCCCACTGGGATTCGTCCTTGACAAATACACCTATTACATTAGCGTATTTCCGCGTGTATCGATACGTTTTAAAATGCCCTCGTAGTAATAGAAACGGTATGTAATGGGTCCTCGTTTACGAATCTTAATTTATTGTGTGCCACAGGGTAATCGTACTTCTATTAAATACTGTTTGTTTGAATTGACAACTGGCATTCTCAGACACTCCTGTGATAACGAGAACATCATAGGAAGGAGAAGACATTGGACTACAAATATCGATCTGCAATGAATGTTTACATACTACTTGGTATTAATCAATGGCAGGTGCATGTGTTATGGCTCGATAAACACCGCTCTTTGGGGGTGCGTATCCAAAGCAGATAACAGCGGAGGGATACATTTTAAAGGTTATGTTTTAGCCGCGTTGCATACATAAAGTACATAAAACTCCACACATAATACATCGTGCTCAGGGCACTTTCAGCTCATGTGATAATCAGTCCCCCTTTCAACATCACGCCGATAATAACGCTATATACAGTTATTTTATTAACTTGCGGCCGAGGTAGCCTAGTGGTTAAAGCGTTAGCTCGTCAAGTCGAAGACCCGGGTTCGATTCCCAACATTGGCACATTGCGTGAAACACATCTCTAGTGTCTCTCGCCCTGATATTGCTGGAATATTGCGAAAAGCGGCCTCAAATTATATTCTCACTATTATATTTAGTGTGTATTGTATTGTTATTTAAATCTGGTTAAAACTGCGTATCTCGAATCTGTTGATGATGTCGGTGCTGTTGGTGCAGGTACTAGGAGGACTAGAATAAGTCTTATTTCACTAGTCCTCACAGTTTGTAGTACGGCTTGAAGAAGACAAAACTGTTTACTTTGCTTACAGTTTCCGTCAGTATTTTTAGTTCCAATTTGTGGCAAACTTGAAGCATTGAGAACTGGTTCATAATTCATCCCCAGAGGCTACATGTGCTTGTCAATGAATTTTGTTTGTTGTTTAACGCCGCACTCAACAATATTCAAGCTATATGACGGCGGTCTCTAAATAATCGGACCAGACAATTCAGTGAGTGACATCATGAGCATCGATCCACGCAGTTGGGATCGATAACATGCATCAACCAAGACAGCGAGCCTGTCCACCCGATCCCTTTAGTCGCCTCTTACGACAAGCATAGTCGCCTTTTACGGAAAGCATGGGTTGCTGAAGACCTATTCTACCCCGGATCTTCAGGGGTCGCTAGTCAATGAGGACTACCATCATCGGATATTTACTCTCACAATTTAGTAGTCTCGAGCTTGCGGACAAGCGTGAATTTCGAAGGCTTGAGTTGGTGTGAATGCGAGCGAGGGAGGGGGTGTCTGAGTGAGTGAGTGAGTAAATGAGTGAGTGGGTGGCAGCAAAGCTGGTCCGCAATGACGTCTGTGCGTGACAACGATGTGTGACAGGAATGTGTAATGCATATATGTGACAGCAATGTTTCACTGCAATATTTAACAGAGTTTTAGACACAAATGTTTGATAGCTATGTATGACAGAACTGTGTTTGATGACATTATTGAACTGGATATGTCTTCACTTCAGACTACAACGTGGCTGCTGCAGCAAAGAAGATTCTGGAAAAAATCCTCTTTCGGTTGTGATATTACATTATATTAAACGATTTACAAGTCAGGAGGATGGGAAAACTTCCACTGTTACTTCTTTCCCCCCTCTTCATCTCTGTGCGTAAGTTATGACAATAAAACTAATTATTTGTAAAGAAAGACTTATTGTTTCAGGACATCATGGACATATTGCATTGGCCTCATCAAATAATACACCCTTTGGCTTTGATCTGGGGTTATCGTAAATGAATTACAAATTAAAATTACCAATTACTTTTCATACCATCTCTATGTTTTTGGCTCAAACTTAATATGTGATTCGGGTAATAATACTTTAAAACATCTTTTTGGAAAAACAAAGCTGTGTAATATATAGAATAGACTATGTACATTTTGGAATGACAGATTATGTTCTTATGAAATAGGGGTCACGGGTGGCCCAGTCGTCTAAGGCGCCGCGATTCGCTGTGCTGATTTGCGTCCCTTGGCCACGCCAGAAACCTATGATTGTTGGTTCGATTCCCGGTTCGTCCCAATTATGTTTCTAGGTTTGTCAGCACCATACCCGTGCTCGTGGGTTTCACCGAAGTGGTAAACGTCTGAGACCTGCATCACTTCGGGCTTTCCTCCCACATTAAGCTGACACGCCGCGATATAACTGGAATACTGTTAAAAGCGGCGTTAAACCCAACTCACTCACTCACTGTTATGAAATAATGTTGCGAGACAATATTCCGTGTGTCTTCGTATATCACAGGATATTCTCTTAATATTTCAATACAAAATTCGCTAAATAATATACATATAATGTATCATTCCAGCTCCCCTCGCAGCTAAAACCTTCTTAGAAGCGTACGGTGACCTAAGGGAAAGCTTAGTTGAGCCGACAAAATACAATTTCAAAGTGAGACCTGCAAATGAGACAGTCGTCAATATTACTCTCGATTTAACAACCCTGAACAACCTGGTATGTGCTGTTGTAACATTGTGGTATTCATTGTGACTTAAGTCCTGGAGTGATAACTGTACAGACGGCAAAGAGGGGTAAAGGAAAATCTGTACAAAGAGAAAATGAGGTGTGGGCTGATGGGAGTGATTATGTACAGAGCGAAAGGGTGTGTGTGTGTGTGGGTGGGGTGGAGTGGGTGGGGTGTGTGTGTGTGTGTGTGTATGTGTGTGTGTGTGTGTGTGTGTGTGTGTGATAACTGTACAGGTACAGACGGCAGAGCGGGGGAAAGTGGAAACTGGAAAGGCGTAGGAAACTTTGAAACTTTTTATAAGGGGTAAAGTATGGTGCAAAGGGAAAACCTGTTCAGTGAGAGTAACAATATTTTTTGAAAGTTCCATTAATCTGACCTTTCGGAGCACCACACTTTAATACGTTAATCCATTCTGATAAAATGTTTGGTACATTTTTGGTACATTTATATCTATATATTACCTTACTCCATATTGTCTTACAATTAATAGCAAACCAGGTGTCCAGAAAGGTGATCATATTTTCCTGTGCTTGCAGGACATAGGATCCCAGACTTTGACTTCAACATTTCTGCTGTATATGGTGAGTGCAGATATTCCAAACACATTACGACCATAAACAGAGAAGCAACACAGAATAATTATACCAGCTTGACATCGTACAGCGAGACATGTTAACACCCATTCCGAACATCCGGTGCCTAAACTCCCATATAAGACGGGGAATCAACTGGATCGTGAAAATGCAATAAACGAGACATGCTTTCATCCATTTGGACATCCGGTGTCTAAGACGTCAGGGTGTGAACAAGGGTCTTTAGGGTACACTTAGACTAGATATGCTAACACATCCCCAGAAACCGATGTGTCATTTAAGAGTCGATGTTTATTTTGAAAACCTGGACAATCTGGTGAAACACATTTTGTATCAACTCGGTATATTATTCAGGAATAACACGTCTTGTAGTATATGCGTGCATTATAGACTAAAAGTGTCCCTCTTCGTGCAATTAAGAAAATCTGCCTAATCGTTTTAACTTCACTAATTTTAAAGTTTATATGAGTGTTCCTGTTTGAAGCAAAATGTTGACATGAGGGATGTGAACAGTAGGACAAACGACTATCAGTGATGCCAATATTAATCATCCTATTAATATAATATCCCGATTATTCCTATTCATTACTGTTTATCCCGCGTAAACTGGACAGGATCATTTTCATTTAAAACATGTAATTAACATAAGTCTCTCATCTTAAAGAAATGGTTTAACGGGTATTTTGAAAATAGATAAGTTATGTCATACGCACTATCTAGTTTCTCCTTTCGCGTGATGTGAGATTAAATATTACTTAGACCACGTTCTCTTTATTCTAGTCATGGATCGATGAACGGCTTACCTGGCCATCATCAACTGGCATCGACTACCTGATATATAGCATCAAAGAGATATGGACACCAAATCTAGTTATTACAAATTAGTAAGTACATGTACCTATACTGTTCCACAATCAAAACATAATGCTGAGCTATTTACTGAACAGTTTGCTGCACAAGTATCCCCACATGTATACGTACACACTGTGCTCTGTCGAATTTGATGGCACGCCATACTACCAACTGTGTATTGCAATAGCTGGTAAAAAATTGTCGAATGCAAAAAAGCATACAAGATGTAGACTTTGGAGATTTTGAATGCATAAAAGTGACCAAAGTCAATGTATATTTAACTCTCTGAGCCCTAAATGTTTACACACGAGGCATACTGAACAATATATATTCAATGATGAGTGAAAGGGTCATCAATTTAATCTAAAAAGGTTAGGCATTGTATTTCATGGTAGGTATTAACATAGTTTTATTTCTCTTTAAACAAATACATGTTAGAGGAAAAAGGATGTTAATTTCAACAGAGGGTTTTGCCACATACTGTTTCATATCAGTTCTTGTTCTTCATACAAAGTCAATATCATAAGAAACTATGTCATCAATAAAATTTCAGATCGAAAAATTATGACATTAATACATTAATTGAACAACAACTTTGATCACCTCTGAAGATGAAACTCCAACAGTATACCTCGGGTATATCACACATTGTGAAATGCGTATTTTCATCTGTTGTATAACCCCTTTTTAGTGTGAATGACTTTGGACTGATTGGGATATATGAAGACGGACCCGTTCCTCTCAGGGTGTCCAATGAGGGCCGAGTGGTGTGGGCTCTCCGCGTAGCCACGACAACGACATGCCAGGCCGACATTACGTATTATCCGTACGACACTCAGACGTGTGACGTACACGTCATGGAGTGGGCGCATCCCATGAGTGAGGTGGATCTTCTGCCGGAGGGGATTGTAAGCAGTTCGTTCCAGAGTGATGGCGAATGGGAGTTACTGGACAAGACACTACAAAGTGGAGAAGAAGTTGGTGCACATAATTTGACCTACGAAAAGATCAAGTATACATTCTTCTTCCAAAGGCAATTTCAATGGTACATTCCGTTGATGATGATACCATTGGGTGTTCTGTCCTTACTGATGCCAGGCGTGTTCCTTGTGCCTGTGGAGACTGGAGAGAAAATGTCCTACGCTCTAACAGTGATGCTGTCATTTACAGTGATCAGTTCTTTTCTCTTTGAAACACTACCAACCGTTTCAATCAACTACTCCTTATTAGGTAAGTATAACGGTCCTACTCTCTAACAGTAATGCTGTCAGTGATCAGTGCTTTTCTCTATGATACACTACAAACCGTTTCAATCTATTACTCCTTAGTATGTTAGTATAAAAGTCCTAGTTCAAGAAGAAATTAGTTGCTTGAGTTGAGGAATTAATAATGGTATTATATACCTACTATGACAGACCCAAAATCACGCGGCGTCTGTGTCGCTGGCGTAGTCTCAAGGTTAAAATGGAAAACGTGAAAACAAACAGAAATACGTTTATTTTGAGAATGATTGATTACGGTCATATACCTAGGTCATGTAAGTATACTCAACAACAACAGTTCCCGAAACACGATAAAACTCAGGACCCTGATCAAAGTACATGTAGACGCACACATCTGAAACAATTCATATTTTCGTACAGACAATGGACCAGTAAAACAGGTTAACTCATTTAATGACACATGTCTAGCAGAGAAATGACGTCATGACAAGAGATGTAAGAACAGAATTGTCAGTTTACACATTAGTAGCGTGTAGCGTGTCCTCGCTTTTATGCATGCAATGCATCTCCTTTCGCATTGAACGGATCAAACGTCAACACAGTATTGTGGGATGCCACTCCCCCATATCTCCTACAGTCTGTCTCTCAGTTCCTGTACTGTTGTCGGAGCACAAGGTAAACGTCGGAGACGGCGGTCCATTTCATCCCACATGTGGTTAATTGGAGAAACATCTGGAGAGCGAGCAGGCCATGGGATCCCATTCACGTTGTTCTGTATAAGTGCTTGTTGAACAATCCGGGCTACATGGGGTCGGGCGTTGTCATGCAGACACATCATGCCAGGCCCACGTTGATTTACAAATGCCACAACGATGGGCTGGATGACCTTGTCACAGTAACGCTGCCCGTTCAAATTGCCATTGATCACTTGCAAACGAAAGTTCTGTCTCTCTGTTATTCCTCACCACACCACAACACTGCCTCATCCGAAACGGTCTTCCTCCACAACACAGTTCTTAGCTTAATGTTCACCGCGACGTCGGTATACTCGTATTCGGCCATCGCCGTGAGAGAGGTGAAAACGAGACTCGTCGGTGAACAGAACCTGTCTTCACTGAATTGCCGTCCGGCGGACTCTGTGTCTACACCACTGCAGACGCAATCGGCGGTGATTTTTGGTCAGAATTGCGCGCGTGTCTGGCTGGTCACCTTGCAACAATCCCGAAATGTTTAAGAGGCCAGGATGGTTCTCGCAGTGATTGTTGCAGGCTGAAACGATTTCGCAGATGGGTGGTTTGAGTCCGAAGATCTTGACGGACGCTCGTAAACGGGGGGCCTGCCTCGCCTTGGTCGGTCTCTGATAGTGTTTGTTTGCTGCCACCGCTGCTATAACGTCCAAACGGTGTTTCTGTGCACGTTCTGTCGCCTAGTAACCTCGCACTGTGACGTTCCTGACTGACGCATACCAATGGCTCGCAAGCGGACATATTCAGATAGGCGTGGCATCTCCAAACTTCAAATATTGATTGAAATTAGACGTTTTTTCCCGTGTTGCGGTAGCCAAGAAAAGCAGAAACAATGCATACCGAATCCTTAGAACACACATGTTTTTATACCCTGGTCTTGCTGCATGAACGACACTCTTTGACATAAGATGATCAAGCTTTTCTACAAAGGTTGCGGTTGTGCCACATGTTTTTTAAAAATATTTTCGTATGCGGTTTGAACACCAGAACGTTTTTTTTTATGCAACCGATTGGAAATGGGTGTCACAGGAACATTTTTGCTGAGTACATAAACGATACATGAGTTAAACGATCTTAGGATACACAAGTTGTGCATTTAATGACACACGTTATACGAAGAGCTGGACCCTTTTCTCCAAGAAAAAAATAAAGTGTATGATACCAAGGTGAGGTGAAATGAAGATGGCCGGGTGGTGTGGTGGCTGCTTGTCAAATTTGTCAAATCAACAAACAACCAATCTTGTTTTATTTCTAATTAAGAAATATTACATCGAAACGTTTGAAAAGAGAACGTCTAATTATCTGTTCTTGAACGAAGATAAGAGGAAATATATATTATATTATATATCATTTTTTTGTAGTACGGTGTCAGTATCAATATTTGTGTGGGAACAGTTTGGTTGTACATGAACAAAATAATATGAAATATATTGTGAGCCACATACTATAGTAAAACTCAAACAACTGAAAGTTTTACATAAACTTTGGCATGGAAACCATCACTGAAATGTTCCAAATTTAAACCTGTGTCACCCCGTTTCCATCGGTTCTCCAGAGAATTGGAAACCCGCATTTTGTTATGATGACAAACGACTTAGTTTCACTTCCTGGATGCGTGAAACATAACAAGAATAAATACTTTATATGTTTTTTCAGGTGTATACATTTCTTCAAGTATGACGTGCGGTGCACTAATGATTGTGTGTTCCTTGGTGGTGCTCTATACTAACCACCCTGCTGATGACAGTGACCGAATGAGAACAGTGAAGGCGTTCGATACTTGTGCTTTTGTTTTCTTCTTCAGCCTAATGGTACTTATGGTGATCTGTTTTCTGTGTATTTTGAATTATCCTATTGCTGATAAGAGCATTAGTGTCATTGGAATAATGCTTGGCATTCCCATTGTAGCTAGCGTTATCATATGTTCAATCGTTACTGCCTGTGGAAGGAGTCCCCATATCAGGAATACAGATCAACAGGGAGGAACACAACAAACGGAAGGTGAAGATACTTCTGCTGCCACCTCAGCTGACCTATAAAATATGGCGTCATAAATTGAATTCCCCATGCCATTACAAATGCAATCCTTAAAATTAGGTGCATCACCTATTTCCCACGCATCGGGCGCCTTGCATTCAAAATTCGGTTTCAATGTGTTCGTATATGTAAATTACCAAGAAGTGCTTTTTTTCACGCAACGTATGAAGTCTACGGGATCAGTGTGATATAGTCTTAAATCGAAACAAGGCAAATATATCAGCAACATTATATATGCAAATATATATCATGATCAACACGCATGTGACGACACGGGTGCTCAACCGATTGGGCCGTGAAAAAAAGGATCATGAACTTATATTTTGCTTCACCATAGTAAAATTTGTAGTATCAGTACATAGACATTGTATGAACACTCGCTCGCATACCCGCGAACATGCAAGCACGCACGCACGCACGCACGCACGCACGCACGCACGCACGCACGCACGCACGCACGCACGCACGCACACTGGTTCTCATTAGTCAGGTATGGAAATACAGTTTGAACTTTGATACCACTGAGGGTGGCTTAACATGTGTATAGTTTCCCCGTCGTTTAAAACTTTATGATTTATAAACTGCTTCTCATTTTTTTTGCGTCTGTTTATTTAAGTGTCACATCTTACATACAGCACAAATATAAAACGTGTAAGTAAGCAATAAATATAACATCCTGGCAATAAATGGTCTATGACACACTGTTATGGACATGTAAAACGTTTATAGGCACGTGACCTATGAGGCACTAAAATCGACATGTAAAGCATAATACTAATACATACTTGAAAGTTGTATGAACCCTTATGTGGTAGTAGTTATGTTATAGGCAGTTGTGTTGATTGTAAGTGGCAGAAATCTGATTTCAGCACTGGTAGAAGGAGCTTGTTTACAGGCTTGTTTACAGTTTCCAGCTTCCAGGGGTTGAGATATATCGGACAACTGAATGTGTTTTACTCTGGTATCAACCAGTAAACCAAAAGTCTACCTCATTATGTTGAGTGAGTGAGTGAGTATAGCTTACGCCACTTTTAGTAATAGTCCAGCAATATAATGGCGGGGACCCCAGAATTCAGCTTCACACAGTGTACCCATGTGGGGAATCGAAACCGGGTCTTCGGAGTGACGAGCGAACGCTTTAACCACTAGGCTACCCCAATTATGTTTGGGTGATGCATGTGTGGTATGCGAACATGGGATGGCTGAAAACACAAGGCGCCTGGTAGTTTCTCTCCTTCTCTCTTCCAGTTGCGAATAACCACATATTTCAGTCTATACACATTTTAGACGATTCACGTAGCACTAGCAGTTACGAAGTTATTTTCAACTTATTTTCAGTACGTCACTGTACGGCTGGCACTATATAAGCACAATAATCTTGAACGCGACGCTAAGCAGGATTTCACCTCACCTCGCATATATTCAGCACAAAAAGAGAAGTGTTATCACGCCAAACATTTCACGAACTAATTGATGCAATGTACTTCAGCTACTGCGTGTCTGATGTAGCTCCAAGTAATTTATCAAGGATGGTGTCAAGGTCGATTGTACTATTGTTTTCTTCTACACCTGCACTGGTGAAAACAACTCACCTCGCTTGTTTATCAAATTGTTCGCATTGGGTTGCATTTCATTCATGGTGTAACTGCTCTTGATTTTCTATACAGACAGAACTCAATGTAACTGCTATATAACGGTGGTCTGTAAATAATCGAGTCTTGAATTGGAATGCTTGATGCTGGCTATTCACAACGTGACGTTGCCAATGCACTAAACGTCAGCCAGAGCGTTGTCAGCAGGGCCTGGTCCCGACAGCAAAATTTTGGTACAGCAGCACACCGACATGGGGGTGGTCGTCAGAGGTCGACAACCCAACGCCAAGATCATTTTGTGGCTCTTCAGGCACGACGTCATCCCTTCTGGACAACAACCAGCCTACGTAACGACCTCCTGAACGCCTCGGGGGTGAATGTGTCCACTCAGACGATACGGAATCGTCTTCACGATGCAGGTCTCTACTCGAGAAGGGCATGTGTCCGAATCCCCCTGACTGTTCGACACCGGCGGGAGCGATTGGGATGGGCTGAAGATCATGTCACTTGGACACGGAACGATTGGGTTCCAGTTCTGTTCACCGATGAGTTCCAGGTATTGTTTGGACTTTACAGACAGGAGGCAGCGGGTGTGGCGACGACAACGTGAACGTTTCCATGATGCCAACATCAGTGAACATGACCGTTATGGTGGTGGTTCCATCATGGTCTGGGGTGGAATCAACAGAGATGGAAGGACAGATCTTCATGTCCTGGAGAGAGGAACAATGACGGGGGTGAGGTACCGGGATGAGATCCTCGATGTGTACGTCAGACCCTACGCTGGTGCTGTTGGCCCTGAGTTCATCCTGATGGATGATAACGCCCGTCCTCATCGCGCCAGGGTGGTTGAGCAGTACCTTGAGCAGGCGACAATTGTCCGCATGGATTGGCCAGCGCGCTCGCCGGACTTGAACCCGATTGAGCATGTCTGGAACATGCTGCAGGTTGCCCTTTCACGCCGTAGAGCACAACCCACGACTTTGGCAGAGCTCGGACATGCCCTCGTGGAAGAGTGGAACAACCTTCCCATTGGGAACATCCGGGTGCTTATTGACAGCATCTCTCGACGTTGTCAGGCCGTCATTGATGCAAGGGGAGGTCATACTCGATATTGACACTTCATCGACTAAGTGTAATGATGGACTATCCCTCATAACTGTGTAATTCTTTCTCTTGTTTGCTGTTAACATTTTTTAATGAAATGCCTTTTGGTGTTTGCAGATTTCAAACATTCCATATTGATACAAGTTCATGCCGTTCATGAATTTTCATTCATAACATTATTAAACACGTTTCTGAGTCAGAGTCATGTCTTTTGTTATGTTTGTGGTATACACACATATCACCTAGTGACCCTTATCAAATTTTGAGTAGTATATATCCGCATCGAGAAAAAAAGCACATCCCTCTTTATACATAGAGACAAGGAGTGACACCCGCCATCTTGGTTCTTATTCAAGATTTCGCACTTGCTTCGAATCATATGTAGTAGCGGTAATTGTCGGGGTGGTAAACACAACAAACGGCTACAGGGTATGAGCTGATGGCTGTTTATTCTCTTAGAAGAGAATGGTGAATAAATACGGCCTGCAACAATGTATAAATAATAAGACATACTGCATCCCAGACATAGAACATTGACATTGTTATAATATACATAATGCCCTTACATCTAATGGACATTCAATTAACAAGAAACCTATGTTACTCATGTAGGAAGTAACCTGCACAATGATATATATATTATATCTGCTTATGACTCTATAATCAGTTTAAACTAAACATAAACCATGTCTACTGTCATAACACTAGACAAGTACAATACTACATGATAATTACAAAGATATACGTAAGCATATATATAGATACATACATTTATACATTCATGAATAACACATAAACAATACATACCAGATTGGTGAAACCTGTGCCGTGTCACCAAGGCTTCTAAGATAGTGCCAGTTACATATGCATTGACAAAGTATAAACTAATGCAGATACTATTTACACTATAATTATACACAGCACATAAGTAAAATAGATATTTAAAATAAGGATTGATCAAATTACTTAAATAATGCACTTTCACACATACGCATACATTCTTGTACACAATTGACACAATTACCTTAATGTGATATGAGGTATAGAATTACTACAGTTTATTTAGGGTTTAGTTTTATTTAGTTGTTGTTCAAGTTAAGATGATAATAGCCTAGGCTAAATTAGCTATTTATCAGTTAAAGAAACTGCTTTATAATACTTTATCATATAGAATAATCGTAACCAGAATACACTGAACTGTGAATTCAATACACAACCTGTTAGCAATAAACCAAGCACAACTTATTTCTAACTTAAAGAATTAGAAATACACAAATACATATAAAGTATCACACAAGAAATATACTATGACTAACCTTCAAATCCATGAAATAATCACATCCATTAGCATGATTAGATCCATGAATACAAGATCCATTCACAATATATACAAAATGACTATGAAGTTCATACATCAAGTGCAATCTGGCAACGGCCTCAGATCACAAGCAAACAAAGGTATACCTGTGGTCAGCTGTGAGTGACCACAGAGAACAATAGAGTACTCTATGCGCGGGGTGGAATACTAAGTGCTGTGGGTGAAAAGCATGCAGTGGTATGGTTAGTCAAGGCTGGATAAATAATAGACTGAATGAAACAGATAAGCTATGGTATTAATGTTTAAGCTGAAATACAATTATATGGCAAAAGTAAGACTATGGTAAATAAACTATGTACTACTTAATTCAAATATGAAATAGAATGTGTATAAAACTATAGCTAAAATAGAATTAAAACCTAACTTGTATGTACAAAATATTACTCTGCCACACATAGCTCAGGAAATATGAATTTCACTTATTTCAACCTATTGGAACTTGCTAAACAATCCTCAAGCAACACAATCGTGTTTATCTGTGGTCACCTCACATCGTATTTATTTTAAAACAACCATCAGATCTCAACCCAAAGCTTCGCCGCCGAGGTAAACAAGAAAAGGTGGCCGGAAATAACGGCGCTACACGGGCTTGAACTCGAGCTGTGATTCGAACCGAGTGCGAAATCTTGAATAAGAACCAAGATGGCGGGTGCCACTCCTTGTATAGGGGTGTGTGATTTTTTTCTATACGAATATATTATGTTACACAAGCTAAAATCGAGTTCCTGTGTTTCGTAACCGTCTGACTGTTGCAGTACTTCGCGCCTCTTGCCTTGATTGACAGGTCCTATGAACTTTGTTTTTTTCATACTCTCCGTTGATTGGCTACTGACTTTGTAGGCGTGTCATGTTATGTACACAAATTAAACAGTCACCTGATTCAATTCACGCCACAGAATGTATTCCTACACTCGGAAACTGTATGAATCCACGCAGCGATAGTTACGGGTTTAACGACTGAATCCTTACAATCTAGACCATTTATTAGCCATTCCAGAATGTTTTTTGTACAGGTTTCAAATTTGTAATCGAGAATTTGTCAAAATATGTTTCGAAGCGTAGTCGCCAATTGAAATTTGTGGCCTAAAGCACGAGAAAAACTGCCTTCTGATTGGTCATTCCATTGGTCGGTCAAAGTTCGCGCAAGGTCGGTCTGACATGACCCGTAATGGGATGTCCTCAGATCTTTGTTTAGCGGTAGCGCGAAGTAAGAGCTGATTTTAATGAGATTGCTTATATTCACCCTCCTGGTATAGAACTCTCCGCTGGGAGTAGCTTGTTTACAGGCTTGTTTACAGTTTCCGGCTTCCATGTATCGAGATGTATCGGACAACTGAATGTGTTTTACTCTGGTATCAAAAAGTAAACCACAGACCCCTGAAGATCCGGGGTAGAATAGGTGTTCAGCAACCCTAGCTTGCCGAGCTGGAGTATTGCTGAGTGCGGCGTTTAACAACAACAACATGTCCCCCTCTCCCCCCCCCCCCCCCCCCCCCCCCAAAAAAAAAACAACAAACAAACAAAACAAAACAAAAAACAAACAAACAAAAACCCACATGGCTACCTCATTATGTTGAGTGAGTATGGTTTTACGCAGCTTTTAGCAATATTCCCCCAAAATGACGGCGGGTCCACCAGAAATGGGCCTCACACATTGTACTCATGTGGGAATCGAAGCCGGGTCTTCGGAGTGACGAGCGAACGCTTTATCCACTAGGCTACCCCAATTACGTTTGGTGATGCATGTGTGGTTTTCGAAAGTTCCCTGGTAGCTTCTCTCTTCCAGTTGCGAATAAGAACATATTTCAGTCTATGTACGTGTACATTGTAGGCGATTCCCTTAGCACTAACAGTTACGAAGCTACGATGGATTAGCTTTCTTTGAAAGTGACTTTCTGTTCAGTACAGACCGCCTCCGTAATTAGAACACCTAACGAAAAGAAGTACACAGATAATGATTGATACTACACAAGGCTGGTGAGTGAGTGAGTGAGGGTGTGACGTCACGCCAGTCGCAGGGTCCACACACCAGAACCAGACAGGTGAGTCCGTAGTCTCCTTCAGACTGGATATAAACCACGACTGTAGATTTGAACGAATTAAAAAAGAAACGCAAGTCATTCATTGGACTTGGGGAAGACCCCACCTCACCTGAAAAATATGACGTCATGAATGGAATTCCCCATGCCATTCCAAATTCAATCCTTAAAATTAGGTGCATCACCTATTTCTAACGCAGTGTTTTCGCCTATATAAATAAAACCAAGAAGTGTTTTTCACGCAACGTATGTAGTCACATTTAAAATTACGGGATCAGTTTGATTGATTGTAGCCTTAAATCGAAACAAAGCAAATATATCAGCAAGTATATATACACCTAAACTTTCATGATCAGTAGGGATACCATTTCATGATACTCCAATCTGTTTAATTGCATTATACGAAACCCTATTAATTCGGACAGATACACTACCAGTGACATTGTTCGGAATGACAAATGTTCGGATTAAAACATCGTAGTTTATGCAGACGTCTCTATAAGTGATGTTCCGTCAAACAAGATTTTCGGAATATCGAGGATTCAGTGTATATGGAAATAGAATGAATTTTTGGGAGGAAATATTCTTTTAAACTGTAACTTATTTTTGGGGCGATTACGTGAATGTCAACCGAAATAAACAATGCTTGTTTGTTTTTTGTTTAACACCGCACTCAGCGACAGTCCAGCCATATGACGGCGGTCTGTAAATAATCGAGTCTGGACTAGACAGTCCAGTGGTTTACATCATGAGCATCGATCTACGCAATCGGGATCGATGATATATATCAACCAAGTCAGCGAGCCTGACCACCTGATCCAGTTTGTCGCCTTTTACGACAAGCATAGTCGCCTTTTACGCAATGTCAACAAGTCTACAATAAAACCGTTGTCTGTAAACAATCATCTTTGGACCAGACAAACATATCATAAATAGTTTGAGCATAAGCGTGATATTAAAACATGAGTACCAACCCACGTCGTCTGGGCACGGTGACACGCAATCAGCCATGTCACTGAGTTTGACCACCCGATCCATTTCAGTTATTTCAAACCAAATGTGTAGGGGGAGTGTTTGGGAGCTGTATGCCAACCTGGGCTTTCACGAGTTAACACAAGGTCATGTTAAATATAACTGTTAGTTGCCGGAGAGTAGTTGAAGCATCTCAACAGAAAAAACATAATTTGATGCTCACACTATCGTTCACTGGTTTGGTCGTCTGTGACCCATGTAACGACACAGTAACTCTTCGTGATCGGAGGTTCTTGAATGCGTCCCTTCAATGCTGTTTGTTCCGTTTCTTGAGATAGGCTACGAGTGAATGAGAAGGTTTAACGGCCTGTTGTCAGTCTTCCAGCTATATCATAGATGGGAACACCAATAATAGATTTTACACAGTGTACCCACGTGGAGAATCGAACACTTTAACAATTCGGCTACCCCAATATAAATAGAGAAAGTCCTGATGCATTGATGTTTTTTATTTGACATTAGTTATGATCATGTATATTTTCTTTCAATGACCACGCCATAGCTTCCTATCACCTGCTTCGACTGCAACAGTGGTATCAGGAGCTGGAGGAACACGCAATGCAAAATCGACGGTAACAGCTCCTCCTACAACAATGTCTGCTATTACTACTGTTCTATTCCTACAAACATTAATTATTTCCTTTACAAGAGGTCGTACCACTGTGCTCATAATAAAAATCACGGGATGGCTGGTCCATACTCGTTTGGTGCAGGCCGCCGTCAGTTAGTTGGGACATTCAAACACACAAATAAACACTGATGGTACAGTGGTATTAGGCGCATCAATTCACTTTGTCCCTCAGTCGTGCAGGATCCGTTCATCGTTGATTGCAATCCATGATTCGGCGAGCAAGCGTCATTTTGGCTTTCCTCTCACATTAATCCGAGCCCGTGACGACCTGGGTCTTCAGCAACCCATGATTATTGTAAGAGGCGACTAACTGGATCGGGTGGTCAGGCTCGCTGACTTAGATGATGAACGGCATCGTATCCAAATTGTGTAGAGCGATGCTCATCATGCCAATCACTGGATTGTCTTGGCCATCCTCGATTTTTCACAGTTCTCCGTCATAAAATGAATATTGCTGAGTGCATGCGGTGTTCAACAACAAACAAACGCACAGACACACAATCACTTTAAACAGACACGCAGTGGTGCAACCGCCATCAATTCTAACCAAAAACCTCCATTACCATTGCATAAGGTTTCCGCGGTTGCGCAGCAGGATTCTGGATGCCGGAAGCCCGTCCCTTGCCTCGTTCCGGATGTCGAATGATCCGTGAGGAAATATGGTATTTCTGCGACGGTGACTTCTGCAATGACATGGCGATGACGAAATTCGTATAAAACACGTGTTAACCTGTATCCGGTCTCAGACGCCACTGTCTGTTTGTGTAACACGAGTGCCACAACGCTATTATGTAATCAGTATAGTGCATACCACTATGACCTCTTTGTATAATAGTATTGATACATGTTGCAGTAGTTTACAATCTCGTTGAAAGCGAACTGTTATGATGTTTTTTTACATTCAAATAATTAGTGTGAAGTGTCATTTATTCAATTGTTATTTAGTGAGCTTGGCATTATAAAAGGTGGTTTTATAACGAGTCTGTACAGACTGAAGCGCAATATAATATTGTTATGTTAAATGTCTGCGTAAGACCTGTGAAGGGAGTCACAATGCAATATGTGCATTTACAAATATTTTTATTTTTACTTCCAATATAATTTTGTGAGATATATGTTTTTAGAATAAAATCGAACCCGGTCCAACTGGTGGGGACTTCGCAGTATTGAAACCAGTCATTATACATCAGATCAAGGAACCTGAAGACATATTATCAAGAGATATAGATCTTTGAGAGACGAAGTTCATTCAATCAAGGCAGAGGTATGTGAACTAATGAACAGAAGTCAGTGTAAACAGAGAGTGAGTGAGTGAGTGAGTATGGTTTTACGCCGCTTTTAGCAATATTCCAGCAATATCACGGCGGGGGACACAAGAAATGGGCTTCACACATTGTACCCATGTCGGGAAACGAACCCGGGTCTTCGGCCTGACGAGCGAACGCTTTAACCACCAGGCTGCCCGACCGCCCCTGTAAAGAGAGAAGAACAGGCTATTCTCAGACTAAATGTTGATGAAGTATCCAACAAAGTAGATGAACTGTATTACTGGTCTGACATTATCTAGAGTCTAGAGTAGAACACCAGGAAAGACAGAATTTGATTGTATATGGGGTACCAGAGGGAATAGAGGAATCGTATAAAGTGTGCAATAAGATACTAGGCATTTTCAATAGAGCCAGATATAAGAATCCTACATATGAGGAACTTGCTAATAGAGACATAGAACGTGCCCACTTTCGTGAAAATGGCACACTGGAACGTTAAAATCCAAACACTTGGACTTAGGGATACCCTGAGAGAAATGGGATATGGTGTGGCTTATGACTTAACATATTTCCAGCGACAAGAGCTAGGCAGGTTACGTCGTGAAAATCCAGATAAGAGGGGTTTTTTTAATAAAGGAGAAAAACTTGTGGAGGATGTGAAGAAGGACATACCATCTCGAGCCGTGTCATCACACCTTCCGGTCACGACTAATTACGTACGCTTCAAGTAAGTGACCCTACGCCACGAGATAACGTTACAATCTTTCCTTCAAATTTGTGCGGGTTGAAGAGAAGGCTGAACAGTTTAGAATAAACATTATTTCTGCGACTTTGCATGATTTACTGGAGAAGGCTGTAGATGTAGATTTTGTTAACGTTGAAGAAAGTATTGGGTATATTACTGAAAATGTTATTGTCACTTCATCTGATATGAAGAAAATTAATAAGGGCTAGATATATATGACCAACAATGGTTTGATAGCGAATCCGAGCTACTTAAAAAAGGACGATGTAAATAACTTTAGAAAGAATAAGGACAGAGGGTTGCTAACAGACTATAATAGAGTAAGATATCAGTACAACAAAGTTTGTAAGAAAAAAAAGACAGAAACTGTTGGAATAGCATAGATCATTCTAAAACATTTTGGTCATCGCTAAAAGCCATTAAACAAAACACATATTGCAAATATGACGTTGCTATTCAAGACGGGTTTGAGCATTTCCAGAAATTGTTTTCAGTTCCATTTAGCCATGGCGATAAGAATTTAGTTGACCTGGAATTCAACGAAGATTACGTTGACAGTGTAACAGTTGATATTCTTGAATGTCCAAAATCTAGAGAGGAAATATTTGACAGCATCCCCCCACCTTAAAGATAATAAGGCATCTGGAAATGACAATGTGATAGCAGAGTTTTTTTCAAACATTCCTCAGATATTATAATACAATATTTGGAAATTATTTTAATATCCTTTTGGAGAGAATTGGACAGTTGGCATTATTGTTCCTCTTCCCAAACAGGGCGCAACCAGCGTTGTTAATAATTATAGAGGCATAACTCCCCTGTGACATTCAGAAAAGTATATACTTCAATTATCAAAAAGAGACTTGTTTTCTGGGCTGATATGATAAAATAAGTGAGTCACAAACAGGTTTTAGAAAGGGATGATGTTTACTTTAAAATGTTTGACACAAAACTAAGTCCGATTCTATTGTATGGATCAGACATTTGGAGCCAAGTACAATTTAATGTTATCGAAACAAATACATTTATATAAGCATTATAGTTCTTGGGTGTAAAATCTAGCACAGAAAACGAAAGAGTATATGGTGAATGCGGAAGGTTTCCCATGTATATCTATAGTTATTTTACGGTTATTAAATACTGGGTCAAGCTATTACATATGACATTTTCAAGATTCCACAATGACAAGCTCCAGTTGTGAATTGTTCATTTCATTATGCAATATTATGTTTAACTGTATATATGGAGAAGGCAGTAATAAGTGTTGCACTTGTGCCCAAGCCCTTTGTCTTTTTGGACAATAAAATATGTTTAACAATAAAGTTACACTGGACATATAGTAATGGGCAGAAAACATGAGACAACTTCAGATTTATACTTGTCGTATGTTTTCAGGTACATTTATCTGGACTTATTCGACATGATATGGGACCACTGATCATTTGATAAGCTCTTCAGTAAGTCATTACATAGTGGGTACACTATCGAATGTGACAGTTAACCATCTAGAGCCTCACATGCATCCCCAGGGAGCTGAGAATGAAAATCAAGTGCACACTGATCCATTGACCGGGGTAATAATAATGCAGCGCAATGAGCAGTCACTTGAGTGGATACCACGTCATCCTGTAAGTTGTAGCAGGATCACGAGGGGTACATTGGGGTTGTATGTGTCCCGCGTTAGGTTTTATACCCAACGCGGAACGCATAAACCACATGTTCCCCGAGTGACATGTTTGACTCTTTCTGGATCAATTTAACGATACATCAAATCAGTCATCATTTTACATGATTATCCACATTACATGTATGTGCAATTTTAATCCATGTCATTGTCCTATCTCGAGGTTTTGCGGGTTAGATCCAAGAACCCTTGTAAGATCGCCTAAATTGTTTCTGGTGGTCAGGCTCAGTGACATGATTCATAATATCAGTCACCGGTTTGTCTGTCGACTATTGTTGACAGGCTGCCGATATATATGTGGCCTATTACTCACTGTGTAGTGAAGCAGCAAACAAAATATCAACGGTCTAAGTAACTAATCATATACAAATGCAAACATAAATAGAGAAAGTATCTCCAATTTAAATATGATATAACGTTGATGTTAACAAATAATGCTGTTTATTTTCTTTGAAATGTTCTATGAAATACTGTCAACAACGTCAGTTACTTCTACGTCTCGTGAGGACGTAAACGAAGGTAAACATCCTTGCTTGAAGTGTTCAGGAAACACTTGTCAAAGGATCTTGCAACATTGTCCAGCATGTGCTCCTTGACGCTGAGTTACACTAAGTGCACACCGCATTGGCCAGTGTATCCTTTCCTTGACATACTCCGCTATATATATTGCTTTTACCACTTGATGTCCTTCAATGAGAAGAATGATATTCATTTTCGTGATATACCGTATATATTTTTTGATAAATATGCTCAAGCCATATCACAGAAGATAGGACATTTAAGCTGGCCGTGTCATTTATTTGTAACGGGGTAAAACCATGGTTTTTTGATGTGGAGAAGACGTAGACCCGTATTTTAGGGATGTTTGAATATCCCTTATATTGGGTATAAGAAAGAAATTGTGAAATAAACACTATAATGTAGCTTTATGCTGTGGGTATACACAAACATACAATGTGAATGGCGTCCGTCTAGCGTATGAATGATCAGTTAAAGTTGAGGGAAATCATTGAAGTAGCATGTCATTCTTTCATGCTAACCTAGATGAATCATACTGATTCACCAGTCAAATGTAAAAATATCTTCAAGGGTAGTAGTCTCACGTGTCCATTTCCTGGGAATCTGTTCTGGTTCAGTGCACGATTGACATGCTTTACATTTATACTAAAGGTTTGTTCTGCAAAGATTATGATACAATCACAGCCACCGTCTTCTTGCAACTGCCTATCGTCGCGTGATTCGCCTCTGCGTAACAATATCGCCCTTTTGCAAATAGTTATCTAAATATAGTAGCTATACATAGTCGACACAAATGGAATGTTCCCAGTATTGGTAGGGACTTTCTCACGTGATTGTGATTAGGTTTCGTTCCATATATCAAGGGTCCCCACTGAGTACAGACGGATACAAGCTGTATAAGAATCCCAGGTTACTACTGCAGACCGTGAATACTCTCCTGATTTACCATGGTGATGTCTACTATTAGTACACCGCTGGGATCGCAGTTTTATTCACATGTAGTAGGATCAAATATATATTTTTGAATCTTATATTTTATATTCTTGAATCTTATATTTTATATTTTTTTAATTGTATACTTTTGCGGGCAAATCGCATGTCAAAGGCTTAATTTTCATTCAAAGTGTGTCGGTGAGGGTGGTGTATGTGAGAGTGTGGTGGGGATGGGATGTGAGGTGAGGGTGGTGTATGTGAGAGTGTGGTGGGGATGGGATGTGAGGTGAGGGTGGTGTATGTGAGAGTGTGGTGGGGATGGGATGTGAGGTGAGGGTGGTGTATGTGAGAGTGTGGTGGGGATGGGATGTGAGGTGAGGGTGGTGTATGTGAGAGTGTGGTGGGGATGGGATGTGAGGTGAGGGTGGTGTATGTGAGAGTGTGGTGGGGATGGGATGTGAGGTGAGGGTGGTGTATGTGAGAGTGTGGTGGGGATGGGATGTGAGGTGAGGGTGGTGTATGTGAGAGTGTGGTGGGGATGGGATGTGAGGTGAGGGTGGTGTATGTGAGAGTGTGGTGGGGATGGGATGTGAGGTGAGGGTGGTGTATGTGAGAGTGTGGTGGGGATGGGATGTGAGGTGAGGGTGGTGTATGTGAGAGTGTGGTGGGGATGGGATGTGAGGTGAGGGTGGTGTATGTGAGAGTGTGGTGGGGATGTGATGTGAGGTGAGGGTGGTGTATGTGAGAGTGTGGTGGGGATGGGATGTGAGGTGAGGGTGGTGTATGTGAGAGTGTGGTGGGGATGGGATGTGAGGTGAGGGTGGTGTATGTGAGAGTGTGGTGGGGATGGGATGTGAGGTGAGGGTGGTGTATGTGAGAGTGTGGTGGGGATGGGATGTGAGGTGAGGGTGGTGTATGTGAGAGTGTGGTGGGGATGTGATGTGAGGTGAGGGTGGTGTATGTGAGAGTGTGGTGGGGATGGGATGTGAGGTGAGGGTGGTGTATGTGAGAGTGTGGTGGGGATGGGATGTGAGGTGAGGGTGGTGTATGTGAGAGTGTGGTGGGGATGGGATGTGAGGTGAGGGTGGTGTATGTGAGAGTGTGGTGGGGATGGGATGTGAGGTGAGGGTGGTGTATGTGAGAGTGTGGTGGGGATGTGATGTGAGGTGAGGGTGGTGTATGTGAGAGTGTGGTGGGGATGGGATGTGAGGTGAGGGTGGTGTGGATGGGATGTGAGGTGAGGGTGGTGTATGTGAGAGTGTGGTGGGGATGGGATGTGAGGTGAGGGTGGTGTATGTGAGAGTGTGGTGGGGATGGGATGTGAGGTGAGGGTGGTGTATGTGAGAGTGTGGTGGGGATGGGATGTGAGGTGAGGGTGGTGTATGTGAGAGTGTGGTGGGGATGGGATGTGAGGTGAGGGTGGTGTATGTGAGAGTGTGGTGGGGATGGGATGTGAGGTGAGGGTGGTGTATGTGAGAGTGTGGTGGGGATGGGATGTGAGGTGAGGGTGGTGTATGTGAGAGTGTGGTGGGGATGGGATGTGAGGTGAGGGTGGTGTATGTGAGAGTGTGGTGGGGATGGGATGTGAGGTGAGGGTGGTGTATGTGAGAGTGTGGTGGGGATGGGATGTGAGGTGAGGGTGGTGTATGTGAGAGTGTGGTGGGGATGTGATGTGAGGTGAGGGTGGTGTATGTGAGAGTGTGGTGGTGTATGTGAGAGTGTGGTGGGGATGTGATGTGAGGTGAGGGTGGTGTATGTGAGAGTGTGGTGGGGATGTGATGTGAGGTGAGGGTGGTGTATGTGAGAGTGTGGTGGGGATGGGATGTGAGGTGAGGGTGGTGTATGTGAGAGTGTGGTGGGGATGGGATGTGAGGTGAGGGGAAACGGGTTTAACGTCGTGTATGGGATTAGTTCACGCATGTGGGTGGCTGCTTGAACGTGTTCCATTTATGGCCCACAGAGACACCATACTGACTCCGAGCCGACCACTCCTTGTTTTACCCCTCCCCCCTTAATGCCGAGCGCCAGGCACGATACTAGCAAGTACAACAATAACCGTTCTTCAGATAAAGTGGTGTAAATGTTATGTTATTGAAAATAAAAAGATGATATTAGGTGGTGGTGTAAGAACTCAATAAAAAAAATGTCAATATCACTAGATGATTGAAAACAGACTTGGGGATGTTGTTCCACATGTCAACTAAAGATTGTCCCAGCTGAGCTAGCGTTACTGGCTGGTTCTGGTCCTGTCGTTGACGTTGTTCATTCTCATCCCAGACATGTTCTATGGTGGAGAGGTCTGGAAAAATATCTGGCCATGGCAGTAGAGCAATGTTGTGCTGCCTGAAAAAAGTCTGTTACAACACGGGTAACACGTGGGCGGACATCCCACTGCAGCGTTACGTGACGTTCCTGCATGTGCACAAGGTGTAGAACGAGGTCGTCCCGTTGGCGCACGCCACTTAAATTGCCATTAACAATGATGAGTTGTGTTCTCCCACACTTATGATGCCACTCCATACCATTACACGTCCACGCCCAAACTGACGACGTTGAGTAACACAAGCGTTACTACTGGAAGCAGTAGACCCTTGCACGACCATAAGAGCTGTCCAGATGAAACCTGGATTCATCTGTGAACAGTATACTGTCCCAATCTTATCTGAACCTCAGACACCAAGCTAGGCGTGCCTGGCTATGACGTGGAAGCAAACTTGGGCGTATTGCTGTACGTCGGGGCCTGATGCGCTTTTTCAACCTGTTGCGTAGGTTCTGCCACTAATTGATCTCAACACAGGAAGTGTCCGAGCGGTAATGTGGCAGGTTGGTAGTGATTTCGTAGATGCATCAACCGAATATGGTTGTTTTGTTGTGTCAATCCTGTCGCATTGGTCTATATATTTGAAAGTGTAATGGTACGTGTAGTAGCGTGATGGTGTGGTGACGTGGTGGCCTAGATGTTTGATAGTGTGGTTGAATGGTGACGTGGTGATCTGAATATTTGATAGTGTTGTTGAATGGTGACGTGGTGGTCTGGGTGTTTGATAGTGTGGTTGTATGGTGACGTGGTGGTCTAGATGTTTGATAGTGTGGTAGTATGGTGACGTGGTGGTCTGGGTGTTTGATAGTGTTGTGGTATCACGACGTGGTGGTCTGGATGTTTGATAGTGTGGTTGTATGGTGACGTGGTGGTCTGTATATATGAAAGTGTTGTTGTATGGTGACGTGGTGGTCAGGATGTTTGATAGTGTTGTTGTATGGTTACGTGGTGGTCTGAATATTTGAAAGTGTCGTTGTATGGTGACGTGGTGGTCTAGATGTTTGATAGTGTGGTAGTATGGTGACGTGGTGGTCTGGGTGTTTGATAGTGTTGTGGTATCACGACGTGGTGGTCAGGATGTTTGATAGTGTGGAAGTATGGTGACGTGGTGGTCTGTATATATGAAAGTGTTGTTGTATGGTGACGTGGTGGTCTGGATGTTTGATAGTGTGGTGGAATGGTGACGTGGTGGTCTGGATGTTTGATAGTGTTGTTGTATGGTGACGTGGTGGTCTGGATGTTTGATAGTGTTGTTGTATGGTGACGTGGTGGTCTGAATGTTTGATAGTGTGGGAGTATGGTGACGTGGTGATCTGAATATATGATAGTGTGGTGGTTATGGAGACGTGGTGGTCTGAATATTTGATAGTGTTGTTGTATGGTGACGTGGTGGTCTGAATATGTGATAGTGTGGTGATATGGTGACGTTGTTGTCTGAATATTTGATAGTATGGTAGTATGGTGACGTGGTGATCTGAATATTTGATAGTGTTGTTGAATGGTGACGAGGTGGTCTGAATATTTGATAGTGTTGTTGTATGGTGACGTGGTGGTCTGGATGTCTGATAGTGTGGTTGTATGGTGACGTGGTGATCTGAATATATGATAGTGTGGTGGTATGGAGACGTGGTGGTCTGAATATTTGATAGTGCGGTGATATTGAGACGTGGTGGTCTGGATGTTTGATAGTGTTGTTGTATGGTGACGTGGTGATCTGAATATATGATAGTGTGGTGATATGGAGACGTGGTGGTCTGGATGTCTGATAGTGAGGTGGTGGGTGTCGTAATGTGATGGTGTGGCGACTTGGCGATCTATATATTTGGCAGTGTTATGATGGTATGATGTGGTGATATGGTTGTGTATATGTTTAATAGTGTGACAATGGGGTGGTGGTATGTGTGATGTTGTGTTGGCGTGGTGGTATTACTTATGATAGGACGGTTAAAATGGTGCTTGGGATAGTGGTTCTGCGTACTATAGTTTGTCAGTGTGGTCGTCTGTTTGATAGCGTGCCACCGTCCTGGTGGTATGTGTGATGATGTGGTGGTGATGTGGGTGATAATGTGATTGTGGTAAGTGTGATGATGTGGTGGTGGTATGTGTGAGGATGTGGTGGTGGTATGTGTGATGATGTGATGGTGGTATGTGTGAGGATGTGATGGTGGTATGTGTGATGATGTGGTGGTGGTATGTGTGATGATGTGATGGTGGTATGTGTGATGATGTGATGGTAGTATGTGTGATGGCGTAGTGGTGGTATGTGTGATGATGTGAAGGAGGTACATGTGATGGTGTGGTGTATTTGAATGATGTGAAGGAGGTATGTGTGATGGTGTGGTGCTATTTGAAGGATGTAAAGGAGGTATGTGTCATGGTGTTGTGGTATTTGAATGATGTGAAGGAGGTATGTGTCATGGTGTGGTGGTATTTGAAGGATGTGAAGGAGGTATGTTGATGGTGTGGTGCAATTTGAATGATGTGAAGGAGGTATGTGTGGTGGTGTGGTGGTGTGGTGGTGTGGTGGTATTTGAATGATGTAAAGGAGGTATGTGTGGTGGTGTGGTGGTATTTGAATGATGTGAAGGAGGTATGTGTGATGGTGTGGTGCTATTTGAATGATGTGAAGGAGGTATGTGTCATGGTGTGGTGGTATTTAAATGATGTGAAGGAGGTATGTGTCATGGTGTGGTGGTATTTGAATGATGTAAAGGAGGTATGTGGGATGGTGTGGTGGTATATGAAAAATGTGAAGGAGGTATGTTGATGGTGTGGTGCAATTTGAATAATGTGAAGGAGGTATGTGTGGTGGTGTGATGGTGTGGTGGTATTTGAATGATGTGAAGGAGGTATGTGTCATGGTGTGGTGGTATTTGAATGATGTGAAGGAGGTATGTGTGGTGGTGTGGTGGTATTTGAATGTAAAGGAGGTATGTGTGGTGGTGTGGTGGTATTTGAATGATGTGAAGGAGCTATGTGTGATGGTGTGGTGCTATTTGAAGGATGTGAAGGAGGTATGTGTGGTGGTGTGGTGGTATTTGAATGATGTGAAGGAGGTATGTGTCATGGTGTGGTGGTATTTAAATGATGTGAAGGAGGTATGTGTCATGGTGTGGTGGTATTTGAATGATGTGAAGGAGGTATGTGGGATGGTGTGGTGGTATATGAAGAATGTGAAGGAGGTATGTTGATGGTGTGGTGCAATTTGAATGATGTGAAGGAGGTATGTGTGATCGTGTGGTGGTATTTAAATAATGTGAAGGAGGTATGTGTGGTGGTGTGGTGGTATTTGAATGTAAAGGAGGTATGTGTGGTGGTGTGGTGGTATTTGAATGATGTGAAGGAGGTATGTGTGGTGGTGTGGTGGTATTTGAATGATGTAAAGGAGGTATGTGTGATGCTGTGGTGCTATTTGAATGATGTGAAGGAGGTATGTGGTGTGGTGTGGTGTGGTGGTATTTGAATGATGTGAAGAAGGTATGTGTGATGGTGTGGTGATGCTGTATGTGCCAGTGTGGTGGTGGCATGTGTTACGGTGTTGTACTACTTGAACAATGTAAAGGAGGTATTGTAATAGTGTTGTTATCTGTATAATAAATGCCAGTGTAGTATGTGTGATGGTATGGAGGTATATATGTTTGTAAATGAGTTTGAAGCAATGGTAATTGAACTTTTCTCAAAACTAACAAAACGTTTTAGATATGAATATGGGAATCAATTAAGGCACACAATCACATTCACACAACTCTTGTTACATTGGGTCCATTCCAGACCTCCTTTATGACATGTCCTATTCTCCGACAGCAGCCACAAATCGTTTCATCGTAAAAAATAACATAGATAAGATATAAACACAATAAATGTTAGGATACCACTTACCGAGAACCGGGAACGAAACTGGAAAAAAAAGTAATAAGTAATTACATACACATCTGTGAAGAAGGTAACTTAGAAGTAATAACCTGTCTTGTTTTGAAAGGGGAAACTACAATAGTCTCTGAGACTACCTTGAAGAACGCTGCCAACTGCTGCCTTTTCAAAACCTCATCAATATGAGGCATGGAAACATTGCACCGTTTCTTGTTTGGTTGATAGGTACCAGCATTACAGAAGGTGAGTCTTAAATTCGTTCTTCGCATTATATGAACATGTAACATGTAGGTGCATACATGTACCTAACATTGCGTATTGAATTGTGTGTATAAACGAAGTTTAAGCCACTGTATAAAAGATGAGAGTATTTTTGCTTGATACAGACAGTTTCAGCGATTCGCTCAATACTCCTATTTCATCATTTCTCAACATTGGCCAACTGGATGTCATATTTTTTCTGTTTCCGCCTTGTAAAATATCAACCGATGAAAATCCGATGCAAGCCATCGAGCCAATTTGTACAGGCATGATAACGCCATGATGTTTGACATAACATCACTCGCTTGTGAAGTCTAAGTTGACTATACTGAGAGTCGGCGGGCCTATTTTACCGGAAATATGTATTTGCAACTTGTGAACTGGTAATGATATATTTCGTTACATGTATTGACGAGCCCATCCCTCAACCTTCGATTTCATGGCGTATACGACCATTCAGGTCTTAAATTCCCGCACATGTACATCCCATTAGTTACAATAAATACAGCCGAGACATATACAGCGACATTATATCATCGGACATTTGATATCATCTGATATATACTCTCCAAAAATTAAGGAGATCATGAAATACAAATGTTATGATAGGTCGTCATAATAATGACTAGCTTTGAAAACTAACTGTTTTGAAAACTAGAACGCCTCAAAACACCCCGTGGGTAGGCGTCATTCTTAGTTTTGACACTTCAGTGAAAGATGTTGATTTTGATTATCCACAGTAACACATAATGCAGATGTCGTAATCAGTCGGGAACGCATCTTCTACAACGTGATGAATGCTAAGGGGCTCTTGACATGCTTCAAAATGGTTGAACTCAGCGAGAGGTAGCCATTATGTTCAATGTGTCCCAGTCCGTGCTTTGCAGACTTTGGAACACGTTTCTGCAAACACAAAATATGAATAATTGGCCCTGGAATCTGCAGGAATCTCCGATGGTCTCGTGTAACGTCTCACTCTAGACTTTCTGGATAAGCGTGGACGTGTGTGGAAGCGTCCTAACGAACGTCATCGTAAGGTGAAATGACAGATTTAGAGGTGGGTCTGTAGTGATATGGGTGGTATAACTATGAGTGCCAGAACGCTGCTGCATATTGTCCATGGAAGGGCCACTGGATAGTTCTGCCGAAACAATATACAGACGCCCAGTTGTTGACGCTTGCACGCCCTGCTTATCCACGTTTGTGTTTCAAGACGATAACGCTCCTGCCTACCAAGCTCACTGCGTTCAACATTATAACACCACCAGAATGCAATAGTCAGCCATGTGTCCTGACATGTCTGCCATTGCAAACGTATGGGACAGGCTCGGGAGACGTGTACGCTGATGTCAAAGGCCACCGCTACTTTAGAGAACGTGGCCATGCGCTGCAAGAGGAGTGGACAAGACTCCCTCAAATTGTCATTTGGAAATTGATTCGGACAATGCAACGCCGTATAAATGATGTTTTTACCAATCGCGGGGACATGACCCATTAGTGATCAAGTCTTCTCAAAAGTCCTTTTTTACGCCACACCTCTGTCGTCCTTCTTGGTTGTTACCACCCTTACAATACACCGCCAACATGTTCTGTTGTCATGTAACACCGAGGCCGTCCTTCTTGGTTGTTACCACCCTTCCAATACACTGCCAACATGTTCTGTTGTCATGTAACACCGAGGCCGTCCTTCTTGGTTGTTACCACCCTTACAATACACTGCCAACATGTTCTGTTGTCATGTAACACCGAGGCCATCCTTCTTGGTTGTTACCACCCTTACAATACACTGCCAACATGTTCTGTTGTCATGTAACACCGAGGCCATCCTTCTTGGTTGTTACCACCCTTACAATACACTGCCAACATGTTCTGTTGTCATGTGACAAAGAGGCCATCCTTTTCTTATCCACACTTTTCCATTAATCGATGCCTCTTTGTATTTCTGCAAATCATCTGTTATTTTCGAATATCCCCCAGTTTGTTTTTAGAGTATATGTGCAACGATGTTTTCACATGTTTCATTATGTATAGTAAAAAGTATGCAATGTAATTAATTATGGAATCAATTGATTTACAGTTGCATCCATATCATCACCTAACCTTCCGATTGCGACCACCCGCAATGACACATTGAAGGACTATAATACGAAACTGCGCCCGGAAGAACATACTGTGATTAACGTCACCATGGTTTTAACTTCTTTGAATAAACTGGTACGTGAATCATGAAAATCGATCAAATACTTGTACGTACTTCAACATTTATCATCAAGATTGAGACCCGTGAAGGTCCGGGATAGAATGGGTCTTCAGCAACCCATGCTTGCTGCAAAAGGCGACTATGCTTGTCGTAAGAGGCGACTAACGGGATCGGGTGGTCAGGCTCGCTGACATGGTCATCGATCTCAATTGCGAGGATCGATGCTCTTGATGTCAGGCACTGGATTGTCTGGTCCAGACTCGATTATTTTACAGACCGCGGTCATATGGCTGGAATATTGCTGAGTGCGGCATTAAACAACAATCATTCATCTAGATTGAACACACATTACCAATGACTAAAAATCCTTAATTACATACGGATATGATTGTCAAAGATTCCAAATCAGAACTGGAAATGCCAAGAACATATCTGAAGGTGTCTCGGTAAAGGTATTTAATGTAATTAAATAATGGGAGCCATTCCTTATCAAATAAATAGTCCCCCATCTGCGGAATATTAATAATTTGAGAGGTTGTTGTGTTATACAATGATTCTGGAGCTTTTTATTTTATTTTAAAGGATGTTTCTTCCCAGACTTTACACACCACATTTCTGCTCCACTTGGTAAGTAAATTACAACGAACATTCCTTCAATAATAATATTTCTAAAACTGAGCATAAAATCATATTGCCTTTAGGATGGTGGATTTCAGATGCTACACCAAGTAAACACAACAAATGGAAATGATAAACAATGGTGTGCAAAGAAGTGTAATATATTTTTAAGTGGGAATTTCTTTATTTTCCTAGGGGACTATACTTAAGATATACTTTTCATTTTAAGTTTATGAGTTTTATCACATCTCTTTAATGACATCTTATTACGTTCAGTCCTGGATTGATGAACGCCTTACATGGACACCAACAAATACTTCATCTCCAGAGTATATCATATTTTACGCAAAAGAAATCTGGACACCGCCGCTTGTCGTCAACAATGCGTAAGTTATTGAGATGTTCACCAAGTCTTCGTGACAATTTTATCCATAATAATTTCATAATTATATTTATAAGTACACTTACAGATGTATGCCTTTTAACTCACACAGCCACATTAACTACTAATTTCTGGGAATTTCACGTAAAAACAACAATTAAACGTTTACAACAACTGCTTACACGTGCACATAACTCAACAAGCTAAGACATGTCTGACGTCGAGTAACCAGTGCATGGCTATAATAAGTGGTTGACTGATGGACCTTGACATATATTGAAGTCAAGTATTTATCTGCAATTATAAAAAAATCAAGGAAGGGATATTTCCAATAACAATACATGCGTAATACTGGCGTTATCACCTATTTTCAGGATTGACGATGCAATAAGCATCCTCAAGAAAGAAATCGTCCCTATGAGGGTGTCAAATAGGGGTCATGTTTTATGGATTCCACGGCTTTCGCCCACAACAACATGCTCTGTGGACATTTCCTATTTCCCTTATGACATTCAACACTGTCACATCAACATCACAAGCTGGACACACGCAAACTTTGAAGTTGAACTGAACCCAGTGGAAACTGCCTACTACACCAACAAGGTCAATCTGGACTTCTATCCTGATGACAAAGAGTGGTTTCTACAACATTATGGTGTGAGCAAGCAAGACATTATTGGGGGACATGGTTTTGATTACACAAACCTCCAATACTCCTTTGTCTTCAAACGGCATCATCCTTTCTACAAAGTCATGCTTATTGTTCCGTTTGCTGTCCTTTCACTATGTTTATGCTTTACATATGTGATTCCATTGAAATCTGGAGAAAAAATATCTTTTGCCATCACGACGATGGTGGCCTTTCAGTTGTATCAGGTTATGCTCTCAGAGCTTTTACCACCAATTGCAGAGTTCACAGAAACTTACACGTTCGGTAAGTATAGACTATTGAAATACACCAGTTTGTACTCTTACACACATACGTATCGCCTTCATATAGAGCTTACTAACCACCCAATAAGCCAAAATTAACGGCCCGGATATTACCTAGTCCAAACTCTAGTCAGTACATACAATACTGGCGTCAAACAATTAACCAGTCTAATATATATATATATATATATATATATATATATATATATATATATATATATATATATATATATATATATATATATACAGGTGTATAAGGTAAAGCCACAAAACTCTCTACATGACTTCTTTTATCAGGTGGAGAAATGTGTTGACATTCAAGCATTTCATTTTTTCAGGAGAGTACTTGATGTGTGTATGGATTCAGGCAGCCATTGTCACAATCGGTACCGCAGTTCAGTTACGTGCATTCTACTGGGAGGAATTCGAAGAAGACCCCAAAAACCCCAAGAGATCTAGAGTGAATGTTCTGAAAATATTAGATTGTGTTGGCTTCATTTTGTCTTTTGTGTATTGGTTCATTATAACAACTTATTTTCTTACAACGCTTACGAAAGGTACAGATAAGGAATTATCCGCAAACGTGGATCTGTAGAAACTATGCAAACCCCTATTTCGGCTTCCGCTGTTTGACTGCATACTGAATGAGTACAGTGTTTTGTAAACCTAAACTTTTGTTGCCTAGTCAATTTATCATCTTTTAGCCAATAAATTGGTTTAAAAAGTCATTGGAAAAAAGCTCTAAATGAAGAAAATGTGTTTCAAATAATTTGAAAATGACGCGTAAAGGTACGTATTTATTTCAGGAAACAAAATAGAATATTGTGAAATTACAATGTTATAAAATGTTCTTTGCAGAAAAAGTTTGCTCAGGCCTTGGTTTTCGAGACCGACGGACAAAACAACCCTGAAATTAGAAAAATAAATAAAATGAATTTTGACAATTGTTTTTTGACTCACAATAAGGTGAAATAAAAAAAAACACCATGGGACTTTGTCACAGCTGTGGGTATGAAAAGGTGAATAATACGTATACAAATCTTTATAATAACACGAAACCCAATCAAGTATCTTTCGGTATAGCTTCCTTCTATGATGGTGTGACCTACGAGTTTGTTTTTCATTCATCAGAAGCAGTACTAATCTGGAAGATGAATATTATTAAAACATATTTCCACCACTTACATGGAATTTTAGGACAAAGGGTTTGTAAACCAACAAATAAAAAAAGCCTAAGATGATAGTTCTAACTTTTCTTAATCAGGCTTTGTGTAATCAAACATTTATGAATGCAGGTTATAATATTAGAGAGAGCATGGGTGGCACAGTGGTCTAAGGCGCCGCCATTCACAGTGCAGTGTTGCGTCCTTTGGGTGTGCCAGAATCCTTTTACAAGTGGCAAACGTCTGAGACCTACATGGACATCATTTCAACCTTTCATCCTACGTTAAACTGACCCTAATATTTGTTAAAACCCAACACATTCACAAAATTGAGTGATTATTTAGAAATTTGGCAAATATATTCTTCATGTTTGTACAGACAATTGCGTTTGTGAAGACCAGTGCAAAATCAGTATCTTACTGTACAAGAGCGTTACTGTAGGATTGACTGGTATGCATTTGTGACCAGTAGATGACAGAAAAACTGAGCAGGAGGTAGGCATAGCTACTGTTTGTTCAGCTATGTGAAGCTATGTATATTGTTGTGGGATCAACAGAATTGATTATCATATTTGCATAGTGTTCATGTTGTCAGTCACAAATTCATTCTTATGCTACCTGAATCAGGAGAATTTTTCTCGGCATTGTAAAACCTATGACCAAGCTATGTATACGGTGTATTACTTACCTACTCAGCAACAGTTAGTGAAAACATTTACAAAACAAGTCTGGTCAAACAAGCTATGATTATTGAAATCACTGAGTTTGATCTGATGCCAATCTAAGGTCACAATTGTAGTATTTAAATTTTATCACCTAAATGAGTATTTTGATTTTATTCTTGAATCTTGCCTGTAAATTTGAGTAGCTGAAATTGTGTTAAAGTTAAAGTTGTTTGTTCTGTTGTTATTTGCTGAGAAAAGTGTGCAAATATTCGTGTGGTATGCCATTTTGCACTTTTCCCTCGAGACATAAATTTCTTTCGGCTTCGGTATATTTACAAAAGTACTTTAAGAGATTGTAAACATTATTAGTCACTATTGTGTTACATTTTGTAAAGACAATTTTGAGTATCTACACACCTGGGTGATTTTTTGGTCTTGGCACGTGGTCCTGGGTGCAGTGCACAGGTCACAAAGGTGAAATTAAGCAAAGTTGGTCTCGGATAGTAGTTAGGCAGCTTGACTCCTAAGAATTCCTAGAGCTTGGGTCCTGCCCAACACTGAAGCATATATAGCACATGTCTGAGGCACTTCAATCTTTATATGATAATGTGAAATGCAGGATACGTATAAATGGTATGCTTACACCCTGGTTTAATGTTAATAGGGGCTTAAAACAAGGATGTTTACTCTCGCCAATTCTGTTTAACTTTTTTATTTATGATTTACTTGACAAGCTAAATGAAACTAGTATTGGTATTTGTGTTGATGATATTGTAACAGTGCTAAAATTGCTATATTTTATTCAACTTTTTGTGAAATTCGCCATCAATTGTCGGTTTACCATTTAAGACCTGTTGGTACATACTAGTGATAAGAAATTGTATAACAACATCTGGCCCTTTAGATTGACGCCGCCTGAAACAGGTCGGTGGGCGAAACTTTAATTACATGTTGAATAACAACTGGTAGTGGTCAGCGCGTTTGGCACTTACCAGTGTACCGTTATCAGCTATTTAGCGGCAACTGACCTAACTAGAAAATTTAAAACGCGAAACCAAACACGAGCTGAGTAATTCTATCGGCATTTATAATCTTCTATTACTCAACTTTCCAAACTGACCGTCTGCTTTGGGTATTAACAGACCAAACCCATCATACAAAAATGTATAACATGTCCAGTCTTTATTAGTCCAAAGTCTCAAATTTCAAACTGGACATGCACGTGTAGACTTGCCTTCAGATTAACAAAGGAGGTCTCAGGTATAAATATAGGGGAAATCGACTGTTAGTCATTCCTGCTTTGCCTGAGAACCTCTCTCTGTTTGTCTTTGAAGGTAAGTCACTTTTACTTGTTACTTTGCCATTTAGGTTCAACTTTGCTTAAAATTGTCTTTAATTTTGTATGAATATCTTGCTTGAATAATGAACTTATATTCTATGTATTCGAAATGCCGTTCGAATCTAAGCTGCATATTATTCAAGTGTTACTGACACAAATTAACTACAGTAATCTATATGCGTGCGTCTCATGTAGAAATATTACTATTTCACAATCAGCGCTCGTATCCCACATGTTTATTTATCGGTTTAAAACTACTAGGCAAATGATTATTAATCACAGGTGTCGTGGATGCTTCATAATTATCATGGTTCAATGTGAATAGCGTGCATTATAATAATGTATGAATTATTTGTCCGTGTATCGGTAGGACCAGTATTCATATGTGTGTCGTGTTATTTACCTTAGTGTATGCTGTATCGTTAGTACAGTGGTTTTATAATGCAACAACGTTAAATGCGTCAATTATATGCATTAACATGACCCAGTTACTCGATATAATTTACGTTATGTATATATGTTTGCGTTCTTATGCCTGATAAATCTAGAATATAACTTATATCCGATGTTCATGCATCAAATATATTCTTTATATACAAGACCAGATCAGTGCAAGTACAGCAAAGTATATTATTCTTATCTGTAGCCCAAAATATATTTCTTATTAGGTAACTACTTTGTGAGGGCATAGAACTAGACCACAATACCCGAACGTAACTTTTGTTCTAGATAAATGCACGCAATTTAATAAATTTATGTTTTCCAATTTATGCATATTATTTCCATTCGGTAAGATGAATGGACGCTGTATAGAATACCTCAGATACTATACTTTTAGCATAATTTGGACGCTACAGATAACGTTGTAGTTTTATGTTGTAGAATAGTTGTAATGAAACATGCTTTCCTATAGAAGTGTTTATATCCATTTCTAAATTACAGTTCACAAGCAACTTCTTAGTCCTGCACCATGACCGTGGAATATATTTATTTTATGAAAAAATAATAATCTAGAAATGCATACAAAAGCAAGTCTAGCCAGCTCAAGCTAGCTCTATTCCACATAGGGATTTTTTTTATTTTTAGAGTCAAGAAGGATATTGTGTAATATAAGATTTCAGAGACTAAATGTTAGTCTAGCAACTTCTCTGTTTGGCGAAATCTCCAATAAGGTTCATAAACATTCACAATAGAATATACGTTCACTAATAATCAGTTTTAATTCATATATATTTCAAGTTTCAAATACGGTATTCATTCATGTGTGATTTGTATAAGCTCGGCCTGCATAGCGCGGCATGCACAAGCGGCACCGCTCATTGTTACATAACGGCGCACTCACCAGCGCTTGGCACCATTTTGCGCATAGCTGTTATCTGAATTAAGTATAGTGTATTCAGTCATTTAATACAGGTCCCATTATTATTTACCGTATTCAATCTTGTGTTCACTATTTAACTCTGAAGTGTACACCTGAATCGGCTATAGTTCATGACGTCACATGTACCGTATTTAATGTAAAATAGGTTATTAGACATGTCATTGTTCAAGAAAGGTGTTGTTATAATCTTTCATATGAATGCTTTTTGTAAACATTGTTCAGATGTTATTTACGAGTACCTTAAATATATATATCAAACATTATGAGTAATTATCAAAGAGTAATTTAATTTGAATTGATTATAATGTCTGCATTATATCAAATGTTCACTGCTATGATATAAATGAATATCCAATGAGTTGTATGCAATGTTATATTAGGCTGTAACTTGAATAGGTACTGAGACGTCTCTGAAGTTAATGCATTGTTCTCAAAGTGAGATCACATAACAAGCAATTGTTTATTAACTCATGCCTATTATATAACAACGAATATCTTAACAGGTTTGGTATCACTGCTTAATTATTTGTCTGATTATGCCTTTGTGTTTGATGATGATGAAGGAGATTGTCTGACTATGTCTATATGCTTGATGATGATGAAAACATTTAATAAAGAATTCCTGCTTTGCCTGAGAACCTCTCTCTGTTTGTCTTTGAAGGTGTGTTGATCCCGTGGCTAATTCCCCGAAAGCATCTAGGTTTTGATCAGTTTTAGTGTAAAAACTAACTCTGTTTCAATATGACTATTGCAGCCTTAGCATATGCTGATGATCTGATTTTTCTTGCAGAATCGGCAGATGATTTGAATCGTCTATTACATGTTATGAATACATGGTGTGTTGGTAAAAAGTATCCTTATTAATAATGACAGATCCAAGACTATACCCTTTAGAAATATAAGCGTTCCAATATCAACAGCCTTTTTGTAATATTGGTAACTCTGTTTTAGATACTGCTGATTGTTATAATTATCTAGACCTACTGCTCACGGAACATCTTGACTACAATGCTATAGCAAAAGTCGCAGCTAAATCGGCTAACAGAGCATTAGGTCTTCTTATATGTAAAAATAAGGCATTCTGAGGTATGCAATCCACGACTTATTCCAAATTGTATGATACGATGGTTTGGTCAGTCTTGAGTTATGGGGCATCTATCTGGAGTCATCGTGACATTTCTACTGTTAGTGCCGTTCACCATCGTGCTTTGACATTGTTCTTAGGGTGGGTAAATACGCTCCAAATGCTGCTGTTCATGGAGATATGGGATGGATTCCCCCATTAGTTAGACAGTGGATGTGTATCGTTAGACAGTATTGTCGTTTTACTAAAACGCCCTATAGATTGAATAAGTATGTTTTTATGTGGTCTGAACGGACGTGTGAAAAACTGGTTTCGTGTGAGGGCAGAGCTGAACGAATGGAGTTTTAATATTTCTGAGAATGTAAGCGTGAAAAGTGTAGTTGTACGTGTGCATTGTATATGCGTGGAAAAGTATGTATCTGATTGGAATGAACGGTTATGCAAGCCTGGCGGAAGAACGGGTAGTAATAAATTACGTACGTACAGAATGTTTAAAGATGTGTATGGGTGTGAAAGTTATGTAAGTATGTATATGCCTCGTTCTTACCACTCTGCCTTCTCCAAATTTAGATCAGGTACTGCTCCTCTAAAGTTGGAAACAGGCAGATCTACGAATATGAATGTGAATGAAAGAGTGTGTTTTTAGGGTAAGGAAAGTATTAAGGATGAATGTCATGTATTGGTGGATTGCCCTGTGTACGATGATCTCGTAAACGTTTATACGAAAGGTCAGTTTTAGCTATTTCAACTTACTAGATATAAATAATACTGATAAGCTTATTTTACTTTTTAAATATTATCTATATTTTATAGCCTACACCTGCTTTAAATAATCACGCTAGTGACCGGAAGTATATTTTATATACTCCTTTTACACTATTATATTCATGTTGTATATACTGTGATATATTTTAAGTCTCTAGTCACCCTTAACGGGTGGCTCACTTATATGTACTGTTATATGTATCTATGTTAATATTGTTGTGAGGTGAGACTCAAATAAACAATCTGTCTGTCTGTCTGTGTTGTCTCCTTAAGCAAACATGATATGCTCACCTGGAAGTGAAAGGTGCACGTGGTAATGTGAATGTTACCCTTTCAGCGCCCCACAGGCAGCATGGGTTGTATACTCCCCGAGGGGGTCCCATTAAATCCAAACAGCATGAGATGCACATTCGGAAGGAAGTTACATGGGAATTTTCACGTCATGTAAGGTAAAGTCACGAAAGTCCTTCATGAGTGTACGGCGACCCGTCACATATAACTGACGTCACATTGTGTCATACATTGATGAACTTTAAAGCTATTTTGAAAAAAAATATTACCTGCCGTTTTTTATATTATTATGCACAACAAATATTTTGTATAATAATGTGTTGTTACTGTGGAAGATGATCTTCTCCTGCTCACGTAATATTGCCACAACGTCTTTTCTGATTGGCTAATAATGGTAACATCACTATTTATTTTCAAATATGAAAGAGCATCCAGCATTCGATAATATCCTTATTGAACTGACTGCTTCTGTCCCTCTCCCGACCTTTGTCAGGGTACTTAGATTGAAATCTAATATACTCTTGAAAAAAGAAGACCCGTGAAGATTCCAGAGTAGAATAGGTCTTCAGCAACCCATGCTTGCCGTAAAAGGCGACTATGCTTGTCGTAAAAGGCGACTAACGGGATCGGGTGATCAGGTTCGCTGACTTGGTTGATACATGTCATCGATCCCAATTGCGTGGATCGATGCTCATGATATAGGTCACTGGATTGTCTGGTCTAGATTGGTTGGTTGGTTTGTTGTTGTTTAACGCGGCGTTAAACAACAAACCAACCAACTTAAAAAAAGAAACGCAAAACGGAAATTTTTGGCCATTAAAGCAAAATCACCACAACGAGGACATGAAAACCATTTGTCGGGAAACACGTACGATTCGGAAAAGGGCCATGCAACAGCACTATGAACGGTTTTAAAGTGCAGGGATTTTGATTGCCTGGCATCTGCGTCAATCGAACAGTGACAGTTCAACAACATACCAAGAATGACAGAGGTGCAAAGAAACAACGTCATAGGCCACTTGCAGGCAGGGGAATGCCGATCAACTGTAGCCAGGGTTTTCAATGTATCGCCCAGCACCATCAAAAGGCTATGGGATCAGTTTCAACAGCATGGGTCAACACATGATCGGCAAGGTCGGGACGACCAAGAGTAACCACCCCCGCCCAAGATGGCTACATCTGACTGCAACCTACGAGCAATAAAGAACCACAGCCACCTCAACCGCATCCGAAATAGCAGAATCTCCGACCAGACCGTACGAAACCGTTTAAGACCAACAGGTCTACGAGCCAGACGTTCTGTTCAACGCGTCATATTGAGTCGACATAATCGTCAACAACGACTGTATTGGTGTCGTCAACACAGGGTATGGCATCAACTGCGATGGAGAGATGTCTGGTTCAGCGACGAATCAAGATATTTCCTCCGTCGAAAGGATGGAAGGGCAAGGGTCTACAGACGTCGGGGAGAACGTTACGCCGGAAACTGCGCACAGGAAGTGGACAGGTTTGGTCAGGACAGGTTATAATGTAGGCGGCTATCTTTCATCATGCCAGGACAGGTTTGGTCCATATCCAGTGCAATCTTACGGCTCAACCATACATCGACGAAATTTTCCTACCACATGTCCTCCCAATTGCAGCCAACGGCAACGATGTATTCCAGCAGGACAACGCTCGACCGCATACAGCACGGATCACAAGAGCCTTTCTACACAACAACAACGTTGATGTTCTCCGTTGACCCTCCAGATACCCGGATTTTAACTCGATAGAGCACCTGTGGGATGAATTGGATAGATGACTACGCCGACGTCAATCACAACCCCAGACGTTGCAGCAGTTGGCTTTTGCGTTGCAGGCCGAGTGGGCTACCATTCCCCAGGATGTGATTCGCATACTCGTCTCTTCCATGGGCAGGAGATTTCAGGGACATACGCGTCATTGATGGTAGCTTACCTTCACTTTGGACTTTTCCCATATACCAATAACTGAGATGACTACAATCCCCAAGTGTTCTCTCCACAATATTTTGGCTCAATACCTTGTACGGTTCCTCGAACAAATGTATTTTCCTACCTCACTCAAATCTGGCTTTGCGTTTCTTTTTTTGAAGAGTATATATTGACCATTCATTATATTTTCTAATCAAACACATTACTGCAGTCACCACTGATCTTATTATACAACTTACACTTTTCTGGAACAAGAATGGATCTACTTAGACAAAATATTATTAGTGCACTTGTAACCAATTGTGTACATAGCACATCGCCTTCGAATAATAAAAGTATATCTGCACATCATTTCAGCGTCTAGCCGCTCTTTAACTCTCCGTAATAAGGTTCACATAATATCGGCTAACAAGACATCAACCTTGGGCTGTTACAATGTACCATTTAAACCTTGATGAGACATCCACAAATGGAAGCAAACAGGAAGACAAAGTCATCTGTATCTCTGGGGCTTTTGAGTTTGTATATGATGTATAGCTGACTGAACCTATGAAACGTGATTGGTCATTAGGAAATTGTATACACATACCCATCCGAACAGTTACAGGTACAGGGACCTTACTTGTTTTTATATATGAAAGTATGATTTTTGTTCAAATACTTCTGAAGCAATACAGACTGTTTCCTGGTTGTACCTGTTGCACAAAACCCACACAAGGTGAGGTGGGATGAAATTAAGCTTAACGTCGCGTCAAAGATTATTGCACTTATATAGCGACGTCCATGCACGTGTGTGTACAAGTCCGGACTAATGTTAATTTATAGTGTCAACTAACTGAAATACCATACAGCAGTTTAATATGATCCTTTGCATCCCAGAATACAGTGGCCATAACTTTTCTTCACTGATCTTGAAGAATTGAATTTCTTTGGTGCCGCAGAAGTGGAATGGTGCCATTCCATGGATTGACGTTTTGAGTCAATGATGGTAGACCCACTTTTCATCACCCGTTACTAATATCTTTTTGAATTTGACGAAATATTTTGTCATTTCGTTTTTCCTTAAGATCAGAAATAAGCAACTTTGGGCCCCAAAGAGCCGATGTCTTATTCATCTGTAAATGCTCATGAATAATAGTTTCAATGGGTCCATGGCTTAGACCTGCAATAGTTCCGCAATGGTAATACGTCTATCTGACAAGTTGTTTCTTTCTCCTTGATTGAATCTTAATTGATGGAAGTTGAGGGACGTCCAGACCTAGGGTCCCCATCAAGGCATGTTCTCCCAGCCTTAAACAGAGCTGCCAAACGTTAAACAGTGGCATAGCTAGGGCACTTATGCCCATACACTTCTGACATGCGGTCATGAATTTCTTGGGGATTACTTTTATCTAAGAACAGAACTTGATGACTGCTGGGTACTCGATCTTTTCCATTTCTAAGTCCATTGGTACCACTATCAAGTTCAAGCGGCTGTCACTAATATACAAACGACCCCAACAAACCAAATACACTTGCCATTAGCTACACAAACAATGTACTACATTGACTAGTTCACTTTGTTATGGCCCATAGTTGATAGTTAGTGCTTAGAACCTTTTGAACTGCCCTCGTACTCAACATTGTTATTGAATTGTGTATATAAATAAAGTAAAAGTCACTAACTGATATATAAAAGGTTATATGACCATAATAGAATTGGCATTATGCAAGTATTGTTGTTTGATATAGAAAGTTTCCTCGACTCGTTTATCGATTCCTATTTCATCAATATTCAACACATGACAACTAGCGATCATATTGTTCAGTTTAGGCCTTGATAAATCCAGTACAAGTCAAAACCGATGCGAGCCAGAATGCCAGTTGATACGGGTGTGTGACGTCATTGTTGACTATATTGAGTCAGTTGGCCTATTTCACTGGAAATAAGTATAACTTCTCTGAGTGGCATTTAGAAGTTGGAATGGTAACTAGGGCAAAATTGTTATGGATGAGATTTTTTGCTTGATAACGGTGTTAGAATCTACACCGAAACGTCGCCCAATTGTAATAAAGAAGTTGCTCATCCATAACAATTTTGTCTTAGTTGGAAATAAGTAAATGTAACTTGTGAACTGCGACATAATCTTATCGAACATTAGATATTAACTAATATATATACTAAGTCTCCCAAAAGAGTAGGAGGTCATGCAATATAAATGTTATCATGGGTTATCAGAAGAAAGATTAACTTTGAAAAATGACTGCCAGGGCTAGAACGCTTTGGAACCAAAATCTAACAATATGCACATGGACCATGCAATTCCTCCGTGCACGTCGGTAGGGGATCATTCTTGAATTGGACACTTCAGTGAAAGATGGTCAAATCGCTTTGAGCCGTTAGGATTGTTTATTTATACTATCCATAGTAACACGTAAGCTCCCTACACAGACGTCTATAACATGATTATATGTTCAATGTGTCTCAATGTGTCTCATTCTTTGATTTGCAGACTTTGGAACAGTTTCTGCAGACACGTATTGTAGCGATCGGCCCCGCACATGGTGCCAAGATCAACAACACAAGTCCAGGATCGATAAATCAGAAACCAGGCTCCCAGAAATAGAGCCTAAACAGCCAATCATATCGTTGTTCACCTGCAATCGTAGTTCAAGTTACTGACCAGATTAGAAATCGCCTGCATGCAGCTCATCTACATGCTGAGCGACCACATGTTGTACCACCGTCAACAAATCGATGCATTCTAGCCGGACGCCAATAGTATATAAAGAGAATAAATTGGGAATCGTCGACGGTTTAGTGTAATGTTTTTAGATGAGTCCAGATTCATGCTAGACTTTCTGGATAGGCGTGAACGTGTCTGGAGGCGTCCTAAAGAACATCAAACGACCACAAGCGTCAGGCAACAAGACATATTTGAGGGTGGGTCTGTAACGATATTTGGTAGAATAACTATGACTGCCAGAAAGCGTATACATATTGTCCATAGAAGGGACACTGGCCAGTACTTCAGAAACAACATACCAGCACCCATAGTTGTGCCGTTTGAGCACCAAGCTGATCCACGTTCTGTGTTTCAAGACGATAACGCTCGTGCCTAACGTGCACATATCATAACTGACTACGATCAGCAGCAAAATATCACAAGAATGCGATGAGTCCTGACCTTTCCCCATTAAGCTCATTAATATACTAAAGGTGCAACACGTTGTATTGTACATGAATCGTTTGCAGGAAGGACACAATGCCCAAATCATCCCAAATCCGGTGGGAATTCCCGGTTAACTCTAACTGGTGGTTGACCAGGCTGACTGGTGGTGGTGGTTGGCCGTTGTTCATGATATCAATCATTGTTTGTTTTGTCCAGACTCGATTATTTACGGGCCGCCGTCACATAGATGGAATATAATTGTGTGTGACATTAAACGACAAGCCTTTGTTTGGGATGCCATATGTGAAACTGAGAAGTAGTGTTTGTGAAGTCAAGTACGATATCGTCCCCTGAACCCCATCGACCACTTAAGGGATAAGGTTCAAAGGCGTCTGCACAATGTGCGCCCGGTCCCTACAACTGCCGATGAACTACGCACAGCTGCTCTGGATGTGTGCAGGAGAATCCCTAGGGCCTTCACAAATCGTCTGATCCACTCAATGTACAGGAGATGTGTGACAGTGATCAATGCTAATGGTAGTCACACCAGGTATTGACTGACATTTTGGGTATAGACCCGAAACTGTAAACCCTTAACATTTGAATTTTTTATGTCATCTGCCTTTTAATCCATTAAACTGTCTTCAGTCAATTTTTTGTCAATCCTGCCCTATTAGTATATCTTGTCTTTACTGTTGAAAATAAATAACATGTATATACTTCATACTCGACTTGCGTTTCTTTTGCGTGTGAGTTTTCATATGATCATTTAATCATCACATAGTTCCTGTGTTCCGCGATTCTGATTGGCTGACGTAGTATCAAAATTGAGTGTTATGTTTCCATAACTGCACAAAAGATCGGAAATTACGTCAGTCACTACTTGCAACATTTGAAATGTCCTGAAATAGTTTGATCACAGCCAAAGGATGACGAGGATTATGAAGTTATGAAGTATGAATAAATCAGTTAAACATACTTCAAATGAGAATATTTTATTGCGGTAAGAGCTTATAGCACCATATAGTATATCGTTTATTTGCAGTCATGATATCTTCTGAATGGCTCTCTGTTTCGTAGTACCTCATTACCTCAAACAGCTCGATCGTTCGTTCGTGTAAATCTGACGAAATCCCGTGAAAGCGAGATTAAAACGTTACAATTTTAGGAAAAGGAATGATTCTTTGAAATTTTAGATGACATGTGGAGGCTTATGATACAGATAAAATCGTTTTGTTTTCGTTCTGAGAACACTAGCTGCGTAACATACTGTCCGTCATTTTCGTTTGCCTTTGATTCGGTTTACTGTTATCACGGACTTACACTACTGTTATATTAATTTCCATATGAACTCACCTTTGATGTCGTACTTAGCACCTGTTTAAACAAACGCCCATATAGTCCGAATGATTATTTTAACTGTACTGTGGAATGCAGACATTGGTGTACTGTGACAAGTCATGGTTGTTCCAGTCACCATTCTAAGATTGTTCGTTCTCTTTTGCCACCTGAATCGTGAACGTACAAACTTCACGATGCGCCGACTGTTGATGGTTAGCATAGCAAGCTCCTCTCAACGATATTTGTACTGATACTGACGTCTAGCGAAGATAGTATGCTCGGCAGTGAGCTTGTCACTGTGTTTATGCTTTCATTTGTGATTTCATTGAAATCAGGAGAAAAGATATCTGTTGCTATCACGACCATGCTGACCTTTCAAAAGTATCAGGTTCTGCTCTCAGAGCATCTACCACCAATTGCAGAGTCCACATATACTTACACGTTCGACCCGTGAAGATTCCGTGGTAGAATAGGTCTTCAGCAAACCCATTCTTGTCGTAAAAGGCGACTATGCTTGTCGTAAAAGACGACTAACGGGATCGGGTGGTCAGGCTCGCTGACTTGGTTGATACATGTCATCGATCCCAATGCGTGAATCGATGCTCATGATGGATTGTCTGGTCCAGACTCGATAATTTTACAGACCGCCGTCACATAGCTGGAATATTGCTGAGTGCGGCGTTAAACAACAAACAAACAAACAAACTTACACATTCGGTAAGTTCAAAGTATGGAAATACATATGATCATTTAATCATCACAAAGTTCCTGTGTTGCGCGATTCTGATTGGCTGACGTAGGATCAAAATTGAGTTTTATTTTTCCATAACTGCAGAAAAGACTTGGATACGATGACATGCATCAACCAATTCAGCCAGCCTTACCACCCGATCCCGTTAGTCACCTCTTACGACAAACATAGGCGACTCTTACGGCAAGCATGGGTTGCTGCAGACCTATACTTCCCCGGGTCTTCACGGGGAGGGATCAGCTTAAGCCTGAGTTGCCCCCTGTCACTGAGTGCAACAGTGTGCCGTAGCACAGGGGGGGAGCATGCTTTCCCAGGAAAAGAGTATTATACGTGCACAGTGAAACGTTAGACTGTCAGCTGCCTGCATTCATCTTTTAAGAATGTATTCTGAATGTGTTCGTCATTGCCTGTTTTATATCATTCGTGAATTTACCCATGCAATGGGAATGTGTCCGTCGGTAGGCTTCAAGCATTGACTAGCTTTTGTCGCCTTCTGTCCTTTATATTGTTGCGCATGTTTGAAATGGCATTGTGGACATAGAAACGTGCATGTGTACTAAACAAAGAATGAAAAATCAAAAACGGATTAGGGTACATAGACCAAGTGAACAGTTCAAGCATGGGACGTACATGTACATTAATCGGATCTCACTTACAGTATTATTTACAATAAAAGCGACAAAACCCGTTCCATATCCATAATAAATCTCTGCCAAAAACAAATCTTGGCGTTAACAGAGTAGGCGTACATATCGATGATGAGGCTCACCACAAAACAAATTAAATTACCCAAATAAGTACGGTATACAGGTATGAATTACAGCAATGGGTTTCATAATCATGATAACAATCAACTGATACTGCGTAAGCTGAAAGGTTACATAAAATGCTACCAGTGGAAAGCATAGTCCTGGTCCCCTTATACGTGACTCACCTTACCCCTTCCAACCTGTGAAAGACACTATTTGAGTACATCGAAATATTATCAATATATTGACAACGGATTGTATGTAGGTAATATCAATATTGTAATCGTAGGACGTGTTGATTTTCATTTAAACATGGATACTTCATGAGTAATTATGTTTTTAGCTCACCTAACTGAAAGCGAAGAGAACTTATCTCATGAACTCGGGCGTGTGTAACAGTCCTGTGACACTGTTTATTAAAAGCTGGGATAATACACGTTTGAGGAGTTTTAACCGAACAGAGTGAGTGAGTGAGTGAGTGAGTAAGTGAGTATTGTTGTACGCCGCTTTTACCAATATTCAAGCAATATCACGGCGGGGGACATCAGAAATGGTATCCATGTCGGGAATCGAACCCGGGTATTCGGCGTGACGAGCGAACGCTTTAACCACTAGGCTACCCGACCGCCCCTTTAACCGAACAGAGGATCACAGGGTATATGAAGTATGGATCATCTTCAACAATATTTATTACGAAAATCATCAAGGCATACATCAACGTTGTCCCTTAGTACTTTCATTTGCTTAGCTAACACAGCGCTGGACCAGTTTCAAATTGTCATTATCAAGTTTGGTTAGAAACAATAAAAGAAATATTAAGTCAACTTAACCCTTTGGACATTCAAGGTAAGCACAAATCACAAGCAGCCTATGCTGGTCGTACGAGGCTTGTTAATGGATCGGGGAATAAGGCTCATGAGGTAATGTTAACCTTGTTAACTGGATGTCATGTTACCCCGACGGTAAAATAACAAACAAACAACGAAATCAACCTAGGTTAGTAGTTTACATATCCATGTATATGGATATTTAAATGTAACAAAACATGACTACATATGAGTTGTTTTTGACAGATAGCAAATACAGAAATATGTTCCATACTATCTTATTCTGATTGTTAATATTGGGACACGGACCAGTCTCAGTTGTTATCGTCAAAATTTGGCTATATATACAATCTAAAAAAATATGAATCAACGATCAACTAACACCTTAACCCATTGGAGAATATAGGTTAGAACGGGTCCCTAGCAGTCTACTGTCGGACAAGTACCACTAAATTTAAATACAATGCCCGTTCCTAAAGAATATTGTCTTAATTATCTTAAGGCAAAACGAGGATTATTTGTTGTTTTGTGTGAGACACAACACTTTTGGTATACAAATTACAAGAAAAAAAATGCTATAATGTTCTTGAACTTTTTATGTAAATACTGAATTCCGACGGCGTGCGACGATGCTCATAACATCTGTCACTGGTTTTATAAAGTACAGCCTCTTCTGTATTTTTACATTATGTACTATGATTGTTTGCCTCATCAATAATAATGAAGTGCACTTATCTACCTACCCAAGAACTCGGACGTGTTGTAGCTAGAATATTGCTGACAGTGACGTCAGGTTCTAACAAACAAGCTGTTACCAAAACACGGTGTTTGTCTTCCCACTTGCGAGTTTGTGTACAGCATGGTTACGATTTCTCGGGAGTATGTCGGCACTATTCAGGAATACACCTGGTCGCGTGTTTTCCTTTACATTATGTACCATAAGCCTTTGGTATTACGGTATTATTGAAATACACATACAGATCTACCAAAGGACCAACATGATTGTGATTGCTTGAATAATGCTGACTGTGGAATATCCAACAAACAAACTATCACCACACATCGTACTTTGCATCAACTGACACCCGATGAATGCATGTCCTTGAGAAACCTTGAACAGATTGATTTGTGAGGAACATTGTGGTGAACACTGAACGAATCTTTACACTTGCGTTTTCTATACAGTTGTATATTTCCTCGGGAACTGAGATATAGTGTTAGAGGCAGGGAAAATTTGTCAGTTCAGTCCAAGTCACTTCCAATAATCATGTGGAAGAAACGCTCCCCTTGGCTACTTTTCTTGCTCGGTGTGGAATTGTTTTGCTGCTACGGTGAATAAATAGGGATTTGTCACAAAGTGTTTTCGTATCATAAATTTATATTAGGAATAACGATCGTATTATGCAAGTCTTTTGTCACTCGTAATACATAGATTTTATTCCTAATATATGGGTAACGCTATTATTCAGGGCATTATCATTTGCAGAAGCCTGAGGTCTTCCATTAATTGCCCGACGAAGGAGGGCAGTTGAAAAGACCGAGGGCTTCTGCAAATGATAATGCCCTGAAAAATAGCGTTACCGTTATTATAGCTAAAATGGATGAAATTTGTTATCAAATAAAAAGAAACAACAATATCGATTTTGAAACATTTACTGCAATCAACACGAATGTCACTGACCCCCTTTTACAAATATGGAAACGTCATAGAACAAACCAGATGACGTCACTATTGAACGTTACGTCACCTATCCTATGACGTCACCTAACAACGGGCGTGATAATGGCCCGTCGTCAAGTAATATGAGGGCATTATCAAGTTACAGTGGCCCGCTCATTTCTGATAACATGCGGGCGTTTTTATGATAATTCTATCCATTTTAGCTATAATATATGATATTTACACGAGTGAAAATACACGAGTGCAATAATGTCTGTATCGTATAACGTCTTTCCAAAAAGGTGACGCTAAAGACGTAAATCGCTCATAACATTGGTATTACACGGGAGCGAGTTTAGTATCTTATTTATTACTTGCCATTTATTACCTTTTTAGAATTTCACTGTCGTTTGTGAATAGGCAGATATCTGCACGAGCCACAGCATAATCCAACTGAATTTAACACAATAACACTTCAAACACGTTAAAACTTGACAAAGTATTACTTTAAAACCATACAACGGCCCACCTCTAAAATTAAGGCGTTCCACAAAGATATCGTAGCCCTAAGGTCATCGTAACTCACATATTTTAACACAGACTTACGACAGTCGTTGCGCGACAGTACGATCGCCTTGTGGAACTGGGCCCTGCACCACGAAGTTTAAAATCACGTCTCAATATCCTATGACGTAATTTGTGAAATTTTGATGCAAGATCCAACGGCGAAAAAATGCTATATAACGTCAGCCAAGTAGCAGGGTCGCTGTGGTCATCCAGTGTCCATAAGCTCCTCTCAGTGATCTGTCATCCAATGTCGTTGAATAAACCAAGGGAGGTTGAGAGCTTTCAATATTTGTTCGTGGAACTTGTTCCCGCAGTACATAAGCGCTCGCTTTGCTATTACACAATGTGTAATACAGCTGTATGTTTATTAAACGGGTGATCACTCACGGGCAAGTAATAAACAGTTGTACTTTATAATGGGTGTAAGCTTGGTGTGTTTGGAAATTGTTGTAATCCCTAGAAATAGGTCACTTTAGTGCCGTTATGATCATAAAAGCATATATCCACAGAAACACAATCAGGTACACTTACTGTTACACGGCAATGCAGATCACGTTGTTACAGAAAATGAAGCTATATTTAAGGCAGTACAACATTATATATGTAAAACTAAAAGATTTGTGTAAAGAACTGTTCATTCAACAATCTCTCACTCTCTCTCTCTCTCTCTCTCTCTCTCTCTCTCTCTCTCTCTCTCTCTCTCTCTCTCTCATCTATAGTGTTTTATGTTTTATGCATATATATTGAATTTGAAATTGTGAATATTTTGTAAATACCGACGAGAGGGCATTCTAAGTTGGAAGAACTTGTCCCCAAATCCCGTTCACTCCTGGTGAATAAATATGTTTAAATAAAAAAAATCAACACAATCAGGGCGAATTTGGGATTCGAACCCTCGATCGTATGATTTTTCCACGTGTAAATAACGTACGTCTGAACAGGGAATTGCCACCCGTGCCTCCTACATGTAGGTATCCAACTGTGGGATGCTGTACTTGCAGATGTATCCGGACTATGCAGCAACATAACGGCATGCAGCGATGTGAGAGACAACCTCACAAGAGACTACAACCAAAAACTTAAGCCAGTCGGTCAAACCACGATACACATGAGTCTGGATATGAGGGTTCTGAAGGAGGTGGTACGTTGCAAGTTAATATCTCACTTAAAATGCGAATGGCTGTTGCTTTGATCATTGGCAGTATGTCTGAATTTTGTATGCTAGGTGTATTTTATATCATCTGTATGATCTTAGTTTTATTCAATATTGGAATAATTAGTAACCATAGTTGTTCCAAGTAATCCAACAAGTACTTCCTTATATTAACGTTCGTACATCCCCAACTATCCACAAGACTGCATGAGAAGAGGGACGTCTTCAGCTTTCTAACAGTAAACTTTCCTTTTATGTCGAGCAATGCTGGTATATCAGCAGCTTCAGCCTTCCGTGAGCGTGTTATTTCTACGAACATTTTAAAGAGCGTTATACGACTCTTGCTCAAACGATGATGTGTGTTACAACAATCAAGGACTCAGTAAAGTCTCATGGTAGTCATGTGGACGATATTTCCAAATTTGATGCATCACTAACCAATATGATATCCGATGCAATTACCTATTTTGACTTGTACCATATGTTCCCGCGTTTGTTCACCTAAAAGCATGACTTGCCTTTGCATGTGTTTGTGACAAATGAAATGGGTGGGGCAGGATATGCTCACCTTTTCGTGAACATCCGGTATCATGACAATTGGACAATAATTCATAAACACATACTTATGATATTGTCGGAATCATGTTTGTTATGGTTTTGTGGCATTTATTTACATGTACGCTTCGGTACTTCAAATTTATGCCCCAGAATGTTCTGTGTGCTTTTTGTCATGCTGTATTTGTAACTCTGTGAGGCTAACGTTGACCGTTGAAGACCGAGTTACTGAAATGATTTCAAAAGAAACCGAAATGCTGGCCACTAAAATCAAGTTGTAAAACCAAATTTAATTTCAAAGGATTCCTATGTAGTAAGTTCGCAGTGGAACACAACATTTGTGTTAATTGTGTTTTCCGTCTTTCGGTATTTGACCTTGTGTTAACTTAGCACATGGACCATTATCGAGATAAATATGGAAAGTCGAATCTCAAACCCTGTCCACATGGCCTCTAACAAAACGGGGCTTGAATTAATTTATCCATCTTTTACTTCACCTACCACAAAATTTAGTTACTAGATCAGCTATTGTTGAATAAATATGCGATGTATGGATCAATGAGTTATGATATTCATATCCTCAGGACATTGCAGTTCAGACCGTTTCAGTGGTTTTCCTTCTTCACATGGTGAGTATTAGGAGGCTATTTATACTGAATGTCAGAAAGAAAATAACCTTTCAGTTAATAGTTAGTTTTCTTTTGAAACATTTCATTGGAAGATATATAAATGCATTCGGAATACTGTAATGCCACAAGTCCGTGATACCTAATGTAAAGAATACAAAAGCGGTTGACGAGTTTACCATGTTGAATGTCATAATGACATGGTATGTTATACAAACAATGAAAGTGAGTTTTCTTGTTGTTGTTACATGACATTAATGAAGCAAATTATCTTTATTTGGATGTACATGATATTGTGTTTTCATATGTTTTCCTATTTCATAGTATTTACTGCAAATCATCAAAATGTACAGGTGTGTTTATGTGTCTGTCAACTTCAGTAATTTATGTGCTACATCTGAATTGCGCCAAAGATATTCAACAACTCCTTAGATTATCATGCGAAAAACAGTATTCTGCATATAAGTGTGATTTAAAACATTTATACTATTGATTTCACAAAACATATTATTATCAATTGTACGATTCCGACTAAAGAAAGTTTAATTGGCAAGGTCATCGCCAGATATTTGCATACTTCCAACAATACTTTCTTTCACAGAATGGACACATTGCTAGTATGGTGTTTGCACGTAAATTCACTTGCAAATGAAACGCAAAAATATTTATAGGAAGTGGAAGTTTGTAATAATATTATTTGCCCCTGGAAGTACCTCTTTCCTTCTTCTAAAGCTTTATTATTTCCTCTTTTAAAAATAATTTTGGTCCTGTCTGTATTGACGTATTTACCAACCTTACTCGTGAAAGTATCAGAAAATGTGCAATGTAATTAATGCCATGAGAATGAAATAATAGCAACATTTTCTTCCACATTATGAATGCTTTAGAAAAATCCTCAAAGACATAGTTTGTAACTTTCAACATTACATTTTGTTTTGTATATAATTATCAATACCATGCTGTAACATAAATACAGTACATGTGGTAGATTACCCTTGTCGGCATCCGCTTGCTCCACAACAATCGTGTCAAGTGAATCCGAGCAAACGCTCTATATCAGAAACATTGTTTTAATGAATATACTTGTAAGTGTGATGCGGGAGTAATTATGTCATTGCTAAAAAGTATGCCCTTCAGAAATAATTATGGAACTAGTTAAATATTGAGCATCGACCTACGACATGTCGGGTACACTTTCCAACTTGCACTAGTTATGGGGTTAAAGTGTAGTATATAAAACATACCATTTACATAATCGATACCACTACATCCAGCTAGAGCATGCATAATAGATGCAAAAGACAATTTCATGTTTTGAATCTACGTATGTTAAGAGGTTTGACCAAGCCAGAGGAGCTGGAGAATACATAATGATTGACAATTTCTATTTTAGACATGGAAAGACGAACGGTTAATGTGGAGTGACCGAGAGCCTGACTACCTCATCTTCGGCAACGACGAGATATGGACACCAAATATCTACATTCCTGAGTATTTACATCTATACTGAACAGCAAAAGAAACATCACTTAATGAAAATAATTCATGAAAGTGTCTTATTGAAAAATCAATGCATTTTTTAGGAATCTCGTTTTTGACATTGGTCTGTATACACATTTAAGTTTAACTGTGTATCAGTGTCACGACTTATGGGTATATTGGGTCGCCAAAACGCAGCTTAGCAAATGTCTAGAGAAACCAGGCTTTGGGACGACGGCATGCTAGGCCTGACTGCTAGAATGGTAACTAATGCTAATGTACACGTGAGAATCATCTACAGATTACAGCAACGATACCAGGTCACCAACAGCATGCAAGTCTTGCTCAAGTCTGGTTGCCGATTCTTCGTAAGTCTTAGCATGGTGCTAGGATCGATATAAGCATGTTCCAAGTATTGGGGTACCGTTTATCAGACAATGCACAAGGAAACATAAGTGAAGTTTGATTTACATGGAAAGCATTCGGGACTTTGTACCATGGTCGTTTGTTGAGCTGCGTTTTGGCATTTGTGTCACTTTTGTACCATTAAGTTAACGTTTGGTTACAGACTAATGTCAAAAAGGAGATACTCCCAAGAAATGGATATTTTAATGGGAAACTTTCATGAATTAATTTCATGAAGTGACGTCTCTTTCAGCGGTTGGGTACACATACATATGACATACTTGTGTGTAGTGAAAAATATATGGCTAACAAAATCCAAGACTAATGCTATAATACAGTTTGAGTATTATCTATTTTATTTCACCATGACTACACGAAAGGAACTGTTCGTATCAGAACTTTTCGTAGGTGAAAGTTAGTTCTCTCCTGGAAATGGGTTCAATGGGTTCCTAGTCGTTGAAGGCGATGCAATTCACTGCACACAGTTACGCCCACAGTACCAAATGTGTTATCTTGCATTGTCAGCATCATACCCGTACTCATGGATTGAACCAAAGTAGTAAATGTCTGTAACCTGCACCAGGCTTTCGTCCACATAAAACGGACAGCTGTCATTGTTTATACCATTCAACCTCGTTTTGCAGTGTCAACGAAAAAGGACTGGCTGGTATATTCGGCGACGGACCAATCCCTTTAAGGATGCTCCCTGATGGCACAGTTGAATGGTCACCCCGGCTGATTACAACAACAACATGCATAGTTAACATCTTATATTATCCATATGACTCACAAACGTGTCAACTGACCATCACAGAATCCTCCTACAGGGTCACTGATGTACTCCTCAAATCGAACACAACCATCACCAGCAACTATGTTAACAACGGACAGTGGGAATTTTCTAGTTCGGTTAAAACATCGTATAACATCACTGATGCTCGAGGATTGGAATATAGTGCAATCAAATATACTTTCAAATTTAAACGGTATTCAAAATGGTACATCCCTCTGATACTGATACCCCTGGCCATTCTGTCCTTGCTGATGCCTGGTGTGTTTTTTGTACCTGCTTCATCTGGAGAGAAGACGGGATATACCCTGACAGTGATGCTGTCCTTTACAATGCTCAGCGCCTATGTCACAGAAACGCTGCCATCGGTTTCAAGTGAGCCTTCTCTTCTAGGTAGGTATATACTTGATTGCATAGATTTATATTAGCCTTGTAATCAGCATTCCCGCCTCCGTGGTCTGAGGTAGAGCGTTCGCCCGGAGAGCGGAAGTCCCGGGGTTCGATCCCCGACCAAATCATACCAAAGGACTTTAAAAGATGGTACTTGTTGTTACCCTGTCTGGCGCTCGGCATTAAGGGGCTAAGACAAGGACTGGTCGGCGGCTCAGAGTCAGTAAACTGTGTCTGAGTGGGGTATTCATGTTAAACTGCGACATGGTGTCTCAGTAGACAAGCACCATAACATGGCATCAATCCGTACTAGTACAAGCAGCCCCCCACACACGTGTGCATGCACGTCGCTACAATTACCCCCGCCCTGATGTTTATTTTTTCATTTTGGGGGTACCTTAAGAAATGACTTTTTCTACTCAAATTACGTTTTTGAACTAGATTCCAACTTTTGTCTGGTTAGATCACTTGTATTGTGTTCAAATGGCATCGGAATCTAGCCGTGGCCGTCTCTTCATACTTCTAGGCGTGAACAAAAGAGATCATATATAATATATAATAAAATCATGTTCATATATTGACAAGTCCTTTCCTATCCAGTAAGTGTCATGCGTGACAAGACAGTTGTATAACTCATTTAAGAGCGTTTTGATATTCCGCAGGATGGAGGTGAATGCCTCACCTGAATGTTTCGCTCACCTGCCTAAAGGTCTTGACCTGTTTCTCCGGCGTTCGTCGTCGTCCTCGTAGTCGTCGTCTGTAAATATCTTGTCCTCAGAAACCACCGGACTAAGAGGTTCGAATCTCCACGGCAGCCATATTGAAAATCATATTTTGCCTCGAGCGTCTGCCCACTGAGCTTAAAGGTCTTTGGTTCGATGTCCTGAATGCGCCATACCAAAAGACGTTAAAAGATAGTACTTATTGTCACTCTCCCTGGCGCTCGGCATTAAATGGATAAAACAAGGCCCCGTCGGCTCGGAGTCAGTGAGCTTGGCAAGATGAAACTTGGCAAAACTGATCATCAAGGTTGAAATTAGAGTGTCAAATGTTCCTAAAGTGAAACACAACACTAGTCTCTGAGAAAATGGCATCACAAGTCAGTACCTCATGTGTCCGCCATGTGCATTGATGACTGCCGTGCAACGTCGATACATGGAATGGATGAGGCGGTTGATGAAGGCCATATAGGCACTTGAGCCCGACACTCTGAGGAACGCCTGATACAGTTCAGCTGCAGTTGTCGGCCTTGGTCGGACGTCATTCAGCCGTCTTTGAATCTCTGCTGGAGAAAGTCTCTTGTTGCTTTCGCAGTGTGGGCACGGGCGTTATCATGCTGAAACTCGTGGTTGCGGCGACGTGCCAAAATGTGGTATGGCTTGTGGTCTCAAGATTTGATCAATGTACCGAGCTGCTGTGACACCATTGCCTCTCCCTGGACCAATTTAGACCACAGGGCCGACCCTCTGTGCAAGTCCAATTCCACCCCACACCCTGATACTCGGACCACCCCACTAGTCTCTCTTAACAACATAATTAAGCTTCCGAATAACGATCACCACGGCGTTGCCAGACTTTCTCTCTGTCATCTGCTGTTGAGATCCTTCCTGAGAAGAGGACTCTTCTCCACTGCTGGTGGCGCCAATGCTGGTGCTGTGTTGCACACTGAAGACGGTCCCGGCGATGACGTGGTGTCAGAATGGGTCCTCGGTGTGGCCTGTGACAGTGGAGGTGTCGCTGGTGTGTCCCAATTGTCTGTCGAGCAGTTTCCGCAGCAGTAACAAAGCGATCTTGAAGATGCTGTCGCACTATCTGACGATCCTGACGACCCCTTGGTCTTCCACTACGTGGTCGCTCATCTGTAGTGTTTGTGGTCTGGTACCGTTGTTGGAACTTGTATATGGTTCTTACGTGGACTTGAAATGCATTGGCTGGCGGTTTGTCCAGCTTGCAATCGTCCAAGGGCTTGGTGTCGCTGATTTCTTGTCAATCTTGGCATGTGGTAGCAATTCAATAACGAATGAATGTTATCCGATTTAGAGGGATTTTTATAGGTCAAGAATTGGGGGAACGCATGTGCATTTCAATTTGCACGGAACTCACGTGCATCGGGTTACCATGGCTGTTACCGTGATGCGTTTGGGCGATCGGTTTTGTCATCTGCTTTGTTTTGATATCATCAAATTTCATTTTTCCGGACAAGATAATGTTAAATGTAAGAAACTCTAACAAAGATTACCCAGATATTTCAATGACAACTTTCATGCAATGTTACTTGGGGTGACGTTTCTTTTGCGGTTCAGTATACATTTAGTACATTAGTAGCAAGTTCTGGGGCTCAACACATATTGTCCGATTTCTTTACAAATGATACGTGTATTTCACTGATCATGCTATGTCGCATCCCTTGCTTGATTCAGGAGTGTATATTGCTGCTGTGATGACCTGCGGATGTGCCATCATGATACCAACAGTTATCTCTGTATTTCTCTCTCACAAACCAGGTAGGTAGGATCTTCTAGACACCATAGGCTCAGCCTTTCTCCATAACAAAAGCAATCACAGCGCTGAGATGATCCAACGTGTCTCTCTTTTTCTACATTTTCTCCAAAAAAAACCGACTACGGGTCATGTAAAAAATAAGATACGAACCATGAGGACTATCAAATTATCTGTCCCTCGTGAATTAATGTTGAAAGGTACAAAATGAATTCACTGGGGATACATAATCATAATTCATCTTGGTAGCACGGGTGGCCAAATCGTCTGAGGCGCCGCACTTTGCTGTGCAGAGTTGCGTCCCTTGGACACGCCTGAAATTGTTGGTTCGAATACCGAAGGTTTCACCAAAGTAGTAAATGGCGGAGATCGGCATTACTTTGGGCCTCCTCCCATTTTAACCTGGTCAACACGCCGTGATATGACTTATACTGTTTAAAGCGGCGTTAAATCCAATTCACTCACTCACTTAATTCATCTCTGCTCGTAGGTTAATCCCTATGTATGTACAACAAATAACGTGAATATAGGAACAATGATCTTTAAAGTATACTGAATACTTTCAAGTTTATAATTGTCATTGACATAAATAAGTCTTCTGTAAAGTATCTGTTTGTTTCTAGAAAACCATTTCTCCATTCAGAATTGTTTGAAGCTAAGTTTCTATATATAATATTGTTCATCAATGGCAGGCGAAGAAAACAACGGAGCGTTTGCTCAGACTATCGACTATAGCGGCGCTTTGCTGTCCTATCCTCCTCTGATTGTTATGATGATCTGCTTCTTTGCACTGTTGTCTACCTCCGATGAAAACATCAACGCAGAGTCAGCGATTGGAATGGTATTAGGTATTCCTGTTGGTCTTTTCATCTTACTATTTGTCATTAGGATAGTATTCGGTGTAATAAGTAACAGACCTGGGGACTACTGTGTTTGACATGACTGCTTGTGTGTCACCGAGTTCGACCTGCCTGCTTGTGTATCGTCGTGTTTGACCTGACTGCTTTTCTGTCAGCGATTGGAATGGTATTAGGTATTCCTGTTGGTCTTTTCATCTTACTATTTGTCATTAGGATAGTATTCGGTGTAATAAGTAACAGACCTGGGGACTATCACCCGTAAATACACTGGATACGTAAATAATCGTGTCACGTTTTGTGCCCATCTTTCAATGTGGGATGTGAGAGAGTGTACTTTTACGCCAATATTCCAGCAAAATCCCGGCGGGGGACACCAGTTATGGGCGAGTTGTTGTCCTGACTGCTTGTATATAACCGAGTTCGACCTGCCTGCTTGTGTAGCATCGTGTTTGATCTGACTGCTTGTGTATCGTCGTGTTTGATCTGACTGCTTGTGTATCGTCGTGTTTGATCTGACTGCTTGTGTATCATCGTGTTTGACCTGCCTGCTTGTGCATCATCGTGTTTGACCTGCCTGCTTGTGCATCATCGTGTTTGATCTGACTGCTTGTGTGTCATCGAGTTCGACCGGTCTGCTTATGCATCACCCGCGTTTGACTTCCCCGAATATGTTTTGCTGTGTTTGACCTGACTGCGTGTGTGTCGCCGAGTTCGACTTGCCTGCTTGTGTATCATCGTGTTTGACCTGACTGCTTGTGTATCATCGTGTTTGACCTGACTGCGTGTGTGTCGCCGAGTTCGACTTCCCTGCTTGTTCATCATCGTGTTTGACCTGACTGCTTGTTTATCATCGTGTTTGACCTGACTACGTGTGTGTCGCCGAGTTCGACCTGCCTGCTTGTGTATCATCGTGTTTGACCTGACTGCGTGGGTGTCGCCGAGTTCGACCTGCCTGCTTGTGTATCATCGTGTTTGGCCTGACTGCTTGTGTGTCACCGAGTTTGACCTGCCTACTTGTGTATCATCGTGTTTGACCTGACTGCTTGTGTTGTCATCGTGTTTGATCCACTGCTGGTGTGTCACTATGTTTGACCTGTCTGCTTGTGCATAACTGTGTTTGACCTAACTGCGTGTATATCACCGAGTTTGACCCGCCGGCTTGTGTGTCACTGCGTTTGACCTGTGTTTGACATGCCTTACTGTGTATTACCGCGTTGGACCTCCCCGAATATGTTTTACAGTGCCTGACCTGACTGTTTGTGTGCCACCGAGTTCGACCTGCCTGATTGTGTATCATCGTGTTTGACCTGACTGCTTGTGTGTCGCCGAGTTCGACCTGCCTGATTGTGTATCATCTGTGTTTGACCTGGATGCTTGTGTATCATGGAGTCCGACCGGTCTGCATATGCATCACCCGCGTTTGACCTCCCTGAATAAGTTTTAGGTTGCTTGACCTGACTGCTTGTGTGTCACCGAGTTCGACCTGCCTGCTTGTGTATCAACGTATTTGACCTGACTTCTTGTGTAACATCGTGTTTGACCTGACTACGTGTGTGTCACTGACTTCGACCTGCCTGCGTGTCTATCATCGTGTTTGACCTGACTGCGTGTGTGTCACCCAGTTTGACCTGTGTTTGACCTGCCTGGTTGTGTATTACCCCGAATATGTTTTACTGTGTTTGACATGACTGCTTGTGTGTCATCGAGTTCGACCTGCCTGCTTGTGTATCATCGCGTTTGACCTGACTGCTATTCTGTCACCGCGTTTGTCCTGACTGCTTTCCTGTCACCGCGTTTGTCAAGACTGCTTGTGTGTAACTGTGATTGACCTTACTGCCTCTGCCCCGCTCTTGACCTGACTGCTTTTGTATAACTGTGTTTGGCCTGACTGTGTGTATATCACCTAGTTTGACCTGACTGCTTGTGTCACCCTGATTGACCTTTGTTTGATCTGACTGCTTTTCTGTCACCGCGTTTGACCTGCCTGCTTGTGTATCATCGTGTTTGACCTGACTGCTTGTGTCACCGCGTTTGACCTTTTTGCTTGTGTGTGTGTTTGACCTGGCTGCTTGTGTCGCCGCGCTTGACCTGATTTCATTGTGTATAACCGTATAGATTTCGGTATACAGTAAACACGTAAATCAGTTCGTCATATCTAAATCGGGTTATTTATTGGACCAACGCTGAAGCATTAGTTACGGTTTTGTTAGAACCCTCTGTTCATGTCATCCGATTTGTGTAACCGGAACTAATTCTTGTACATTGTACTGAGGAACCGGCCACGTACTATGCTGCGCTGGGATTTGTATGAGACGGACTCTTTCCCCAGTCACTGCCTCATGACATACAAGCAGAATTTATTTTATCTCACAACACCTTTTTTCAGGACAACCAGCATGTCCAGAGAACAATTATACTTTTTTGTAAAACATGTTGTTGACGCTAGAAATATAACATACGACGCAACTGTTGTTAGACATTCGTTGACACTAGTGAAGTATTACTGTTGTTGTTCTTTTTTAAGTACGGTTATGAATACATGTATGTTTGTTAGTAGCCATCGCTTATTTATCTCAATAAATGCTGATCGTGCTTGGTAGGATTTCAAGAACTATCGAGGTCGTTCAGCGCCCATTAATTATTCTCATAGAGGTACTAGAAGATGTGGTGTTTTTTTATCTAGATGTGATATTTTTCTTGAATCATGTAGATTCGATTTGTAACCATTTGAAATGAATAGATAGAACGACGAATATACTATTTATTTGTATTCAGAAATAAAAATATAAGCCCTGTTAATGAAACTTCTTGATTGTCAGTACTGGTGTGATGCAAGTGAGTGAGTGAGTTGAATGTAACTCGTTTCAAGCGGTATGTTAGTTGTATCACTGCGTGTCAGCCAACACAAGGAACGCAGGCCATAAAAGTTTACGACTTACAAACTGTGTAACTTGAACTGTCCTAAAACTCACGAACACACCTGTTAATAAACCAGTGAAGATTCGGTGTAGAATAGGTCTTCAGCAACGCATGTTTGCCATAAAAGTGACGATGCTTGTCTTAAGAGGCGAGTAACGGAATCAGGTGGTCAGGCTCGCTGACTTGGTTGATACATGTCATCGTCTCCCAATTGAGTAGATCGATGTTCATGATGTCAATCACTGGATTGTCTGGTCGAGACATGATTATTTACAGACTGCCGTCATATACCTGGAATATTGCTGAGTGCGGCGTTAAACAACAAACAAACAAACCTGTTTAATATGTGGGGAAAATAATTGACCCCCTAAACATAAAAAATGCTGATTTCAAACCAATATCTCAAATATGCTAAACTTAAGGCTGCTAGTGACATGCTCTGGCAAGGTTATGAAACGCAACTCTAGATCTGCACAGCGAATTGCGACAACTTTGGACTGCTTGGTCACCAAATATCTGCGAGGAGCAGATTCAACTGTACGATTCCGACAATATGATGAGTGTGTGTCTATGAAACTCTATCAAATAGTGATTTTACAAGTGTTCGTGATGTCCTGCCCCACCGGTGGCATTCGTCACAGACACATGAAAAGGAAAGTCAGTTGAGCACCTGAAAAAAAACGGGAACATGTTGCACAGGTCGAAATGGGGAATTGCATCGGCCATCTCTTGTGTCACTGGTAGGTCGAATTTGGAAATATCCTCCATATGTCTACCATAAAACGTTTTGAAAGCTTTACTGAGGTCTTGAATGTTGTAACCCTGATGAATCAACTTTTGAGCAAGAGTCTTATGACGTTCGTAGAAATTTTCGTAGAAAGAGCATGCTCGTTCGATTGTACCTCAAAATTGTGAAATGTAGACACCAAAGGCTGCAGCCGCAGGAATATGGCTCGACATGAAGGGAAGGTTGACTTTGGGACAGTTGACGTCATCTCTGTTGTCATAGAGTCTTGTGGATATTTTTTGTCATTCTTTATGCATAGATCTAAATATGAAACAGAAAGGTTTGTTTCACCTGTCTCTTTTATTTCTAGGTCGGGGTCTAAATCAGTGGAAGGGAATCGGCTAGCTGACCATTATTGAACGATATCAGATCATCGATAACCTGAAGCTCAACTTCTTGGCCAAATGTCCGTAAGCAAGTGTGTGAATGAGTTACCATGAAAGCTATAGGATATCACGGAGTTTGAGATCGTTACGATTTACTATTTCGTTGAAACGAAACATCCCGTGTATGAAGGGTTCAACCCAAGGGTAATAAACAGGGCTTGTCTGGGGTTTCGAACCAAGATACGTGGAACCCTGCACGACTCAAGGACGTATATCTCGACAACGACACGCGAAGCCATTGACCACTTACAACTAACGTGTGTGTAGGCATACCCCGACTGGTTACTTTCATGTTTTTGATATTTAATATTCTGTTTTTATTTCGACAGGCGACCATAATCAGAATGTACGATGATCAAGGCCAAGGGATTCGATGGGGCAGATTGTCATGGCAAAAATTTGCTAATTGATATTCATAGTGGCTAATAGTTCGCTTAGCTGGGGTAACCGTATCTCTGTGCTGCTCCATAGAAACGATGTTGAGGATGACTTGTCGATACACAGAGCTACCGGCTGTCCCATAGTGTTTTCCTAATAGATTCCTCATTCCCCAATACATAGCCCACTAACATCCCTGCCCTGAGGTACATGCATCGTAATTCCACGAAACCTACAACGCGACACGCTTCCTAAAGCTGCCTTCAAATATGTGTAATTTTTGATTATGCAACATTGTATGCACTTAGTGGGTAAGCATGTGAAAGACCCGTACCAAGTCGATGGTTTTCATTTATTTTTCCACATAATCCCCTTCCAGGTTTACACAATTGCCAGAGATGCTGCAAGGCCTGGATACCGGTCAAGAAGAATTTTTCTTCAGCGACCCTAAAAAAGTCATTCACAGCGGAAATGACGTCATCATTACTACGAAAATGGCGACCGGATAGTTCCTTTTGTCATTTTGGGAAACAGGTAGAAGTCGGAAGGGGCCAAATCGGGTGAATAAGGGGGATGGTCAATGAGTTCGAAGCCACAATCATGGATCGCTGACATCGCAACCACCGGTTTGTGAACAGAAGCATTGTCTTGGTGGAACAGGACTCCTTTAGTGAGCATCCCCCGTCGCTTAGCTTTGATAGCTCCACGCAACTGTCTCCGTAGGTCAGCATAATATCTTTCATTGATAGTCTGGCCTTTTTCAAGATAGTCAATCAGCAGAATACCCTTGAAATCCCAAAAGACTGAAGCCATAACCTTTCCAGCAGAAGGAACCGACTTGGCCTTTTGGGGGGCTGGTGATTCCGTATGCTTCCATTGTTTAGACTGAATTTTGGTTTCTGGTTGAAAGTGATGATCGGGATCTGCTTCAAAACGGCATAAATTGTCACGGGACGTCAGGAATCTGACACGTTTCTGATCCACTGTCAAGAGCTTTGGCACCCATCTTGCAGAAATTTTTGTCATTCCCAACTCGTGCTCAACCCTCTCATGAGAGATGCCCACAACGCTGATCGTCGATCAGCCATCACCATGTCATGCACCCGGGTAATGTTTTCCGGAATGGTTGCTGTTGAAGGCCTTCCTGGACGCGGGTCATCATCAAGGCTCTCTCTGACACGCTTGAATTCCGCAGCCTACTTCATTACAGTGGAAAAGGAAGGGGCGTCATCCTCTAAAGTGGAGACCATGTCAGCATGAATCTGTGTTGGTGTTAGTCCTTTCAGATGCAGGTACTTGATGACTGCCCTATAGCCAGTTTTGTCCATTTCTGGTGATTTCAATGGGTAGGTTCACAAGATGGTCTGGTACAAAGACAATAATAACACTACAGTTGCAGTTCTTATGCCTATGATTCATTAAATGATTGTACTTGTTAGTGGCAAAAGTTTGTTTCAATCCGATTGAAATATCCCACTTAGGCTTAGAACTTTTCAGCCAGCCCTCGTAAAATATAAGCTCTCGTATTTGGAGGAGGTGAATCATGTTGCATTTGTCGATAGATCACGACGCATGCGCTTTGCTGAAGCATATAACGTACTATGCAGATTTTGATCGGATATGAGTGAGTGAGCGAGTTGGGTTTAACGCCGATTTTAAAAGTATTCCAGTTATATCACGGCGTGTCATCTTATTGTGGGACGAAAGCCCGAACTGATGCAGGTCTCAGACGTTTACCACTTTGGTGAAACCTACGAGCACGGGTGTGATGCTGACAAACCTAGAAACATAATCGGGGCGAATCTTTTAGCAGTCTGGTGCTTTACAGGTTTGGAGAGCTGAAGAGGGTAACATAACGTTAAAATATTCTAAAGTCTGTTATCACAAGATTTCATCTTGGATGCAAGTGAAATGATGGACTAGTCATGGATGCTGTTATGGAAAGAGTGAATGTAAAGTGACAGATGAATCGCCGAGGTCCGAGAAACACAGAAGTAGAATGGCGTGAAGTTCGAATTCGCCAGGTCTAGTGACGAACGTCGGGACAACTGTAAGAACAGAGACGAAGTTGACTGGAAGGAAAGTGCAGCATCCACGAGGGCAACTGATCGAAATCGAGGCGCTAACGGGGATGGTACAGACCTCACTGTGCGAGACAAACAAACAGTGATGACACTACATCACGATTATGTAAAGGCCCGACTATATTCTCTGGTGGTGATTCAACTTCTGTTAAGCTTGGGTAATGGCATAAACATTGATGTAGGGAAATCTTATAGAACCAAACTAAGTCAAGTCCCCATGAATATGTGGTGCTATGCCAGTGTAGGGATTTCTCAGCAGATGATAAGGGAAGGAATTGGACATTCTGGGTGTTTGAAATTACCCGAAATACATCAGAGATATATGCAGACTATCATCAAAGTGTGTATCGGGCAGTGTGTTCCTATACGATCAGGAATAGAGGAAGAATCTGAAAAAAACGGTTTCTAAGGGGCACACAGATGACAGATGTCGAAGGTTTTCTATGGTGGCAAATACCAGGATCTTGTTGTCAGGGAAGGTTTCAAGCAGGAAATCTTAACCGGTTTTAGTTTTGGTGTACTCGTCAAGAGTAAGTCAACTGAGCCTGACCACCCGACCCGTTAGTCACCCCTTACAAGCATGCGTTGCTGAAGATCAATTCTACTTATTTCTCTCCCGGATCTTCACCATGAGGTGTTTGTCTCAAACTGCTTAAGAATAAATGTTGAACCTGGCAAAATAGCACTTAATGAAACATCACAAATGTCCAAGTTCAGTTTCATCTTGGTCCCTTAGATCGTGGGTGTGATCCACTCGAACATCATTATGTCCTCTCTTGTTTGTAATGTTGCCGCTAATTGGTGCCAGACCCGTGAAGATTCCGGGGTAAAATAGGTCTTCAGCAACCCATGCTTGCCGTAAAAGGTGACTATGCCTGTCGTAAAAGGCGACTAACGGGATCGGGTGGTCAGACTCGCTGACATAGTTGATGCATGCCATCGATCCCAATTGCGTGGATCGATGCTCATGATATTAATCACTGGATTGTCTGGTCCAGACTCGATTATTTACAGACCGCCGTCATATAGCTGGAATATTGCTGAGTGCGGCGTTAAACAACAAACCAACCAACCAAGCTAATTGGTGCCAAGGCAGTTGAACCAATGAAGTTATGCCATGGTATGTTTTGACCCATCACTTTTGTCGATAATGAGAGAAATGGTCCTCAAGTGGATCCTGATTGAGTGAGTTGTGTTTAACGCCGCTCTTAACAGTATTTCAGTTATATCGCGGCGTGTCTGCTTAATGTGGGAAGAAAGCCCGGAGTGATGCAGGTCTCAGACGTTTACCACTTCGGTGAAACCCACGAGCACGGGTATGGTGCTGACAAACCTAGAAACATAATCGGGGCAAATCATAGGTTTCTGGCGTGCCCAAGGGACGCAACTCTGCACAGCGAATCGCGGCGCCTTAGACGACTGGGCCACACGTGCCCCCTGATCCTGATTGAAAATGAGTTAACATAAAGTTTGCACCCTCATCTAAGACGAATCTGACACAATGAACTATAGATTGAACCGTGATGCGTAATCAATGCAGTGTCTGCTTGCTCAATTCCAGATCTGTCTGTTCAAAACGGCACATTCACATATCGAAATACCCAAGAAAATCAGTTGTCAGATATGTTAGTCTCTCATCATTTCGATCCATATACTCTCGTAAATTAGGATTTCTTTTTCTGTTAGCCTCGTTCAAGTTCTTTGTATTTATAGAATCAAACAATTTACTCATCTGTCTGATAAAATCCAAAACCTCACTCTCAGTATCAACATAGAAATGTTCAAGTGCTTCCGCAACAGTTTTGCTCAGTACCTAAGCTGCCAGATTTTCCTTCATTTTTGCAAAGATGTGAGATCAACATGCTCACGTGTTATTTTGTGAGCATGAGCATAAGTCAATGGTTCTACGTATTCTTCAATCAACCTAACAATGTGTGACCACCTGATGTCTTGTCGACATGTCACGTGACTTGCCTTGACTTCCGGAATTGGCAAAACAATTGCGGGTTGTTTTGAGCAGGTGAGGGGCACCTGAAATGAAGTAGAGTTTCCGTCTAGGGTATTTTTAGGGATGCCACGTGTTTGGCAGTTGCTCACACTGATGCAGACTGAAACAAATTCTGTGAGGAAATGCTACGTCACATGTTACAAACAGACTTCTTAATCTGCGTTCAATTTCCATAAATCTGACAGCCTTCCAACTATCAGGATACGAAAGATCAGCAATCATTCCACTTGGAGCAAAATAGGCAACAGAGTATTTCAGCGCAGAGTGAGTGAGTGAGTGAGTATGGTTTTACGCCGTTTTTAGCAATATTCCAGCAATATCACGGCGGGGGTCACCAGAAATGGGCTTTACACATTTGCCCCATGTCGGGAATCGAACCCGGGTCTTCGGCGTGACGAGCGAACGCTTTAACCACTAAGCTACCCGACCGCGCCTTCAGGGAAGAAGTAATCCGTCCAACCATTATCACAAGAATGGAAGATGCTAACTTCTTTGTGTTCGTTATTAAATTCAACATAACCAACAAGGTCACCATTGACTCTATCATAAACGTACCCGTCAGACACTTTCACCTCATTCCAACGCAAGTCATCCATTCTTCCTGAAACATTCCAAGCAGGGATGCTTCATCCTTGAGTTGTGAAACTGGGGCAGAGTTGAAGCCACATTCAGCAGGTAACCAGTGTGAATAGTCAGTGTTGGACTGCTTGGAAGGGAGATAAATCCAGCATCCAACGCTTTTTGGCTTTTGCTTGCAAATTAAAGACACCACTTAATGACCATGGGGTGCCATTTCATCTGTCTTTATCTGGCACACTGACACATTTTAACTGTTGATCCCAGTAGTAAAGCCTCTTCAGCGAATTCTCATGAAGAAAGGCATTTCCAACATCAACTCTATGTTTCTTCAGCAAACCCAAAACTTCAACATTGCCAGTTTCATCAACTTTCTGTCCTTTCACAGATAAATGTTGCGTCGAATCTTTTCAAGTTCAGTTTGCAGGTTCTGAGTTTTATTTTTCATCACTATAATCTTTGATATCATCATGTCCTTGGACATATGTTTATGGGGTGCAGTTTTCTTCGCAGCAAATGATGATTCTTGCTTTTTTAAACGCGATACTCTCTTTCGAAGTGAGTTTCTATATATATTGCAATGGATTCACCTCTTTCTAATAGTCAACATGCAACACTTGGTTGATTGAATGGTAGAGTAGTACTCAAAACTATCGCTCTTTGCATAGAAATCGCCTTCATGACATGCAAGAAAATGTCGTTCTTCCTTGTGTTGGAAGTGCTCCATTTTGGTATTGTTATTGTGATCTCTTCCTTAGGATTTCCTACACAAACATCCCCAAGTTTGAGTCTATCAAGGAACTTCTCGAGGTCCATATATCATCTCCTGTGTCCATCACAATCCTGTGCTTCAGGCACTGAAAAGTGTGTCATCATATTCTAGACATTTTAGAACTCTGTAATGATCGATAAAAACTGCCTTGTAACTATTATCAACCAGTGTTTTGAGCCAGCTCATTGCTGAGTACTTTTATATAATTTTATTGGCTAGTATTATGCACAACCCCCTGTAGCTAAAGTGATGACGTAAATCCTGCTGAGGTATCATGCAGGAAGAAGAGGTACTGTTAGTCCCCATGATCCCTAGCAAGGTGGCCTAGCTTTGGTTGCTGGTGGCCTATAGCCCGTGTTTTAAAACTGTATACATGATATTGATATGCTCAAAACATTTTCATAAATTGTTTTTAAATATGTTTGCATAAATAACTAAATTGTAAATATATTAACTTGGTCTCGTCGCTATATGGCTGAAATAATGCTGATGCGACGTTAAAGTTTAACTCTCTCACTCACTCACACTCCTGGCGATGTTATGTTCATACACAAGTTGACTGTTGGCGACTCTCCATCATAAAGTTGAACAAGCTGGATGGAATCATTAGTGATCTTTGTAATTGGGAAATCGGACAATGCCTCCGAATATTTCATGATGTCATTCTTCAAATATTGCAAAAACGCAAACGATCTATCCCTTTCTCTAGGAATATGTCCGGGGCAACTTGTGATTCATAGCAGAAACTTTATGTAATGCAGAACTGCAGCCTAAATAAACTCCTTTCTTCAGTGGAAGTTTTGTTGGCAGTGCCTGATTCATTTCGAGGACAAGAGGCACCCGTTCTCACATTGAGAACTGGAACAAAATAAGATACTTGGAATAATATATCTGAATTGGGACTTGAAATTAATAAAATTCTTCGTCGGCATTGTAAAACATGTGACAATGGGTTTTTTTACGTTGTGTTAAGAAATAACTAAGCAACAGTTTGTGAAAAAATAACAATCAGCCTATTCTGATTGCAATCACTGAGTTCGATCTGATGCCAATATGAGCTCACAATAATAGTATGTACATTTTATCACCTAAATGAGTATATTGGAGGAGGGAGATAACACGACTTGCTCTATTGGAAGGTGGTTGGTGAAGGCAGATAAGATGACTTACAAATATATTGCCTGCCACAACTATAACATCGTTGTAAGGTTATTTTCTTAAAAGAAATTCAGGCTCAGAGTTATAAATAAAATATCGTCTGTTTTTGTAGGGCTGCTGAATTCATATCATATCTCGATACAAAATCCCAGCTTCCCAGAATACCAAATGGTCGGTCCCTTAGCTTAGATGGCGATCTTAAAACCAAGCCGCCCTACACTCGCGCTAAGATCGGTATGTGCGAGTGGAATAAGGTATGACGATTGTTATGTTGATTGTAGAGTCCATTGTACGATTCCGACTATATATGAGGCACGTATTTAATAGTAAAGAAACCACTATAGGGACTACGAATAACAGCCTCACATCACAAGATGAAAACATTGTAAATGGCATCAAAGCCGAAGCACTCGCAGTCGAAGAAGGAATTAAGGTTGAACCTAAACACATTGTTCATTGTTCATGAGACAATTTTATAGAATAATGACTAACACACCCACACGCTAGACATCTCCTTCAAACGAGTACGTGTGACTTGTTCTGGTTCCATGCTTAAACTGGAAGCATAAAGGCGACAGTTAAATTTTAAACATGTTCCCACAGGGTGATTTGTTTTCACAGGCTTGTCTTTTACGAAACGGTACATGGTTTAACGAAGACAGATGACCTGATGCCAGAGTGCTTTAACTTGAGACCTTTTGTTGGTTTTCTCTATATGTACTCCCTTATGACCGATATCTTTTCTCAAGACTGTAGTTATACTCAAGAGATATTTGCGTCACGTCTAAATTATTCCATAAGATATTTTTTAGTTCTACCTCCATTGAGTGATGATGGTGGCTGTTAAACTCAGTGCTCTCCTTTATGTTTTATTTATTTTTGAGACTGTTACTGAATTGGCACTCTGCAGTATGAAGGCTGCTGTGTCGGTTGTGAATGCTGTTCTCACAATATGGCTGCTGCAAGGTATTTCAAGATTGACCGATGCTCAGAACACCACAGGTAAAGTTCAAAGATGTACAGTTTGTCACATTTGCTTTGTAAACATTTGATATTCTTTGTGTATATTGACAACGGAACCACAACGTGTATTTGTAATTGAAACTATGGCCGGAATATTTCCTGCCTTGAGTTGACGTGTGTTGTGATGCATACACTGTATACTCAGGTTTTGTTTGGTTGGTTGTTTGTGTGATTGTTGATTAACGCCGCACTCAGCAATATTCCAGCTATATGACGGCGGTCTGTAAATAATCGAGTCTGGACCAGATAATCCAGTGATTAATATCATGAGCATCGTCCAACTCAATTGGGATACGATAACATGCATCAACCAAATCAGCGACCACCTGAGTACCTGATCCCGTTAGTCGCCTCTTACGACAAGCATAGTCGCCTGTTACGGTAAGGATGGGTAGCTAAAGACTACCGGGTCTTCACGGGTGGTATACTCAGTCTTGTGGCGACAGTGCATATACTATATTCTTAACGGAGTCATATCAGGGGGTTTCCTTGTTAGAATAATTGGCTCTTGCAAGAGCCGACTGAACAGTGGTAAGGCTCGGTGACGTGTGGTGGATGGTGTGACAACGTTCCCCTTCAGCACACGATGTCAGTCACAAGACTGTCTAGCTTATATATAGGCTTATATATAGACCGACATCGCAGGGTTGGAATTTAGCGGAGTGCGGCCATAAACAACACTGACCACCAACCCAACAATAGGTCGCATCGGATATGTTTAAAGCTGAGTTGAAAATTGTATATTGAACATATGTCATTCATTAATTAACAATCATTACACGTGAGACACATTTTCAGTAATCACTCGTTACTCGTTACTTATGTAATACATGCACACATTCCTCCCCGTCACAGATTAACCCAACCCCCACCCCCCACCCCACCCCACCCCACCCCACCCCACCCCCCACCCCCACCCCCACCCCCACCCCAAACCCCCACCCCAACCCCCTCACACACATACACAAACACATTGGTCATGAGGTCCCAATGTGCTATCCCGGAACAATCAGACTTCAACATTTCTGGTTGATTAACTTCTGGTCTCTGAAATGAACATATTTTACAGAAAAAAAAACTTGTTAAGCTATCGTAATACAAGTTATAAAAATGAGCCAAGAGACTTTCTTCATTCCTGAAACTGCAGTAATCTTGACTTGCCAAATATTATAGACTTGGATATATTTGTTTTAGGGTCTGTATGATCATGACAGACAAATTCCTGGTCTCTGACAAAAATGTTATGATGATATAAATTAACGAATGTAATAGTTTAACAAAATTATTCTACAGTCTAACACACAGTTATAACATTATCCTTGAAGCCAAGGCAATTTTTATAGGAATTTCTTGCCTTATAGAGAGAATTGTTTTAAACTCGGGAACAAGTCGTTGTAAAAGCACCCCAATAAATGGAACACGTTATGCACATAATGTTTCTCTCAGACACGGTGCCCGCATGGTCGAAACTGCGCGACTCGGGCGCCGCAATTCGCTGTGCAGAGTTGCGTCCCTTAGCGGCGGATACCTATGATCGTGGGTTCGAATCCTGGTTCGCCCTGATTATGTTTTAGGTTTGTCAGCAACATGCCCATGTTCGCAGTGCTAAACGTATAAGATCATCACCGCGGGATTTCTTCCTGCAGCAAGCTGACACGACATGGTATAATTGAAATAGTGCAACGTTCAAAAACTCTTCAACTCACTCACTCACTCACTCACTCACTCCGTAGCATGACATATGTTCTCCTACTATGATTCAATTTGCATAGACATCACACAAACAGTAGTTAGAATTCTGTAGCGTTAAACGATGGAATGAACACCTGTTGCAATGTGTACATTGTTTCAGCGGTGGAGTGTCCAGTGGAGATACCAGATGGATACTCAATCGTCGGGAGTAAACGGTACCCTGAGACGCTGTACGTCACCTGTCAAGGGTGCAATGGACAAGACAGCTGGGGGAACTCCAAATGTAAAGAGGACGGCACCCGGGAGGAAGTCGTATTACCTAACTGTACTGGTAGGCAATAATAATAATAATAATAAGAAGAAGAAGAATAAGAATAATTATAATAATAATGCTTCAGATTCCATTCACCAAGTGACGGCTCATGGCGTTACGTGATCCAGGATCCATGGCTAGTCTCTATGGTACAGGTGGTTGTTAGGCCTTATTTTTTTTCACTTGCTTTTCATATTTTGTATAGGAAAATACTTGTCGATAAGCAATTCCGTATTTTGTTATTAGCTTTTTGCTCCACTAGAGGTCGGTATATATTTAAAAAAATGGAAAATGGTTTTATGCTGGACGAGGGCCTGCGACAAAGCTCTTTCATCACCACTCAACAAGAAGCTGATGCTCCTATAACGCCGAGTCCACAGAGACCCTGGGGTGATAGATGAAGCCTACATTTATCTAGGACAATAGCTGCTTGTAAAACATCTTTGCTGTTCCATGTTACACACCATTTGAAAGGTTTAATCCCACTGTTTATAAAGTGAAGGTGAAATTTATCACATTATTACATAATGCCTGTAAAACTAAATTAATTTCGTTATTCAAAAATGTGTGCTAACGTCCAGACTACGCACAAAGGAACCGACAGTTTTGCCTATTGTCGGCTATTGTAAGATTTAATAATATTGACTTACTTACTTATTTTTTTAATTACATTGTTTACGTTATCCGGAAATTATGATTAAAAATAAGTTAAATACCCAGGAAGTCCCAATAACAGTCCCACTCAGTAGCATACCTCCGTTTTCACAGCTTTGTATGAATATCACGTTCGAAGATTCGTGAGTTGTTCATTTGTTATCGTTAGAAAGCTGTAAACATCGAACAGAAACTACGCCAGGAGTATGACGCTTTGTATGCCGTTATCTCATGTAAGTATCGTGATTGGTCAAACTGAGGAGACAAAAGTTGAGATGTCATTTGACTTATATTGTGATCTCACGAAAAGATGGAAGTGGCAACGTACATGTAGATGCAAATTTGATAACTTTTAGACATTTTTCTCTTTGAGATTTTCGATATGGACCTGTTATCGAAGCTTGTGTCCCAAAAATATTTGATATCACAGCGGGAAAAAGTTAATAATTTTGAATATATCGATAAAATATGATAAATCGAAATGAAATACATAGTTTCAGACATTATGAAAAGTGACATATGTAATAAATGAATTATATGACTATTACATGACGATGGCACGTTCACGTTGCACATTTGAAAGGCGTGGCATGACAAATGGCCGTAAAGACTTTTATTTTCTTGTGTTTTTCGTTTTTTGTTGATGACTTCTAACAAGTATGGCTGAAAACACGTGCCGTATTATGGCCACGTGACCAGTTGCACATGGAAAAACACTTTTGCCACTATAGTGCTGAGCACATGATTTTGATCGATTCACCTGCACAAAAACGGGTGTTATCTGAAGACAATAGGTGGCCATTACTGTTTAAATACACAATAAGGGCCCACAATGATAACTGGTCAAAATGTTAAACTTTTAGGATTGTGAAGTTTTTAATTTGGTTCAGTATATATCAATAGCCTGTCTTCGACATTTAAGGGAGAGTGATACTTTGATATCACATCTTTGTGCCATACCTTTTCCGAGGTGTAATCCGGACCGTGGCTGCTCCCAACAATTATTTTCTTCTCCCTTCTTGACAGACAATTCACGTTCTGGCTTAGCAATAGGACTATGCGGGACATTATGGGACCCACCATGTGGAAATCTGTGACAGACGTTAAGCGTAACACATCGTGGTGAATCCGGGTCAAGAATGAATTGTTCCCTGACAACCTTTGCTGGCCGTAAGAGGTGACTAAATGGTACGGGTGGTCAGGCTCGGTGCTTTGGTTGATTTAGTTTCGTCTACATTACGGCTTGGACCATCGCTCGTATCAATAACCGGTCTTGTCTGGTCCAGTTTGGATTAGTTACAGGCCACTGCCATATACATGTAGCTGTAATATACCTGAATATAGCGTTTAGTCAGCTAAAAACACAGAGCTTTACAGAAGTTTGCTGCATCCTATGTCCAGGGCTACCAACAGACCCTCGTGATATCCAGCACAAACTACGACTTCATTTCGATAATGTATGTGTTCTTGAGATCCTTCTCTCTTTTTCAGTTTCGTGCCTTAACAGTGAGATGTTTTACAGATGTAAGTCCTGGGTTATACAAGAATGTGCGTTCAACGTAGCCAGGTTCTGGGAGTTATGTGGAAGGTCGTGTGATACACCGGCACTCTGTCACAGTAGGTTATAAACATTATTTTATACTTAAACCCTTATCGCAGTGATAAATTATTTAAAGACAGTTTCAAGTAGAAAAAGAAGAAATAAGTCATTTGTCGTCCGCGTGTCAACACCCGTGGGTATTTCAGGTAAGAATTAAAGGTGAGTAAATGAATCGGGTGGTCAGATGCGGTAACTTGGATAAGTGATACACGATTTTATACACCAAATGTATTGTACACACATAAAATGTGTCCACTCTTTCATAATATTTTAATTGCATAGAATATTCCATTCCATACATGTACAAATTCCATTACATTCCAAGATCCGGGGTAGAATAGGTCTTCAGCAGCCCATACAAGCCGTAAAAGGCGACTATGGTTGTCGTAAGAGGAGACTAACGGGATCGGGTAGTCAGACTCGCTGACTTGGTTGATGCATGACATCGTATCCAAATCGCGTGAATCGATGCTCATAGCAATCCCCGGATGTCTTGTGTAGGCTCTATTATTTACAGACCGGAGTGGCATGTAAGAGCGTCGTGTAAGTTGGCGAAGTGATGGTTTATGTTTTCTGTGATAGTAAGGTGATAATCATGATAGTCTGATAGCTGCAAATAGCCAATCAATGGGCAAAAAGATGCCAAGAACTCAACGTCAGTTGACGGAAGCTATCAAGGAATAACGTCGAGGAAAGTTCCGTTCAGATGTGATATTGCTTCAGGACAATGTACCTGAGCACACGTCCCAAGTTGCAGTGATTGACAAGCTGCAGATTGTGGCTTTGGTTTACTTCCCCGTCATTTTCCCAAAACTCAAAACACGCCTACGTGGTTGAGTTTTACGAGGTGATAGCCCCCGTCGAAGCCTTTTTGGGGGACGAAGATGTAGATTTCTATTGGGCAGGGACACAGCTGGAGCATCACCGGACGAAGTGTTTTGATGACAACGAGGATCAAAGTGAAAATAAATGTGTGAACAAATTTCATTTTTAACGATTTTCAGTGTGAGGCCACGTACTTTTCTATTAACTCTCGTATGTTTGTTGAAGGAGAGTCTGGCGAGTCTGACTGCCAGTGCGGCAAGTATGCTCAGGATGGACGATGCGAAACCGAGGCTGACATCCGGAACAATGTCTGCCCTTATACCTGCTCTCTTAGAGCTAGTGAGTAGCCTTCTATGTCCCCTATGACACACACACACACACACACACACACACACACACACACACACACACACACACACACACACACACACACACACTAAATGACGACATTGTCAGAGACCTACGACCTCATGTTGTTTTGGAGGGGCCTGGGACTTTGTGAGAGACAGGATATTTTTTCCTACTTCAAGACACGCATTTTATACTGTGAAAGATGAGTCACACAATTCTTTGGAGTTATTGTTTGATAAGATAAGAAACTGACACAAAACGCAATTATATTTTGGATTATAATAGTAAATTACAATGCTGTACATATTCATTAAGAAGAGAGACATTTGTGCATCTTACTGTTGGAGCTGACCGTTCTCCTGACAGTCATTAACAATGACAATGACATTCAATGAGTTGAATTCTGTCTTCAGATATAACCTGTGGCGATCCGAATGTTCTCTTCTCTCACGCGGTGGCCACACTTCAGACTACGCCACACTGGCTGGACATAACAACCTTCAGATGCGAGCCAGGCGACATCAACATGGGCCACGCGTCATGGGTGGCTTGCAGCATCAATGGGTCGTGGATTATACATTCAAATGTACAGACACCGCATTGTGTTCGTAAGTTTTTCGTAACGGCAGTACTGTAGATGCATTGGTCACATGAAGTGAAATCCAGCTCATTGCCACCATCACGACGGTACACGCCCTCACTGACACGGCGGTACACGCCATCACTGACACGGTGGTAGACGTCATCACTGACACGGTGGTAGACGTCATCACTGACACGGCGGTACACACATTCACTGACACGACCGTACACACTACCACTGACAGGGTGGTAGACGTCATCACTGACACGGTGGTAGACGTCATCAATGACACGGCGGTACCCACATTCACTGACACGACGGTACACACCACCACTGACACGGTGGTACAAACCATCAATGACACGGTGGTACACACCATCAATGACACGGTGGTGCACACCATTACTGACGCGATGGTACACACCATTACTGATACGGTGGTACACACCATCAATGACATGGTGGTACACACCATCACTGACATGGTGGTACACACCATCACTGACACGTTGGCACAAACCTTAAAATGACACGGTGGTACACGTCATCACTGACACGGTGGTACACACCATCACTGACACGGTGGTACACGCCCTCACTGACATGGTGGTACACACCATCACTGACATGGTGGTACACACCATCACTGACATGGTGGTACACGCCATCACTGACATGGTGGTACACACCATCACTGACACGGCGGTACATGTCATAACTGACATGGTGGTACACACCATCACTGACACGGTGGTACACACCATCACTGACATGGTGGTACACGCCATCACTGACATGGTGGTACACACCATCACTGACACGGTGGTACACACCATCACTGACATGGTGGTACACGCCATCACTGACATGGTGGTACACACCATCACTGACACGGCGGTACATGTCATAACTGACATGGTGGTACACACCATCACTGACACGGTGGTACACACCACCACTGACATGGTGGTACACGCCATCACTGACATGGTGGTACACGTCATCACTGTCATGGTGGTACACGTCATCACTGACATGGTGGTACACGTCATCACTGACATGGTGGTACACGTCATCACTGACATGGTGGTACACACCACCACTGACACTGTGGTACACAACATCACTGACACGCCGGTACACATCATCACTGATACGACAGTACATGCCCTCACTGACATGGTGGTACACGTCATCACAGACATGGTTGTACACACCATCACTGACACGTTGGCACACACCATCAATGACACGGTGGCACACATCATCACTGATGCGACAGTACACGCCCTCACTGACACGGTGGTACACACCATCACTGACATGGTGGTACACACCATCACTGTCATGGTGGTACACGTCATCACTGACATGGTGGTACACACCATCACTGACACGGCAGACATCACTGACACGGTGGTACACGCCCTCACTGACACGGCAGTAGACTACATCACTGACACGGCGGTACACACCACCACTGACATGGTGGTACACACCACCACTGACACGTATTAATCTCTGGACTTGACGTTGTATAGTTACATGAAACTAAAGCACCGACAGATAGCTACTGTTTACACTAAGCTAAAGTTTAACCCGTTTGCAACACTGGAACAAAATATTTATATATTTAGTGTTGAAATGTTTAAAACAATGAACAAAGTTTACATATTAAAACCAAAGTTCAAGCTATTTTTACTGTTTGAACCGTAAGATTATCAAGTAAGCTGAAACTAATCTTTCCTCGAACTCCAGTGATGTGCAGTTCAAAATCACCACATAGTTAGTAAAATGTGTAACATCGCAAGGCTGAACTTAATTAACCAATCAACAGGAATAAAAAAATATAATATCTATAAAATGTCAACGCCGACGAAAGAGATTCCATTGAGCTTAAAAGGCAAACGACGGTGGAAATTATGTATTGGATGACTGAAAACATTATCACTTAATCCAGAATGATTTATGTCAAATGTTTTGTCGCAGGGTATATTGTAACTAAATTTCTGATGATTTTTAAATGGCAGCAAATTGATTAAAGCGCTCATATAATGTCTAGTGTTCTGTTGGCATATGGTGATACTCCCCCTTCAGCTCGTAGGGAAGAGTGACCTCCCTTGATTGTTTAAACCCCAAATTCCGTCCAAGCGCAGTTTAGAGAAATCCGCTGAGAAAGGCTCGCTTAAGGCTTGCTTTTAGTTATTCACTTCCGTGATTGATTCAATATTTCGAGGCGCTTCGAGCTAGTAGGTTCTAGAAGGCTGTATCAAAATAAGAGCGAAACGGGGGAGATTTGGGGCCTCCTTCTACGATCTGGCATGCGAATTATTAACTTGCGTTAATGATTTATGTCATAATCCAACTGAAGCCACAGACTTCACGTAATATCACTCTGATACACATTACTCATATGAAACAATGTTGCATTTCAGCCAAGAGGAAGTATGGCACGTTCAGACTCTTCCACAAGTCGATCCGCCTGATGATCTTCAAGTCTCATCCTGCTGAAACCGACTTGGAGTGTGCTGCTGCATGCAGAGACACATCGACATGTTCCTACTTCATCTTTGAGAAGAACGCGTGTGACCTGTGCAGGTTCTATAAGTGGAGATCAGGGGGAATCAGCATGACAGGGAGACAACTCTGGCAGAAGGTATTACCGACACAATATTCTCTTGACTTTGCAAGACCCTAATGTGGACGTTGACTGGGCCCCGGTCTACATACACCACTAGACAGGCGGTAGCGGATGTCTCGTAAGCTGCGATTGCATGACACTAAACACTGGTCCTCGGTCTCGAATAAAAGGAAATGATGGAATATCTGAAGTAAAATTACACTCATCAAAATTAAGGGAATGGAGTAGTTTGTTAGTTTGTTTGTTGGTTGGTTATCGTCCCAAAGAAACAGATATGCATCCTTATTTCCTATTATTCGTAATGAAGGACCAGATCATGCCAACGCAGCTATAACCGAATATGGTACAGATTTGTTATCGTTTTTAGCCGCTTTCTCTCTTGTTTACACCAATAGAGCCTTGCAATGATGTGACGTGCACGTGATCGGTCGAACACAATTAAGTGTCAGCATGGCGAGAATGAAAAGGTGGGAAGAATATCGTTGTACAGGATCGTGTGACGGTAGTCTGAATCTTTGAGTGAATAATTCCCATCTCGGATCATACATCATCACCATCATCCCTAATACATGGGCAATTAAAGGTAGATATTCTGATGTGAGATGGGCTTTACTCCACTCCAAGCACTATTCCAGCGACGTCGCTATATAATGGGAAATAATCTTGGACGCCATGCGTTAAACCCCTCACCTCACGTCACCTTCCAACAATGTCTCGGCGGGAGACACAAGACATGAGCTTTACACAATATACTTGGGGAATCAAACCTGGGGCATCAGTGTGACGTGCGAACACCTGGAACACTTGACTACCCGCCGCCTCTTACCAACAAGAAACCCCCTTATATTATCCACTTTAAGGACTGTTTACGCTCTGCACGACTTACCACTTGTAAGGACCGTGTTTACTGTCCATTATGCACCGTCCATTAGAGATTGACCATTTGACCAATTGGGAAATTGATCCCAGGCCTACCGCGTAAGGAGCGATTCCTCTATCTCCCAGTCTAAGCCACCGCCCCTTATCCAAATGAGCAATGGTAGAGGATTAGTATGGGTGTCGCTTTATCCGATGTCGTTGTAACCGGAGTTTGCTGTATTAAATTGTGCTAAGACACAGACATTCAATATTCTGCGTTGGGGTCTTTGTTAGAGGCAGATAAGCATTTCGGTCATAGCTTCACGGCACACAATTGGCCGAACATTTTTTCCACATCTTTTTCAAGAAACCAAGCAATCCGAGTTGATCTTCACAGCTAACATTATGTTTTTATTTGTTTAACGCCGAACTCAGCAATATTCGAACTCAATCACGGCGGTCTGTAAATAATCGAGTCTGGGCCTTGTTTGTTTCTTGCTTAACTCCGCACTCAGGAATGCCCCAGCTATATGAAAGCTGTCTGTAAATTATCGAGTCTGGACCAGACAATCCAGTGTTTGAGATCATGAGCATCGATTCACGCAATTGTGATACGATGACTTGCATCAACCAAGTCAGCGAGGCTGACCACCCGATCCCGTTAGTCGCCTTTTAGGACAAGCATGGGTTGCTGAAGACCTATGCTATCCCTGATCTTCACGGGTCGAGTCTGGACCTGACCATCCATTTATTGACATCATGAGACTTGATCTAGGCAATTGGGATACGATGACATGCATCAACCAAGTCAGTGAGCCTGACCACCCGATCCCTGTTAGTCGTCGCAAACGTTGATCTTCACGTTGTGCAAAATGATATCTATTCATAACACCCACACGCGTTACATAAATTATTTATTGTCATCATACGTCACACGTCAGTGTAAAAACAGTGTACAAGAACATGAATCATAAACATACAAACAATTACATATCACATCAAATGTTGATAAAACACGCTGGAAGCCGCCGAGCCGAGATATTCTAGCCAGGGTTGGGTTGACAAAGGTGCAAATGACGGCTTGGAATCGCTATTGGATTCTGGTGGTATGGAATATTTATTGACCCCCGTCATGATGTCAATCCTGGATATGATGGTTGAGAATTTCATCATGGTGTAGCTGAATCGACTGTCTCTAAGACGCCCCTCCAGCAACCCCAAGTGGATCAGATCCAGACTCCCGTCACCATCCACGTCGGTAACAGCATCTACAATGGAGGGAGTGATTTCACGCATGTCACCGTATCGGGGTGTGGGGGGATGGGGTGGGTCGGTTGAGGGGGTTGTCTGTATGCGTGGTGGTGTCAGGGTCGTTTGTGGTGGGGATGTATACAGGAGCACCCTTTTGAATCATACTTATACTTAACATATACAATTATATAACTATCACTTAGTGACTTCTTTACAACAAACATGATAATTAATTGAATCCAGAGTAATTTGGGGCTAATTTCCCGAATAAAATATTTACATTTATCCAACATATATACTGTTGTATCAATGAATACTGAACTGTTGTATCAATGAATACTGATCTGTTGTATCAATGAATACTGAATTGTTGTATCAATAAATACTGAATTGTTGTATCAATAAATACTGATCTGTTGTATCAATGAACACTTAATTGTTGTATCCATGAACACTGAACTGTTGTATCAATGAATACTGAATTGTTGTATCAATGAATACTGAATTGTTGTATCAATGAATACTGAACTGCTGTATCAATAAATACTGAACTGTTGTATCAATGAATACTGAATTGTTGTATCAATGAATACTGAACTGTTGTATGAATGAATACTGAATTGTTGTATGAATGAATACTGAACTGTTGTATCAATGAACTGTTGTATGAATGAATACTGAATTGTTGTATCAATGAATACTGAACTGTTGTATCAATGAATACTGAACTGTTGTATCAATGTGTGTCAACCACCATGGATGTCCTTGTGTCAATAGCGATGCCCCCGTTAATTGCCGGATCAGTGTAGCGGTTGATGTTGTGTATTACCTGTTGATCTGGAGTCGGGAAGCATCACTATACACATGGGTATTTTCCCAGTGGACATGTCGGCATGGAGACATCCCTCCTCGTCTGATCGGGGTAGGTAGTCTGAAATAATAATAATGATAATAATGATTGATGATGATGATGATGATGATGGTGATGATGATTTTTTGCACCAACATTCAAATGTCTGGTATAAACATTCGATCCTCGTAGACAGGTATAATCATCTAATCTTCATAGTGTTATAGCGTGAACATGCATAAAAAAAACCATAAAAACTGCTAAAAAATTCAACATTCAAAATGGCGGCTGCTGTCGCGGTAACTCTGACGATGTGGTTGCCTTTTGATAAATCAGGATATGTAGAATACTTAAATTGTGAGATACAGAATACATAGATCATGAAGGGAGTCAATAGAGTGTGACTTACCGGTCAGTAGTTAGTTAGGTAACAAACACGAGTTACTCGTCTGATATGGGTTTTAAGGAATGAAAATTATGTATGAGGACATGTGCCAAGGTTGGTTGGGCTCGAACACTTTGTAAAGATAGTTTCATCGTTTTAAGAGTAGTGCGGGTTTTACAGTCAGCTGATCGAGTCGAATTTCGGTCGTTCCAGTTTCCCACTCTGTGACGCGCCTGTCCTATTCTGTCCAAGTAGTTGTGTATTGAGAGGTGGACTGAAGCTTAGTAAAGATAAAACTTTAAATCTTGTGTTGTGTAAATACTTGTATGCGTGTGTTTAGGTAGATAATCAGGAGCAACGGTCGTCGGACACCTCACTCCCGGACAGAGCGGCCATGTGAGTTGCCGAGTATTGTCTTAAACTGACCTTGGCGACACTGAACGGCAATACGCATAGGTGACTGCTGCAGGGTACCATAAGTTACGACAATAGTCAGGTATAAACACCCGATTCTTAAATTCTGGTATAACCACGCAATCATCATAGTCAGGTATAAACACCAAATCCTCATAATCAGGTATAACCACGCAATCATCATAGGCAGGTATAAACACCAAATCCTCATATTCAGGTATAACCATGCAATCCTAATAGGCAGGTATAAACACCAAATCCTCATAATCAGGTATAACCACGCAATCATCATAGGCAGGTATAAACACCCGACCCTCATAATCAGGTATAACTACGCAATCATCATAGGCAGGTATAAACACCCGATCCTCATAATCAGGTATAACTACGCAATCATCATAGGCAGGTATAAACACCCGATCCTAATAATCAGGTATAACCACGCAATCCTCATAGGCAGGTATAAACACCAAATCCTCATAATCAGGTATAACCACGCAATCATCATAGGCAGGTATAAACACCCGACCCTCATAATCAGGTATAACCACGCAATCATCATAGGCAGGTATAAACACCCGATCCTCATAATCAGGTATAACCACGCAATCCTCATAGGCAGGTATAAACACCCGTTCCTCATATGAGGTATAACCACGCAATCCCCAAGTGATGTAGGTCTCAGACGTTTACCACCATGGTGAAATCAACGAAACGAGCATGGGTATGGTCCTGACAAGCATAATAGGGGCGAACCGGGATTCGAATCCACAACTATAGGTTTCTGGTGCACAGCGACTGGGCGACTCGTGCCCCCTGTTGGAGTGTGACAATGGCACGAATCATAAACCCGTCCTACCGTAATGGTATTTTTCTCCTGGTGTTAGATGTAAAGGGAGAGTACTCTCCGCGTTGTTCCTGTCCACGAGAAAGACCAGCTCGCTCAAGTGCGTAAGGTCATTATCGCATGTAACGTGATCTTCCTTAAATTCTCTGATGAGTTTTTTACCTGTGAACATAAAATTGACATTTCACTACTTTGCAGACACAATCTCATTCCAATACGATACCACTCAGCCGAAAGCTCTGAAAACAACTCACAGCAGGTCGCAACGGAAGCACCCTGAGCGAACTTTGACCGACCAATCTAAATGAAGGATACGAGGGTTACTGCGCCAATCAGAAGTCAGCTTTCTAAAACAATTCGGCTTCATTTCTTTAACACCTCGATTGGGAATTTTTTATTTTAACAAGAAAAAACAATTAAAGCACACATATTCCTGCAATGGAACGCCCGTTTAGATGTAGATGCCATAGAACTCAGGAAATATAGATTACATTTTATTTTTCACCTGACGCGACCTCCTTCAGATAAAATTAAGCATAATAAAAGAAAGATCATACAGAACTACTCAAATATAAATTAAGACATTCTTGAACCATGGATGTTGATTTCTTAGATTTTCTGTAGAAGTGAAACCCGACCCATCCAACGTTGGAACTTATCCAAACCAATTTCAATAACCTTTTCAGTTAATGTTGCATCATAATTAATAATATTACAAAAATATGCCGTCGGCCTATGAGAGTACGAGCTAACACAGTGCCAACAGATGACAAGAAATCAGTATAGGTTAAACATGTCATAAACTGAGCCTAAGAAGCTTTTGAAAAGATATTTTACCTATAACCCAAACATGTAACGGTTTTCAGTATTGCTGTAGGGGCGGTTGGGTAGCCTAGTGGTTAAAGCGTTCGCTCGTCACGCCGAAGACCCGGGTTCGATTCCAGACATGGGTACAGCGTGTGAAGCCCATTTCTGGTGACGCCCGCCGTGATATTGCTGGAATATTGCTAAAAGCGGCGTAAAACCATACTCACTCACTCACTCAGTATTGCTGTAAACCTGTATGTATTCTACGTACGGCAGCGCCATTTCTATTGACAAATATTTTCCAAATAACGTGTTATATAAATCTGTCGGTCCTAAATTGTCATACAGCAAGCCGTTGCGATTTCTGGAAATTCTGCATAAATCCATATACGTAATACCCTGGGGATATACAACATCAACACATATACTTACACTCGTCACTCTCGTCGCTGTCTCTTTTGGTTATCTGAAATGCATTCATTCTGTGTTATGACAACCATTACTGTAAATTAGCAAAAGCAATGCATTTTTGTGAGTAAGTATTGCTTCTTTAAAAAAAGATCCCACGCCCCAAGTGTGTGGCTATCCCTGACTATGAACCCTTAGTCGCCTAACAGGACAAGCAACAGAGTGACCGATTCTAACCCACCGGTCAAATGTCTACTCACAACTCGCTGTGCCCCCACGCCATGGGCCTCCCCCCTCGTTCCGTTTCCCAGGGTAGCGTTCTTTCCCCTCATCTTGACCATGAAGTAGTCCAGGTGCTTTGTCCTTGATCTTAGGACAAGGTCCGAGGACATCTGATACATGCGGGAGTGGTCCTTCCATAGGATGCTGCCGTCCTCACCGTTCAGTATCACAGTCTGGAAGAGGTGAGGTGAGGTGAGCTTAGGTCAGGTGAGGTGAGGTGAAATTGGGTCGCGTCAAAGATTATTGCACTTATATAGTTACGTGCATGCATGTGCGCGTGTGTGTGTGTTTGTGGTTGCTTGTACTAGTCCGGACTGATGTGGAGTTATAGTGCTAGCTCACTGAGATACCATGCCGCAGTTTAACATGAATACCCTACTCAGACACAGTATACTCCGAACCGAAAAGTCCTTGTTTTAGCCCCTGAATGCCGAACGCCAGACAGGGTAACAACCAGTACCATCTTTTAACGTCTATTGGTATGAGGCGGCCGGGGATCAAACTCCGGACCTTCCGCTCTTCGGGCAGACGCTCTACCACTAGACCACCGAGGCGGTCAGTCTTGAAGAGAAGACAAGACAACATACACTACTGTTCAAAACAAACAATTCATCGTATCTTACCTACTTTTAGAGACCGACTATTGAATTATCAGAAAATGAGGAGCCTGGAATTTCTGTTGGAAACATCTTTAAGTGATTACACCTTTCAAATGAGAAAACATGACACATTTTGAGTGCCGAAACCAGGTATGGTACTTTCGAGCTTAAGATGTTTTTTTGAACGCCAAACTCAGAAATAAACTCGAATTTGGAGCAGGCAAATTAGTGACCGAGGTATGACGTAAAACCCTTAACATGTTATAACAATGATCAATAAAGGTTAACTTGGGTTATATACCTACCTCTACGGGTTTTATATCCAAAGTTTTAAAATCGATTATTGTTATTGTAACCCAAAGGTGCGAAATCTTGATTTATCAAGGGTCGATTACATTTTGTAAGTGAGTTAATATTTTAATACGACAGTAACCCGTATCACGTCCAAGTTTCGGAGCAACGATCAACGCTGCCGGTTTAAGATGGTCACACATTGTATCCTTCCAGTTCTTAGTTGTCATCTCTTCAGGCAAGCATGGTGCTGAACAGAGATTTCGCTCTGGCTTCCCGACTCTTGTCATTTGAAAATGACTAAAGAAATTAAAGCAGATATGGAATGCTTATGCGTTTTGGCTTAGGGAAAGCCTAACGGTTCAAGCGTTCGCTCGTCACGTCAAAGCCCTTGGCTTGAATCCCCACGTGGGTACAATGTGTGAAGCCATTTCTGTTGTCCTCCGAAAAACCAAACGAATTTTCTGAGCTAACTCGATCATATTACATAAAGATCTTTCCCATGTCTTACATCTGCGCCGTGGTATTTCGGCCACGCCCCGCTGCTCCAGTGAACTATGAAGTCCAAGATGTCGTCGTCGTTGAAGTAGCCAGGTGCTGGTGTGCTGTAAAATGTCACAGATGTTGTACAGAAATCATAACAGACACGTTGAACATGTTTTAGAGAATAACCAACGCACTAGGAAACACGGATCGCGTGTCCCCGTTTACTAAATTCGTAATAATGTGTGATCCTATTGTTCAGATGACGTCAAGTGATATATAGGGTCACAATGAAAATCACATGGTAAAATCAAATGGTCTTTCACTTTCCAACTTGCGAGTGGATAATGCGTTGCCCGTCACGCCGAAGGACCCGGTTCGATTCCCTACATGGGGAAAATGTGTGAAGCCTATTTCTCGTGTCTCTAGAATGTTGCTAAAATCGGCTTAAAGGTATACTCACCCATTCACTATCTAACTCACTCAAACAGGGATACGTCTGTGATGGGGAATGAACAGCCCAGACGCGAGTGAAGAACGCAGAAATTGATAAGCAGGATTACATCTCAATTTAATTTTTTTTTTATTTTTATTTTTTTAAATTTGTGTAACCTTTAAAGCATTCAGGTAATACGATATTGACACCATGTCAGCATTGATAGCTGTTGGAGGTAGCCCAAGTTGCAGATACGAGTACTTGATGACACGGCAGCCACTTTTGTTGTTTACTTTTACATGGAATATCGTCATTTTGATGCAGGCAGAAATATGTGACCGTTTATATTTGATTCACATGCAGCCTGTAAGCATGGAAAATATTGTGCCTCTTGCATCCAAACTGTTGGGTGTGTACTATACACCCTTCGTTGTAAGGCTCAGAACATTTCAACCATCCCTCGTATTGTGATGTGTTACTTATTGTAAGGACCTCTTATAACCTCCATTGGTCTCTGAACATTTGTTTTATTTTCTAACATACTTTACACAGTCGTCGTATTATTGAAATATCCGCTTAGACTCACGATTGAACAGAAAATGGAACCTTAAGAGACATGTTTTTTCTCTCTCTGTTTATATCGACGGCCAATTACTGTATGGTTTAACATAGGCAAACATTCCCTTAAGCTTATCATACAATCAGATCACAGGCATTTAGTTTACCTGTATGATTCCATATTTGGAAAAGGTCTCCGCCATTTTTCCGTTAACGTCTTGCCGTCCAGCAATACCATGGCTCCTTCGAACACCGACACTAGGACGTCCTTCTCTCCGTCGTTGTTGACATCAACGATGACGGGTGGTACCATGACACCTTTCATTTGACCCCTAAAATGAAAGAAAGAAATACTTTTGGGTCACGGGGCGGTCGGGTAGCCTAGTGATTAAAGCGTTCGCTCGTCACGCCGAAGGCCCGGGTTCGATTCCCGACATGGGTACAACGTGTGATGCCCATTTCTTGTGTCCCCCGCCGTGATGTTGCTGGAATATTGCCAAACGGCGTGAAACCATACTCACTCACTCACTTTTGGATCACTGAATTTTGGGAAAGAGACCCATGCCGTTAACGAGCCGAGATTTAACTTAATGAGCACCACCCCGGGTTTTTTTTATATTGGACAGATACATATATCTCATTGACTAATCGTGACTTAAATCATGGTTGTCACATAATTCGGTAAAATGTTTAGAAATATCACAAAGCTTGGTTGCATACTCCCCAGGAAGCTGAGAATGACAATCGAGTCCACACTGACTGGTTAATGATTTAGAGCCTTGAGCATGTTTTAAGGTGTGGATTTGGAGCATTATATACATGCACGTTATTATTATCTAATATGTGGGAATCTATGAGTCTTCTGTGTGGCTAACTATTTACTATGACGTTGAAACAAGGTGATTTTCTTAATTTCGAACACAGGTCGATAAAACAAACTCGAAAAGCCAAACTTAACAAAGCAGCGGCGCACCGTGTTTAAATGTGAAAACTCTTGACCAGTGGGTGACCATGCATCTTCCGAGGCAAGCGGGACCGGGCGCTTTCTTAACGTTCTCTGGAAAATACGGACCATGATGTTGTCTCGGAAAGTGTACTTTGTTCCTTGTTTAACGCCGCACTCAGCAATATTCCAGCTATATGACGGCGGTCTGCAAAAAAATCGACTCTGGACCAGACAATCCGGTGATTTGCATCATGGCATGTGTTATGGGACACGATGACATGCATCATCCAAGTCAGCGAGTCTGACCACCCGATCCTGTTCGTCACCACTACGAAAAGCATGGGTTGATGAAGACTATTTCTAACCCGGATCCTCACGGGTGAGACAAACATGGTTTGCTGATCGAAGACCAGTTCTAATCGGAGTCTTCATGGGGCACAGTTCATACACTGCAGCAATGTAATGTCGGTTTTTAACACATCCAACAAATGGAGACATAACTTTGGAGGTTCCATGGACAGTATCTTAGAAATGGAGTTTTAAGAAATATTGAGGGTCTACAAAAGTTACTAAAGCTCACACATTTTCTCATTGTTTTGTAAGAAAGTTGGCTCTGAAAACAAGCATGGAGTAATGGAGACCTATTCTGACCCTTACACCCGATGGGTACGTCACGTCACCTTGCTTACCTATGTAAGTACATGATGACGTTATTCGAATCTTTAGGAAGAAGCTTCTTCCATCCAAACTCCCCCTCAGATTGCGGCACGACCTTTTGATCGGTCAAAGTGTAAAGGTCAGGCAGTGTGATGGCCATAAGGTCACCTGAAATGACATGAATGCAATTGTGTCACAAAACAGAGACACAACTTAATCAGTTTCTATTGAGACCTTTGACATGAGTGAAAAAATGAATTTATACATCTAATTTCTAGTCGGCGCATCCTCATTCATAATGATGCTGTATGTAACTTCATCCACTCAAATATAAATAAACTTTGTTTATCCGAACTCTTGTTAACCGTAATCTGAAGGAGCAGGAAGTAGCTCTGAAATGTCGTGACAAAGAATAAAAGAAGTTGTTATCCATAATAATATTATGTGTCATGTATTCATCTTGTTAACTGGACATAGCGTTTTGGACAATGTACAATTAATGTCCCGAAAGAATCCTTATCGGACAAACAATCGAATTATATCTAGTCGCGAATATATTGCTATATGATATATTGCTATATGGGAAATTTGAGTTAACAAGGTGTTTTAAACCACACCTGAAGTGTTTGGACACAACTCGGATATAGCCAATGGTCGGTCAAAACGATATAAATATTATGTCTGAAAAACAATGTATGTTATCGTTCACATGAATAGTAACTTTCGGACACAGCAAACTGATTTCTTTCTAAGAAAATAAATGACTTTGTGAACTATGTTAAGCTTTCTACGCTCAACTGACACTCTACACTATACCATTCTCTAGTATTCATACTTTACAGACTAACGGGATCGGGTGGTCAGGCTCTCTGACTTGCCTGATGCATGTAATTGATTCCAATTGCGTGGATCTTTAGTTACCATAACTGGTTTGTCTGGCGCAGGCTCATGATGTCAATCACTAGATTGTCTGGTCCAGACTCGATTATTTACAGACGCACGTCATATAGCTCTAATACTGTTGAGTGCGGCGTTATACAACAAACAAACAAACAAACATCCTATTACATGTAAGATATATACCATGGACCCATTCGCCACCATAACTTCGTGTCGGAAATGACGTCACCATCCCCAGCTCCCTTATTGCTAACTTGAACATAATTTCTATCGTTTGAAATCATCAACCAATCAAAACATATCTTCTAAATCCGAGTTTGGCAAAGACCTACAGTTCAGTTCACGGCCACCTCCGAGTGTGAGTGAGTTGGGTTTAACGCCACTTTTAACAGTATTCCAGTTATATCACGACTAAGGAGGGCAACGCTGTACACCGAATTGCCCCTGGCGCACCCGTGCCTCTAAAAAGCTCTAAAGAAGCATATTCTTTGTCATAAATCTGACTGTTGACACATGTCATGTTTCTGTATTGGAGTGTGAGTGAATGATTGAGTTGGGTTGCCGCTATGAACATAATTCTAGTTATATCGCGGGGTGTCAGCTTAATGTGGGAGGAAAGCCCGAAGTGATGCAGGTCTCAGACGTTTACCACTTCGGTGAAACCCATGAGCACGGGTATGGTGCTGACAAACCTAGAAACATAATCGGGGCGAACCGGAATTCGAACCCACAATCATAGGTTTCTGGCGTGTCCAAGGGACGCAACTCTGCACATCGAATCGCGGCGCCTTAGACGACTGGGCCACCCGTGCCCCCCGGCCACCTCCGAGCGAGCCACAATGTAGTAAAGATAATCAGCAGACTGATATCAGTTTTACTGTTAGCTGACTACTGAGACAGAGAGGGAAGTCCCCATGCCACAAGGCGTTTCTTATTGGATTTGAGGTGGCTCCGAGGAAGTCGAGTTGAGCACAAGCGATATGGTTATGAGGTAGTTTGATAGGACGGTTATTTTTAGCGTAATCCCATTCGAACCAGACTCAAACCGAGGCTATGGTGGCGTAAAGCGCTACAAAATACTTGCATCAGTCCGTTCAGTTTGATTTCAGAAAAAGCGCGTTTGTCCTGAGAAAAAAGTGAAAAGTCCTGTCACGTGACATGCAAATTAGCCTGTGGCAGTGGTGTAAGGTCCCCACTGCGCCGGAATGTGGAATGAGTTTAGGGTATTTATCATGATCAAACGGAGAATATTTTTTTTATTAATATGATACACTTGATAATTAGGATGCATGATATGGTTGCTGGAGACTTCATGATTAAAACTCAGACATGTCTTCTTTCATTTCTCAGTTTACGGATCAGATATGTTTCACAAATGTGAAATAAAATGAAACTTTTCTTTACATTCTGTTTACTTCCCGCCGATACCATGAACATCCGGGTTAAAAATAGGTCTTCAGCTACCCTTGCTTGCTGTAAAAGGCGACTATGTTTGTCGACTCCTAAAAGGTGACTAACGGGATCGGGTGGTCAGGCTCGCTGACTTGCATGGATCACTTTCTAGACATTTGTGAAAATAGGTTATATCATGTTCATGTTTATTTAGAAATCCTATCCAATGTATTGAAATAAAAATTCGTTGTCCATGAAAGAAACAGAATACGCTTCAATGTGTTTGTTTTGACTGACCTGGCACCGTCTCCCCGCCGCTTCCAAACAGCAGGTACTGGGATCCGTCTCTGGCGGTATATTTGACTGGTGTCATGTATGTTTCCTTACTGTCCGGCATCACCATGTAATTACCAAGGGGTGTTCCGGTTGCCCCTGACAAAATAATCAGGCGTCCTGCGGTACGGTTGTGGATCTGATCAGAGGACAACATAAGCCAAATTGTAAAATATTAAACATCATAGAATAAGCAGTCTCGATTATTCAACAAAACAGTTTTCATTTGGCGTAAAAGGAAAAATGGCGGTGAAAATTATATGAATGGATCACTGAAAATCATGAAAAGAGTGTATGTAAAATATCATCAAAATAAGTTTTGGTGCTGATACTTTAACGATATTTATTTTTAAAAGTCATTTTATCTGACACGTTTTAAGAATTTCATCGTAACTGAAGTGCCGCTCAAAGCTACGTCATACCTAATTCATTCACTTACTTTTTAAGTTGTGATAACTAGAATCACTCACACTGAACTCCGACGGGGCGGTGGGGTAGTCAAGTGGTTAAAGTGTTCGCTCGTCACGCCGAACTCCTAGATTCGATTCCCTACATTTGTAAAGCCCATTTCTGGTGTCCCCCACCGTGATATTGCTGGAATATTGCTCAAAGAGGCGTAATTACCCAATTAACCCACTAACCCAAATGTACCGCAGCTTCACAAGTAGTGCCCAGAACGTTCTTAAAATACCTTTACACAGACAACGTTGCGCCCAGTCTGATAACATATTAACTGTCTTTAAAAAACATATATATTATTTACCTTATTCGACAACTACCCATTGTAACATCAGCTACTCTCAATTTTAGAATTGCTCACGAAAATGGTGTTTGTGATTGAGAAGAGATATTGTTTTGAGTGAGTGAGTGAGCTCAGCTTCAGACATGATGCAAACAGTGATGTAGCTCATTTGGAGGAAAGCCCAGAGTGGCAGAGGTCATGTATGTTTTACCATTATGGCGACAACAACGAATCATCAAGAGTTGTAATTGTTTAGAATCTGAGATTTGAACCCAGACCGTGAGGGGTCTGATTGCCAAGACATGCGACCCGTGAAGATCCGGAATAGAATCGGGTAAGAATAGGTATTCAGCAACCCATGCTTGCCGTAAAAGGCGACTATGGTTGTCGTAAGAGGCGACTAACGGGATCGGGTGGTCAGACTCGCTGACTTGGTTGATACATGTAATCGATCCCAATTACGTTGATCGATGCTCATGATATTAATCACTGGATTGTCTGGTCCAGACTCGATTATTTACAGATCGTCGTAATATAGCTGGAATATTGCTGAATGCGGCGTTAAACAACCAACCAACCAACCAAACCAAGACATGCATCTCTGTACAGCGTAACATACACCTACAGGACCACCCCTGCCCTCTGTACAGCATGACATACACCTACAGGACCACCCCTGCCCTCTCTACAGCATGACATTCACATACAGGACCAGCCCTGCCCTCTGCACAGCATGTCATACACCTACAGGACCACCCCTGCCCTCTGTACAGCATGACATTCACATACAGGACCAGCCCTGCCCTCTGCACAGCATGACATACACCTACAGGACCACCCCTGCCCTCTGTACAGCATGTCATACACCTCCAGGACCACCCCTGCCCTCTGTACAACATGACATACACCTACAGGACCACCCCTGCCCTCTGTACAGCATGTCATACACCTACAGGACCACCCCTGCCCTCTGTACAGCGTAACATAAACCTACAGGACCACCCCTGCCCTCTGTACAGCGTAACATAAACCTACAGGACCACCCCTTGCCCAGTGTCACAGCATGACATAACTGAAAAGCACAGACAGAAAACTCTTTGAATCGATAAATATGCATAAGGTGCAGGCTAGTTTTATTTCAGGAACTCGCCGAGTTCCACTATCACAGCAACCACCATTCTTGTGATCAAAAATGGTTTTATGAGCGGAGCCGATGTGCACGGTGGTGACTCTGGTGTAAGAATGACTGAAACAAACGCGCAGACGCGTATTGAGGCTGTCACGTGATTACATTTAGCTCGTGATTCCCGTGCATATTTCAACCTCAATGGACTCAATGGTCAGAGCAGGTGTCACCCTACGAGTTTGAAGCTCGACTCACTTCTGTGGTTGTCAGGAGAGAGCACTTGTGTAGCTGGGTGGGCTCAAGTTTAATGTAATTGGCAATTCTTTGACAGATACGTGACATGACAGAAGTTGCACTCACTCACTCACTCACCTCAGGTTCAATGTTGGGATCTCCGCCGTGGCTGACAACAATGTCCTCCACTCCATCACCGTCGACATCCGGTAAGGCCACTGCCTGGTAGACGTTCCACGTCTGTGTGAAGTGGGAGGGGTGATCAGCGCCGTCGGAGTACCACAGCGTCTTGCCTGGAGAGTTGTAGAGTGAGAGAGTTCAATCACACACAAACATATACTGATTCCAAGAATCCAAAGACCTCAAACTAGTCAGAAAACCAGTATCAATGGGTATGGTTAGAATGTGTTGCCATCTTTATTTTGTGTCATCATGCCGAAAGGGAGGAGGTGTAGCCTTGTGGTTAAAGCGTTCGCTCGTCACGCCGAAGATCCGTGTTCGATTCCTGACATGAGTACAATGTGTGAAACCCATTGCTGGTGTTCCCCGCCGTGATATTGCTGGATTATTGCTAAAATCGGCGTTAAACTATACCACTGGCCACTGGTTTGTAACTGGAATTCTCGAGCGTGTTCTCGGTCCAGCTTAAATCTGGAAACATGAAGACCGACAACAGACTATGATTCTTTACTATTTCAGTTTGCTCAGGCTCGAGTAAATTGATAGGTCAGTTAAAAGTCATAAAAGTTTAAAGGGGAAATCATGGTACATTTGTTTGTTTGTTCTTTAACGCCGAACTCAACAATATTCCAGCTGTATGACGGCGGTCTGTAAATATTCGAGTCGTGATTGGTATCATGACCATCGATCCACGCAATTGGGATTGATGACATGCATCAACCAAGTCAGCGAGCCTGACCACCCGATCCCGTTAGTCGCCTCTTACGACAAGCATAGTCGCCTTTTACGACAAGTATGGGATGCTGAATACCTATTCTTACCCGATTCTTCACATATCTAATAAATATGAATATCTGTGTTCATACGAAGAAAACACAAAACATGATCCTGGAATCCATTTCGTTTCAATATACCATGACATGCAATCGCTTCATTTAAATCCCTTTAATCCCAGGGGATTCGGGGCTAGAGCTGGCCTCAGCAACCTGTTTGTCTTAAGGAGCGACTTATAGGATGGGGTGAACAGCCTCATTGACATGGAGATTGCATGGTACATTGCTCATAATGTCAGTCACTGGTTTGTCTGGTCCAGACTTGATTATGTACAGGTCCCCGCCATATAGCTGGAATAATACTGAGCACTGTGTTAAACAACGAACACGTCTAACAATAAGTATACTTGTCGCCAAATGTTTGTCGTGTACAAGCGCCCACCCTTTCTAAGATCCACCGCCTGTACCGTCGACTGTCGGCCGGTTACGATGCAGTCTTTGGCGCCGTCAAGGTTGACGTCGATGTCACACATCATAAGCATGACCTCTGACCTGGTAGGGAGACGCCATAGCTCCGTACCGTCGGTACCTCGAAGGGCAAGAAGAAACCCCACACACGGGTAGGGTAAGTCTAAAAGACAAAAGTACAAATTGATGTGTAGCTCATCGTATGGATTGTTACTAATTATTATTATTATTAAGTAATTAATCTACAGATTTGGTGTCTCGATGACAGACGGAATACTTTTCTTTGGGACATATCGGGAGACGGGTAGCTAACTGGTCAAAGCGTTCACTCGTTACACCGAAGAACGGGTTCTATTCCCAAGAGGGGTACAGTGTGTGGAACCCATTTCTGGGATTGACCCCCTTGGTTTTGCTGGAATAGTGCTAAATCGGCGTAAAACCCGACTCTGTATTTTCTCTTTCGTCTTTGCTTTAAAGTTTGTTTGGTTTGAGTAAAGAAATCAATTTCAAGAGTATTCATATAATATTCATAACGTGTGTATAAATGTAATATGCTAGGTAACCCACGCCATGCCTGTCGGTCTAACCACTTGACTGACCAGTCATAAATTCAGAGTCCGTAATTTTGTCCATGATATCCAAGCTTGTCGACGTGTTTTTACCAATTGAAAGATATAAGTATTAAAGGTGAACTTTCATAACACTATTATATTTTTAAAATAATAAAGTCTATGTACAGTGTAATTGCCTATCCTCTATAGATCTGAACGAAATGAGAAATAAATGTCACATGGCTAAATGTATCTAGAACTATCATTGATAAAGTCAGTGATACGTACATATTCACTGCGCGTTCGGTTCCAAATTCATTTTAGCACGGTTAAATCTACTGGTAACCTAGCTCTACATTGAAAACGCAGTATGCTTATCTCCTAATTATATTCATAAAAAACGTCCTTCTTCTTCTTTGATTCCTGGGAGCGTGCTTAACTCCTGTGAGGTTAATTGTTTAGGTAAGCACATTTTGACACCACACAAGCGCTGCACCATAGCTCACCTTACAAAAGTCAGTCAACCTACTTTTCTGTTCACAGTATTTCTTGAGACTGTTGTTCTCAGTGAGCGAGTTGACACTGGACAAGTCCACGCCGTGAGCGAGCCCGACCAATACGTCCGGCAGACCGTCACCATCGATATCCGGGGTTCGAACACACGACTCCGTACCTTGCCAATGTGAAATTAACAGTGGAAGTTTTAGATAAATATATTTAACTGTAAGTTCCAGAGCTCCAGATAAGCTGCGTATTTGCGTAAAATACGCAAAATAAATTCGCCATTGCCTAATAAAAAAAACGAACAGTAAGTAAAATACCACTCTACGTAATTGCCCAGTGCATTGCATAAAAGCATTGCTACATTTCTCTAATGGGTCATTATACATGCATATCGCTGTTGTGAATTCATGCGATTTGTCATTAGCCTCCAATGATGTCTTCCCATTGTTCTCCAGTTGGGATAAATCTCATAAACAGGGATGTTATTATATCCCTGCGATTTTATATACTATCCCGGGGATTATATTAATACAACGCCCGTTTATATTGTAACATATGAATGTTTCTCGCTTGAAATGTATTTTGCATTTTAACACAGTCTATATTCCCGCGGGGCGGTTGGGTAGCCTAGTGGTTAAAGCGTTCGCTCGTCACGTCGAAGACCCGGGTTCGATTCCCGACATGGGTACAATGTGTGAAGCCCATTTCTGGTGTCCCTCGCCGTGATATTGCTGGAATATTGCTAAAAGCGGCGTAAAACCATACTCACTCACTCACTATATTCCCGCGGATCGAACATGTAACAGATGCGCTGACAAATCAGAAAGGTTTTTAAAATGTCTTTTTCAAGTACCTCTTCGCCAGTAACACATAGTTTACGCCCGTTAGGTTCATGGAAAGTATGTTTGAAACATAAATACGTCGATAAAGTTTCTTTTTTCGGTTTATAAGCTATATAAAACACTTACCCTCGGGTTTTTATGAGATTTAAAACCCTCATTCTCGGGATAAAACCCTCTCACGTGTACTCCTACACTCATATTACACACTTGGGGAAGCACACGAACAGGTACAGAGTAGAAGACCCCCGAAGCAGCCTTTAATAGTATAACATTGGTGTGGAATTATCTATAAGACTGGACTCAGGGGAATAAAGTTATATTGAAAACTCGAAAGAAAACCTTCAATACCCACAGACAGTAATAACTGTCTCAAATAATTACCAGGAACCATGTCTAACCTGTTTATTTAAACTGTAACGAATAATTTCCGACAAGCGGATCGAATTATATATTCGTTTCATGCAGTTTTTTCTATAGTTCCGAATTCCAGAGAAGCCTTGTTACCTGAGTTTAATTAACTCGATATATCGTTTAAGACGAGGTCACTTCATCGTCCCCGCAGAATCCCGAACGTTACATGATATCTGTACACTCTTTTCTCGAACAACAGATAACTCGATGTTTTTTCGATGATCAATGGTTTCGCTGTACGTGCATCTTATATTGATCTTTAAAACCGAACAACCGAATCACTTTGATGGTTAACTCCGGATGTAACGAATTTCGGAAAAATAGAACTGAGTTGTCACAAAGACAACTTTTCAATTTACACTGTGACTATAGTTCAAAGAAGACGAGAATGCGGGATGAAACGGAAACAGACCCTTCGTGAGGTCGTTCAGAGTGCAAATTCGTTGTAAGTTACATAATACGAATGTTCAGACACTTCCTGTCAGTATTGTATAAAAAGAATAGCGTACAACATTTCTTTACGAATGTTTCTCAGTATACATGCAAACACTGAAAAACATGAAACCAGAATGTGTTGGTCTGTCGGTCATCCAACTCATTTTATACATATTGCTGAGTTATGTCCCAGGAATGTATATGATCGTGGGTTCGAATCCCGATTCTCCCTGATTGTTTCTAGGTTTGTCAGCACCATCCCCATGCTCGTGGGTTTCGGGAAATTGGTAAGATTTTGTATCTCAGTTTCCACTAAAGTAATGAAGGTCTAAGGCATGCATCACTTGGGCTTTCCTCTTATATCAAGCTGACACGTCGTGATATAACTGACAGTTCAAACTGGCTTAAACAAAACCCTATCACTCACTCATTCGCTATTATAATACAGAGAGTGAGTGAGTATGGTTTTGCGCCGCTTGTAGCAATATCCCAGCAACACCACGACGGGAGACACCAGAAACGGGCTTCGCACATTGTACCCATGTCGGGGATCGAACCCGGGTCTTCGACGTGACGAGCGAACGCATAAACTACAAGGCTACCCCACCGCCCCTTTTATAAAACAGGATGGTAGGACGGTAAAGTGGTTAAAGCGTTCGCTCATCACGTCGAAGACCCGAGTTCGATTCCTCACATGAGCACAATGTGTGAAGCTCATTTTCTGGTGTCGCCTGCTGTTATATTGCAGGAATATTGCTTAAAGCGGCGTATATTTAACTCACTATTATAGTACACATGACCTACCTGTAGCGTTTAAAACAACACGCCATCCAGGGATCGGTTTTCCTGTCGGAATACCCTTGAATATTTGCTCCGTGTGACCCTTGCCGTGAAATAAAGTGAAGGCCACAAACGTCACCGCGACAACGGCCCCGATGCTGACGATGACGAGTGCGACCACAGCATACAGGTTGACGCGCCGGCGCTTTCTAGGGGTGGAGAGAAACGGGTCCAGCAACAAGGGGCCGTTAGCTTCTGCTTCTAGTCTGGGCCCCCGGGCGTGAATCCCCTCACTCTCCTCGTCACTCGTGTCTTGCTGCTGAAGGGGGAAATATTCGACACCCTTCTTGGACATTGTGAGCTTTAGGGGCCGCTGAAACAACACAAATGAACAGTTTCATTACTTGGGTTAAGTTAAATATACACCAAAACAAAAGTGGTGCTGGGTCGTTGGATATCCTGGTGTTATCCGGCTTTCCAACATGGTTAAATCATTTCTGGTGAGGTGAGGTGAAATAGGGTTTAATGTCACGTCCAAGAATATTGCCCTCATATAGGCACACGTGTGTGTGTGTGCGTGCGTGCGTGTGTGCCTGCGTGAGTTTGCTTGTACTAGTCCGGACGAATGCCGATTTTATAGTGCTACACCAGTAAGATACCATGCCGCAGCTTAAAATAAATAGGCCACTCCGAAAATAGTAAAAAAACTATGCTGATTCCGAGCCGATCAGTCCTTGTTTTAGCCCCTTACTGCTAAGCGCAAGACAGGGTAACAACAAGTACCATCTTTTAACGTCTTTTGCTTTACGGCGGCCAGGGGATCGAACACGTGTACCAGACCTTCCGCTCCATGGGCGGACGCCCTACCACTAAACCACGGAAGCGGTCACATGTCTGATGTCCCTCGCATTGATATTTGTGGATTATTGCTAAAAGTGGCGTAAAACCATACTCCCATCTGTGGCAATGAGTGCGTTTTATTTCACGTCACAGTCGGCAATACTACAAATATATTGCGCCTCTAAATAATCCTTGTCTAGGCGTGGCAAATAACAGATCTGTTACAAACCTTATGTGAGAGCATGTCTTGTCAATCTCACCCAATAGAAACAAACAAACAAACAGCATTAGTGCCTATATGATAAAAGTTGTGACTTTAGTGTGCGGCAGCCGTTTGTCTCTCTATCTTACACGGGAAAGTATGACAGAGTCCTGGTCTCTGAGTAGATATCGACCCGTGAAGATCCGGGATAGAACAGGTCTTCAGCAACTCTGGCTTGCCGTAAATGGCGACTATCCTTGTCGTAAGAAGCGACTAATGGTCAGGCTCGCTGACTTGGTTAATGCATGTCATCACATCCCAGTTGCCTGGATTGTCTGGGCCAGACTCGATTATTTACAGACCGACGTCATATAGCTGTAATATTGTGGCGTTAAACAACAAACAAACAAACAAACAAACTGTAAAGATATCGGGTCACAAATGTAATGCAACGCATATACTGTCAATAACCGCACCGCGTGACTCATTCGTTGGGACAGCCCGTGAAGATCCGGGTTAGAATAGGTCTTCAGCAACCTGCGTACAATGTGTGAAGCCAATTTCTGGTGTCCCCCGCCGTGATATTGCTGGAATATTGCTAAAAGCGGCGTAAAACCATACTCATTCACTCTTCAGCAACCCATGCTGGTCATGAGACGCGACTGTATAGGGGCATGTGTACTAACACTTATAAAGTGAAAACAAGCCATTCCGCCGATAAGAAATAGTATTTACAGTATTGACGAAAATTGCAAGTGCTCTTTTCAAGAAATGTCCATTTTGCTTGCGATAAACATCATCATTGAGTTTGGTCACGTGGTCACAATCCGGATCGGCAGTCAGTCGGTTATCAGCACGAACTGAAAGAAAAATACGTGCAGATGTTGTATTTGAAGCGCTTTTGACCAAGGTCACTGGTAAATATACCTCTCGCAGTCACTGACTGTCGATTATTACCCGGATTGTAACCACGTCATCAAAACTCAATGATGATGTTTATCGATAAGAAAAGGGACATTTTGTCGTATGCATGTCATCGTATCCCAATTGCGTTGTTCGATGCTCATGATATCAATCACTTGATTTTCTAGTTCAGACTTGATTATTTTAAATTCATATCGGTCCTATTGCGGAGTGCGGCGTTAAACAACAAACACATTCGTGAGAACATGAAATAGATCTCTGTTTATAAAAAAACAAAACACCAACGCTACTAAAAAACGTCAATTCCCACAATAATAAGGAGCGTGAATGAACAGTGGACATACATTTACACGTGACATTTGCGTTTAACTTCAGTTTGTTCAACTTTAAATTAATATTTGTTTTTTGAAGATTCGGGATAGAATAGGTCTTCAGCAACCCATGCTTGCCGAAATAGGCGACTATTCTTGTCGTAAAAAGCGACTAACGAGATCGGGTGGTCACACTCACTGACTCTCAATTGCATGCATAGATGTTTATGATGTCAATCACTGGTTTGTCTGGTCCAGACTCGATTATTTACAGATCGCCGTCATATAGCTGTAATATTGCTGAGTGCGGCGTTAAACAACAAACGAAGGAAAACGAAAGAAACATACAAGAAATTAACTCAGCTGGTAATCGTAGTTCAAAGGTTAAATACATTACATCAAAATATCCATTGAACCCGAGGAACCTCCAAATAGGTACAACAGAGATGTAATTACCCCCATGGCCGATTGTGTGTCATCGTACGCCGACGTCGTGGTTAATTGCTCATAATATCATTTACTAGATTGTCTGGCCCAGACACGAATATTCATTTGATGTTTGAAACAGCATATTTACTTTGCCCGGCAATGGGCCGATAATACCCTCGGATATATGCGTGTTTTTGTCGCCATAAGGGACTTGAAAACATTATCTCTCAATCAGAACACATTTATCTTGAAGTAGGTACAGAATTGACACAGACGCCTCTTTCTGTCAGCGAGCAAGGAATGGTGTACGATAATGGGCAATGATAAAGATCTGTGGTGTCCTATGTCCTCCCCTTGGTTTCATCAAAGACATCTGACACGCTTGCTTCTGATACAACCGTATAGTACATGCGTATGCTTTGTGTGTTGTTTAATGCCGCGCTCAGCAATATTCCAACTGTATGATGGCGATCTGTAAATAATCGAGTCTGGACCAGACAATCCAGTGATTGACATCATGAGCATCGATCCACGCAATTGGGATCGATGACATGCATCAAACCAAGTCAGCGAGCCTGACCACCCGATCCCGTTTGTCACCTTTTACGACAAGCATAGTCGCCTGTTACGGCAAGCATGGGTTGCTGAAGACCTATTCTACCCCGGAACTTCACGGGTCACATGCGTATGCAGCGTGGTATTTAGCGAAACAAGGTTTCGAAGAACGTGCGACGTAACGTCATTTATATAATAATACAGGTGAAGACTGACGAGTGACGTGAAACATGTATGACATATTAGAGAGAATTTAACGCCGCGTTTGTGTCAAAATTCCAGCTATAAGGTGAGGTTAAATTGGGTTTAACATCGCGTCCAAGAGTATTGCACTTATATAGCGACGTGCATGCACGTGTGTGTGTGGCTGCTTGTACTAGTCCGGACTGATGCCGAGATACCATGCCGCAGTTTAACATGAATACCCAACTCAGACACAGTATACAGACTCCGAGCCGACCAGTCCTTGTTTAAGCCCCTTAATGCCGAGCGCCAGACAGGGTAACAACAAGTACCATAGTTTAATGTCTTTTGGTGTGACGCGGCCGGGGATCGAACCCGGGACTTTCCGCTCTCCGGGCGGACGCTCTACCACTAGATCACATATTGTACGCATATGGGGAATCGAACCCGGGTCTCCGATTCAGTGTGACCAGGGAAAGCAGTAATACCAAGTGATCGCTGTTTCCTACTTTGAAGTTTATTTTATTATTGGAAATTCGTTAACAGATCATCCACACGTTTGGAAAGTTTGAAAAAATATCAGTTTTAATTGTATTCATAATATGTGTCATTTTGAGTCGTCAGATGCGTCAATCAAGTAATTAAATCACGTTTGATAAAGTAGGTAGGAAAAATGCCAGATAATAGGGCACATCATTGAGTGAGTGCGGTGTTTCAAAGGGTTGCATGACCTCACAACTGCTGTCCGTGTGAACATATCGGCAGCATGTCAAGCATGTGCACGTGTAGCACGGACTCACATCACAGGTGTCATGTCAAAGGCTTTGCAGATAGCTTTGCACGTGAAATACGTGCATTTTCTTATGCGATATAATTGCTGCAATAAAGAAAGATATTTATTCAGTTAAAGGCCTACTGGCCTAAAGAACAAGTGATTGATAATATAAGCTAGCTCAGTCACGTGAAATTATCACATGGATAGGTTAACTGCTGTACCAGCGAAGCTGGTGATAAAGAAACTTGTCAACAGAGGTAGTATATTAAATATTATCAGAATTTAATATATTTACAATTGATTGTTTGTGTTTAACCGTATTGATAGTATATGGGATGAGTTTTATTCTTAAATTTGTGTATTAGCGGTAATGTGTAATGTTTTTGCGAGGTATAAAATTATAACTGTTTTTGATGGATGTGAATGTTTTAAGGCCAAATGAAATGTGTTTCGCGTTTCTCATCACTGACCGACCCTAAAAAACGGCCCGACACTTCTTTTCCTTGCGACATATTCTACATTCCGTTCCGCATTTTAAGATTTCTATTCCGAAGTTACATTATTTTACGTGACCCGTTTCGACGACCGTCAATGCCGCTCGGAATATTGAAAATTATATGGAAATCTTATTTATGTAAATTGTTTTCAATTAGTATTATACGTTATTTAAGTTGGAGTCGATTTTAAAATGAAATAAAATAATTAGAATTCGACTTTTCTTCAGATTGAATGTGAAGAGAATCAGCGCTATATACATTGAGACGCGCTCTCCGTACACATATGCGACTAGCATAGTGCAAAGATTTCAACAATGATTTTGTATAAGTATAGATACGTGCAAAATCACGCCACGCAGATTCAACCCCAACAAATCCTATCACTGTGTATCACGAGTGTTGACATATGATATCGTGGATAGCTTTGAGCTATGGCCTGTACTTTTTAAGTGTCCTCGAAGCACCGAGTACGTAGATGTACACACATAAAACAGTTTTTATTGACCAATGATATCCTACGAGGCCTTCAATGTGTGTGTGTGTGGTGTGTGTGCGGTGTGTATGTGTGTCTGTGTGTGCATCTACGCATTCATTTGCGGGAAGACACGCGCTTTGTAAGAATACAAATGCCGGTTTTCATAAACAATTCGCTCCTGATATTTGGTTGGACTTCTCTAATCATTGAAATCAAGTGGCTGGTCGAATCGTTCAGTCATTTTGCTGACATTTCACCCTGAGCTTGTTTCATAGCTATGTTGCTATACCCTGTAACGCATGCAGGTGTTACCGTATACCCCAATTCGTTCCTCGTTTAGCTAGCTGTTCTACTTAAGACCTTAGAGAAGGAGGGAGCGTTCAGCAATGTTCAAGCAATATGGCGGCCGGGGACACTAGAAAATATGCTTCACGCATTGTACCCATGCATGTTCGTAATCGGACATGGCGCAGCGAGCAAACCCCATTTACCTCACCTCTAAAACTATATACAGTCGAACACCATTGTGTCGAACTTACGGTTGTCTCGAAGTAAAAGTTTGGTCCCTGCGTATTCTTTCTTTCTTTATCATTTTCGGTTGTGTCGAACCACGGATAACTCGAATTATTTACGGTGGTTCCATCAACTTCGACACAACAGTGTCTGATGTACTTATATCAGACTTAATCACTTACCTCAATATAGTTTAGGTTGGAGGCAAATGGCGGCCTCCACGGAACCGCTAACGGGTTTCGTTTTCGATCTGAAGTTTCATTTAATAGTTCATAGTTCTAACGGGTCGGCCAGTAGCCTGCAGTCGTGACACATTGCTGAATATAAACGCTCGGAAACTGAGTCTATACGGTAACTACAGCCAGCTCGAACACATTCTACCTTATCAATGACAAATGAGAGTTCGTGTTAGGACAGGTGACCCACAAAACAGGTAAAACAAAACACTAAAATCAAAAACCATATTGTACCTGTACTTACCAACAAAATTTAAATCGAATCGTTCGTTTTCGCAGCCTGCACATGTCAACATATGTTCTGATTAATCGTTCTCTTCCTGAGATTTTATGGAACAACACAATATTGGATTTACGAATGAACGGATGTTCATGTAGGCATTCTTAATTCAGACTTTAAACAAGGTACTTACAGTAATTTAAAGCGAAACTTTAAGGTCAGTATTCTCCACGTGAACAATATATGTCGACAAGACGACGCTATACGACAAATATTCTTCTTTACGTTTTATTGACAGTCAATTCGGTCGGAAAGCCGTTTATGACCAACACAGTTTTGCACTTTGATGACAGACTCCGGGTACATAATCTCAACATCAAACACACACGGGGTACCGACAGGTGGATATTTGATCATGCGTGAGCCTTTACGTAAATACATGCATTCATGGATAGATCTGCTGTAAGATACCGTGTATAAACTTCATTATTTGGGAGAGGTGTTTAAGGGGATCGTTTTGAAGTTAACATACAACAAAACGCCTTCCTTTTCTGTGTGTATAGTGCAGACGTTTAAGGGCGGAATGAAGCCGTCATCGTTCTCTCGTGACGCTGGGGATGCAGTTGTTTAAGAGATAATGGCTTTACAAGTCAGATAAAGGCAGTTGTCTTTATGTAGAAACACAATCGTTCAGATTTTCCTCATTTGGAATGACAGCAGCTTCAACATGAAAAAAACATGAGAAAACTCGATCTCTGTCGCGTTTCAAATTGATGAGTGAGTGAGTATGGTTTTACGCCGCTTTTAGCAATATTCCAGCAATATCACGGCGGGGGACACCAGAAATGGGCTTCACACATTGTACCAATGTCAGGATTCGAACCCGGGTCTTCGGCGAGACGAGCGAACGCTTTAACCACTAGGCTACCCGACCGCCCCTCAAATTGATGATGATGATCATCATCATCATCATCATCATCATTACTAGTAGCAGTAGTGGTGGTAGGAGTAGTAGTAGTAGTAGTAGTAGTAGTAGTAGTAGTAGTAGTAGTAATAGTAGTAGTACAAGCGCTTTCCTTGTTTTACTGAACGCAATGTGGAAGAATAGGTCTGTGGTCTGTCGCGGTAACTTGACTGTATAACGTGCATGTCACGGTGACCCGATTGCATGGATCGACACTCATGCTTTCGTTCACTGGTTTGCCTTGTCCAGACAATCATTTACTGACTATCTTGATATAGCTGATGCATTCCTTATGAGGGCGATATGCAACATTGAACACGATCGATTATGCAAAGTGGATTGACATTATCTGATATGTACAGCATTATGGTGATCCCCGGGCCGCGTCACACCAAAATTTGTTGAAATGTGGTGCTTGTTGTTACCTTGTCTGGCGCTCGGCACAATGATGTGAAACAAGGACAGGTCGGCGTCTGGGTCAATAAACTGTGTCTGAGTGGGATATCCATGTTAAACTGCGGTATGGTATCTCAGTGATTTAGCACTTTACAAACAGTATTAGATTGGGACAAGTACAAACAGCCATGCGCGCCGCTATATAAATGAAATCTTCACTACCATCGTTGCTACTATTACTACAACCACAACTACCTCTACTGCCACGGTCTATTATCACCACGTCTACTACCGCTGCTACAATCGCCACTACAACTCCTACTACTATTACGACCACTACTACTCCATTACCCCACTACAAGGCATGTCCTGCTGCTACAGTTGCTACAGCTGTAACTTCTTCATCACGTCTTAGTCAGTAACATCATCCGAACAACATCCCCGTCACGAGACCGATAACAACCGGTATTACAAATTCAGCTCGGCCACGTATAGACACAACTACATATCCTTAGCCAGGGCCGCGCTACTCCGTACACATGCCCCTATCATGCACTTTAGATTTATAGAAGATGATTTTTATTCAAGTGTCACGCATTGTAAAGCATCAACAAGACTTTAATATTTCGGGTGGCTATGTAAAGTGCCCGGTCAATATGACCCATGAGCCATGAGAGTCTTCACTAGTCATAAAACATGTATAGATAATAAGCAAACAATTAAAATAAACTTAAAAAACATTAATACAAACACTCCCGCTCCCACGACCCAAAATACGCACGTCCTTCCTTGCATCCATAAACACATCTCGCATACCCCCCCCCACCCGAAATACACACACATACTCACATACGCACACATATATATACACACATACACACATATACACACATATATACACACACATATATATACACGCATACATACACACCGGTCATTCCTCACTATACCCCTAATCCATCTCACTATATCTACGTTAGCCCTCGTATATCCGTTTACGTGCCCACACTCACCCTCCCCTCCCCCAGACTCGCAATTCCAAACTATAGCCGCTACCTCACAGCTAACGCGTCCATTCTGACCGCCGCACACCGCGTATAGATATTTGTGATTCAGTTCAACACACCCAACCCAAGCCCCTTCGACCTACAAGGTAAATATACCTAACTGGATACATTACCCGCAGCGCCAACAGCGAACATGAGATCAACCACACGTACAAGTAAAAATAGTTGACAAAATTCGTGTGAAATGTGTGACGAAACAGATATTACCTGAACGTGTGTTCCATGTTGTAAACTGTTGTCAACAGTCGGCTTCCTCAGTCCCCGCTATACCACTGAAAGTAGCGACAATTACCGCGAACCGTCACTTCCTTGTTGAGAGAAGAGCCTGCCCACTCAAGTGTACCGTTCTGCGCTGTTTGTTTTGTTTGACTGGCCATGCGTTTGTTCGTAAACTTGACATCCGGGATAACTATATTTAGAATATATCTTTACGATTGCTTTACAATAGGTGTGTAAATCATTGTTACTTCATTACGTTTAGGCCGGTATACATGGTACAGAACCCGTAAATCTCCGCGTCAGAAGTGGTCTCCAGCAACCCATGCTTGTCTTAAGAGGCGACTAACGGGATCGGGTGATCAGGCTTGTTGACTTGGTTGATGCATGTCATCATATCCCAATTACGTGGACGATGCTCATGGTGTCAATCACTGGATTGTCTGGTCCAGACTCTATTATATACAGACCGTCGCCATATAGCTGGAATAGTGCTGTGTGCGGCGTTACACACAAACAAACTAACTAAAATAAGTAAATAACTTCAACTCGCCTAAGTGTCGACTTGTCATATTGACACTAAAATCTAAAAATTAGTTATATTCAATTTTCATTTGTCAACGTCTTGAAGAGTATGTATGTATGTATGTATGTATGTATGTATGTGAGTGAGTGAGTGAGTGAGTGAGTGAGTGAGTTAAAATTTTAAGTCACATGACTATTATGTATGTTCATTCGTTCGTTCGTTCATTTATTCATTCATGTAATACACATATTACTCTATTGCAAAAGGAAAATCACACGTAATAACTGGTTATCATGCTGTTATTATCCGGTATCACATGCTTTGGAGGGGACGTGGGTGGACTTGTCGTCACAGTGCAGTGCTGCACCCTTTAGGCGTCCCTGAAACCTATGATCGTGGGTTCGAATTTCCTCTTCGTCCTATATACATTTCTAGGCTTGTCAGCACCATACCCGTGCTCGTGGGTCTCACCGAAGTAATGAAGGTCTAAGACATGCATCACCTCGCGCTTTCCTCCAACATGAAGCTGACACGCCGTGATAAAACTGGAATACTGTTCAAATTGGCGTTAAACCAAACTCATTTCGACATGAATTGGATGTATACGGTGTTAAACGTTCTATATAACATTCAAGTCAATGGGTGCCTCCTCCGCGGTGGACTGGTAGAGCGTCTGCGCGGAAAGCGGAATTTTGGGGGTTCATTCACCGGCCGCGTGATACCAAAAGACGATAGAGGATTGTACTTGTTGGTACCCTGCCTCCCTCACACAAACACACGCACGCACGCTCGCACGCGTGCCTCAACTCTGTATATGTGCATCAACCTTGAACGCGACGTTAAACCTCATTACACCTCATCTCTAGTCAATGAGTTTTTTTTGTCAATATTGAAACCATATTTTTACAAATATATATAATATATTTAGAAAATTATAAACAGAACCCATCCGTATATTTACACAGTGGGCAAATAAAAACTCTTTCCTTTCAGTTGATTTTTTCACATGTCTGATTTTTTATTAAACATATTTTAAGTTCGCTATATTATATCCTCAAAATGACAGCGCCGAATATTTTTTATATATATTTACGACATCGCAGCTTCATTGACAAACATTACTAATTTTCATTTGAGATAAAAAAGACACCGGTTAGTTTCACCAAGCTAATCATCGACAGGCCTCCATGATCTCAACAAAGTAAAATTTGACAAAGTTTCACAAATTAATTAATTTCATTATGACACATGCGTTATGTTAGATATACGTGTATGGTGTAGTGAGAATGTATATAACTTGTGACATAAGGGAATATTTCAAACTGACGTTTCCAAACTTAAAACTGCCAAGGGTCAATTTGATAGCGTGCTTCGGACATTATTCAGGGTCAGTATTTCTTGTTATGCCGGTCAGATAGAGACTTACGCAAATAAATTTAAGTTGTTAATATCTTTATCTGTATCAATGTCCGTCATCAAAACTCACGAAATCTCACGTTGCACATATAGATTCGTGCCGTACAAGTCACTGGTCAGATATTCCTCTCCACAGTATATCATCAATACCTCGGTCAAATCAACTTATATAATTCTGTCAAGATAGCGTCACTAAAGTTCGCAACAACAACTTTCTCGTCATTTTGATAAGAGAATACGATTATCTGTAGTTGCTAGAATAGGTATAAATACGAACGACAGTCAGGCACACATCACTCTGTGGCCGACTAATAAATAATAGCGACAGAACCCTTTCCATATTTCTAAGAAATCTCTTCCAAAAGCAGAGTCGATTGTATGATCCCTACTATATCATGAGCATGTGTTTATGAATCACTTTGAAATACCGATGATACCCGGTGTTCTCGGAAGGTGAACGTTTCTTTCCCCACCGGTGGCACCCGTCACAAACACATGCAAAGGCAAGTCAATTGTTCACCTGAAAAACCACGTCAACATATGGTACAAGTCAAAAGAGGGAATTGCATCGGACATACGTTTTGTCACTGATGCGTCAAATTTAGAAATGTCCTCCGCATGTCTACCATATCAGTTTTTGAAAGCTTTACTGAGGCCTTGAATGTTGTAACCTTGATGATCATACAACTTCTGAGCAGGAATCGTATGACGCTCTCTGATGAAATCTTAGAAAGCATCCTCGATTGTACGGTAACCTCAAAAGTTGTGAAATGCATAAACACCAAATGGTGGGGCAACAGGAATATTGCTCGACATATAGGGAAAGTTGACCAATGGAAAGTTGTCACATAGTTTTGTGGAGAGCGGTTTCCCTAGCCCTATTACAAAGTATGCGCGATAAGATAAGCATTGAAAGATATGTATTAAAAAAAGTAATAATGAAATTTCCTTGACAATATGAAATATTTATTTTAGCCTTTGGCTTGTTATCTAATCCATATACTTATCAATTTGATGTATTAAATGTATACTTGTGTTAAGTAAACATCGTTTTGATTAACAATGTAATGATGGCTTGATATACTTCCGATCCTTTCTAACAATTGTAAGATGAGTCCAAAGAGACCCAACTCTTGTCAATATACTGCAAAGATCCATAAAGGTTATTAAAACATATTATATCATATGCAAGTATATATTTCGTTAGGCATAAACTCTCATTTGTTATAATGTTATAATTCATTGAATTATATATCTCATTTATCTCTTGCTTTACCCAATGTCAGCCCATATATACCATATAATGAATAAATTAGTGGAGTTTCATTTCTGTACCAGCTTGTCAATAAAACAAAATGAAACAAACAAAATTAATAAAACCGTATTCAACAAAATCAAAAAATTCTTAGCACAAATATATCTGCTCAGCTCAGAATAATTTGCCACACGGACAGTGCCCCATTGTGAGTTTCTGTCCGATGATATTTCTGTTTTAAGATAAGATTTCTTTTTTTGTATTGATATGATTTCATTTTTTACTTTAGGAAATTGATAGAATTTCTTTGGCTGCTCTGTTTATATACGTTCGAGTAGCTGACGATCTCTCAGAGATTTATTCACTAACATCTAGTCTCTGAAATGAACTATTTCACAGACAAAAAACAGTTGTTAAATAATAGTTATAAAATATAATAAAAAGAAGCAAAGAAACTTCTAAATATTGTATATTCAGATGGGCTGTATTGGATATACTTTTTTCAGGGTCTGTATAACAGACCAGGAGACATACGACGGATAGCGGATCTAACTGCAATCCTAGTTTTAACCGAGCCCAGGCTGGGGTCTTGACATTCCAGTATCAGGTGAGCAATGGATCCTACTTGCGTCCCACTGGGCTTGCCATCTTGGGGCTATGGAGTGTTTGATTTTGCTTTGTATCTCCAGTGTTTGCCGCTGATTGCTTGTAAGTGCGCTTAACGAGTCTAGTAGGACTGCCTTTGCTAACGTTCCTGTATGAGTGAGTGCATGGTGAAATAGCTCCAATTCAGCAGTGGTTGGTTGAACACAGCACTCAGCAAATGGTTGTGTATTCCTATATACAAGAAGAAAAACACACAGTTGTATATCTGATACAATGCTGCAGGATTGTGTGTTTGTGTATGTTTGTCGCACTCAGCAATATTCCAGCTATATGACGGCGGTCTGTAAATAATCAAGTCGTGATTGGTATCATGACCATCGATCCACGCAATTGGGATTGATGACAGGCATCAACCAAGTCAGCGAGCCTGACCACCCGATCCCGCTAGTCGCCTCTTACAGCAAGCATGGGTTGCTGAAGACCTATTCTCTTCCCGGATCTTCAAGGGTCGATATAATGCATGGTTATGCTTCAGTACATATTTTGGACTGGAGGCCAAATACTGAATAAAACTGACTATCTGATACCCAAGGTTTGATAAGAGAAGAGTCAAGATTTTTTTTCTGTAGGGAACAGTTTCATGAAGCAGGGTACAAACCATCTACATTTGGGAGAATCAATAGCTGAAACTGAACCAACAGAGTTGTCAGTGTAATCTACATGTACTTGAACTTAATACCCTGCAAGAGGTGGTTTTCTCTGCGGTATATTGGTATATTCCATCCAAGAAGTCACTTTGAAACAATTATCTCACATTTTGGCGCTGTCAAAACAATGTGTATGTATACATATACATATGTATATTATTTATGTTTCACATGTTGTATGTGTACACATTAGACATAAAACACTTGCATAAAATACATACATCAGGCCGATGAGACACAATGGACGATGAAACACATTATTTATATAAAAGAATTATAACTTATAGGATTGCAAAACCCGATAAAAATGAATTACAATTTTAAGTAAGGAAATGTTGCCTACGTGCAAACATTTTTTTAAATAAGTGCGGAACACTGTCTGGTCGTCAGGAGAGAATGAAATAAATATAGGATCAGACTTTATAATTCTCGACCATAAATCATATCTTAAGTCAGAATAAAATGGACAGTTAATGAGAAAATGTATCTCATCTTCTACAGCTATGTTATAACATAATTTACAAGTTCTATCATCTAAAGGCGTGACATGTTTAGCAAATCTACCAATTTCAACTTGTAATGGTAATGTGCCGCAGCGTAACTTGCTTAGGATACTACGATGAGACCTGTTGATAAAACATGTAACATAGGGTTCAGCAGACAGCGAGTTAAGTACAATCGTCAAGTACGAAGCTTATTTCCATTTTGTAAACCTCTATCATTCCACTATTCTGAATTATGCTCATCTAACGGTAATCGACCATTTTGTAGACCATTTACAAATCCAACAAAGAAGTCTATTGGGATCGACCGCTTGAATTCGCCGCCAAAAACAAAACATTTCAATATGCTGTTTTGTAAATGGGCTTGTCCATCCCAATTTGCCACGGACTGATAAATTTGGAGTTTTGTTATTAATCGCAAGGAAGAAACGAGCAGCTCTGTTTTGAACAGAATTAATACAGCTAAATTGCTTGAAGCCCCAGATAGCCGAACCGTACGAAAGTATAGGCTGAACAATATTATCATACAGTTTGTTAAAAACTGAAAATGACATACCACCCGCAAAATCAAATCTACAGATAAGAACACCAAGAGCTCTATTTGCTGATTTTGCCAATTCCTTAACATAAAAAGTAATATCCAAATGCTCATGAAGCCAAAATCCTAAGTATGTATACATTTTAGGCATTAATAATGTCAATGTGAGAAGAGCCAATAGTAAAGAAAAATTCCTATCTTTTAACAGATGGGGGCCTGAAATGAACAACCTTAGTTTTTTCACATTTACTTTTAAACTCCATTGTGCTGATCAGCGAGAGACACAGTCTTACATAAGCTGTAAGGAAATTTCGTCTGGAGCAATCAAAGCTACCTCGTCCGCGTACAGTAAAATACTTAACATATTATCGTCTACCTGAATACCACATTTAAGTTTATTAATTTCCTCTGCGAGATCGTTAATAAATACCGAAAACAATGTCGGAGATAACACACATCCTTGTCTAACTCCAGAAAGTTACTGAAAACGGATCTGTTAAGCAGTTATTTATCCTTACACGTGACCAGGTGTTATCCTACATTGCTTGTACATCATGAAGAAATCTACCATTGACACCAAACACGAACGATTCACTTTGTCAAACGCCTTCATCGCGTCAATGAAACAAACATATGTGGATTGTCTAGACAATTTTCTATTATTGATTACGGAAAATATACTAAATATATGTTCTTGAGTACTTCGCTTCCAGAAATGTAACTCTGTAAGACACCCAAAGTTAAGTAATTGGTCCCTGGATATGCCTTCTTGCCTTCATGGACGCTCACGGGGCATAGGCCAGATATTGAATTTACTATGAAGATTGAATGAAACAAAGTTATTTCTTTACATATTATTTCTGAATAAATGTGGGGTTCCTTTAAATATTGTTCCCAGTATATTTAGACAATGGTTAAGGGAATGTGTTGTTCAAGATTGGCAAGGATCAGTCACTTCATCTATAACTTTAAAATTCTGTGCTTGCTTTGGATTACATTCTCTTTGTAAAGTACAAATTCTAGTACTTTTTGAGTTGAGTACTAGCTAGAATCTGTACTTTTGTCGGTTCTCATGACTGGGAATCCCCATCCGATTAATGGGGATTTCTTTATTACTTTATATAATCCATACAACAACCAAATATTTATAAAAGATATTTTATTGTAAAATCTCAATAAAAATAAATCTCACAAAATGATATCGGAAATACAAATAAAAAATATTTGTAAATGCATGTATTGCATTGGGATTTCCATCGAAGGTTAAAAACACATATTCGACAATACTCTAAACACTTGTGTGCTCCAGTCTGTACATACTCAATATCGGACCACATTTTACAGAGCCAGTTTCACTAAGTTTCACTTTGTAAAATCAGACATTTCATGACGGTTATAACTCAATGTTTGACTGTAATAAACAACATTAACAGTCACAAATTACACATAAAACTATGGCAACATGTATTGATGATATTATACAAAGAGGTCACGCTGGTATGCACAATACTGATACATAACACCGTTGTGACAAACTGTGGTGTCTGAGATCGGATGCAGGTAAACCCGTGTTTTAAACGAATCTTGCCATGGACATGTCATTGCAGAAATCACCGTCGCAGAAGCACCACATTTCTTCCCGGATCATGTGACATCCAGAACGAGGCAAGGGACGGGCTTCCGGCATCCAGAATCCCGCTGCGCAGCCGCGGAAAATCACTGCAATGGAAACAGAGGCATTAATATCAGTCCTTATGTGGTGAGAAGTGATTTCAGTTGCATCACAGCGTGTTTGCTTAATGCGTTTATGTGTGTGTGTGTGTGTGTGTGTGTGTGTGTGTGTGTGTGTGTGTGTGTGTGCGCGCGTGTGCGTGTGTTTGTTTCTTTGTTTGTTGGTCAACGCCAGCAATGTTCCAGCTATATGACGGCGATCTGTAAATAATCGAGTCTGGGACAGGTAATCCTGTGATTGACATCATGAGTATCAATCTACGCCATTGGGATACGATGAGATTCATCATCCAAGTAAGCGAGCCTGACCACCCGATCCCATTAATCGCCTCTTACGACAAGCACGGTCGCCTTTTACGACAACCATGGGTTGCTGAAGACCGATGCTACCCCAGATGTTCACGGGGTCGGGTTAATGTGAAGGCCCACATGACGCAGATGTCATGAACGTCCCCCTACACAGTGAACTGATGCGCCTTTGACCTCTGTCCATCTGTGTTTGTTTCTTTGTTTCTTTGTTGTGTAACGCTGGCTGTTCCAACTTAGCGAAAGCGGCCTGTACATAAACGCGTAAGAACCAGACAATCCAGTAATTGATATGATGAGCACGCTGGAAGTACTTCCCGTAATGGCTGTATGACTGGAATATACTTGCTGGTTTCAGAAGATGAAGTAGTAGTAACATTGGCAGCCGTAACGGAAACAGTTGTAGTGGTTATGACTGTAGCAGTGTCTGGCCTTGAACAGGAGACTCGTGAAGATCCAGGGTATAATAGGTCTTTAGCAACCCATGCTTGTCGTAAAAGGCGACTGTTGGGATCGGGGGGTCAGGCTCGCTGACTTGGTTGATGCATGTCATCGTATCCCAATTGCGTGGATCGATGCTCATGGTGTGAATCACTAGATTGTCTTGTCCAGATTTGATTATTTACAGACCGCCGCCATATAGCCATGAATATGATACTTACCTCCCTTATTCCATTTGTTGGTCTTAGCAAAGCACCGGTCCATGCAGGTAGTCTTGCCGACGAGGTTGGTGGCGATGTGACCGTCGATGGTGCATTGCGTGTTTCTGCTGCTGCTGTAGCCACTGTTGCAGTCGAAACAGGTGATGGGAAGCTTGGGCGTGGTCACTGAAAGAAGACACAAATGTCCATAACTTATGTCATATAAAAACATCAATGCATCAGGAGTTTCTATATTTATATCGCTCTCTGCTGGGTGTAGCCGAGTGGTTAAGGTGTTCTATTCTCCACGTGGGTGCACCGTGTAAATTCTATTATTGGTGTCCCCCTCTATACTATAGCAGGAAGACTGACTACAGTTGCGTAAAACCTACTCACTCAATAGTAGCCTATCTCAAGAAACGGAACAAACACCATTGAAGGGACGCATTCAAGAACCTCCGATCACGAAGAGTTACTGTGTCGTTACATGGGTCACAGACAGCCAAACCAGTGAACGATAGTGTGAGCATCAAATTATGCTTTTCTGTTGAGATGCTTCAGCTACTCTCCCACAACTAACAGTTATATTTAACATGACCTTGTGTTAACTCGCGAATACCCCTGGTTTACATAGAATTGCCCAACGTTCTACTGCTGTTTGTTGGAGGTTACTGATCAGTTGGATCGGGTGGTCAGACTTACAAACTAAATTGTGTGTCACCGTGCCCAGATGACGTGGGTCATTGATCATATTTTAATATTATGCTCATTATATTAATAATCGGCACAGGCGATTATTTACAAAGAGCCATTTTCATGTCCTCACCAAAAACGATTTTACAGTTCAAAATGTATGTCCTCCTAACAATTCATTCTATTTCCATATGCAGTGAAACCTTGATATTCCGGAAATCTAGCTTTCCGGACGATCACTAAAGATACGTCTACATGAACTATTATTCGTAAATCTGGACATTGTTACTCCGGGCAACGTCACTGGGAAAGGGTCTCTCCGGATTATCAAGGTTTTGTATATTGCAGTGGAACAGATTGGCCTATCATGAAATTGTATCCCTATTGGAAGTTGATGTGTATATATTTGCTTTCAATAGATTTCAGACACTACGAACTCACCTGTCTGGTTCTGGTGTGGAGACTGGGTGGACGCTGCGACAGACGTGGAGGCGGGTGAGGTAGTCGTGGAGGTTGGTGTAGTGGTTGTGGAAGCTGGTGTAGTGGATGTGGAGGTTGGTGTAGTGGATGTGGGGGAGCTGGAGTGTGCAGTAGGGACAGCGGGGGTGGTTGTCGTTTCCATGGTGGTCGGCTGTGCCAGAGAACAATTGTACAGACTCCTGACAATGTACGTGGATGCGTTGAAGTAATCCGTAACGATGGCAACCGGGACTTGTCCACAGGTTGCAACCTTTTCCGTTACGCAGAGGGAAAGGCGGTCCAAATATCTGAGGAAAAGAATATTTATATTACATTTTAATAATGTAACATGACACAGAAAAAGCATCCTAAGTGTGTCAATTGGCAGCGTATTTGTTGCAGAGAAGCTGGCTATATCCAATAAACACCATTGCGTCTGAATATTCTTATTTGACTTGACGGGTTCGATTTAGTTGCCTTTCAGCATTTAATCAATTTAATTTCCATCCATGTATGAAACGGAGGTTGTCAATTTGTTTATTTCGTCATATTACGACATGTCCTCTTTTCGGATCTATTTCTACAATAAACATCTTTATTCTACAGCAAACATTTTTAGTCTATGGTAACCTGGACATCTTCCCGAGGCAAGTGAGTTAACTGACTACAAAAGTCCAGTTTCCACCCTTGCCGAACTAGGCTGGTTTTATGGAGTAACATTTTGGCTGGACTAACGAGTCTATGCATTTTCCAATCAAAATCGCGCACCGAAATCGAAATCCGGTTCGTAAACTGTCAAGCAGATTTCGGTCGATTGCATGATTTGCAAAGCATGTGCACCGCTAACTCGTTGTCAACAGATATTTTCCTAATCTTTTCATGCTTTTAATCAAGGTGCTCACGTGATTTGATGCATTTCGCGATGTGAGACTCGATTTATCACAATATAGATCTTGATTATCGATCAGATCGTCTTGACTGGGCACCGCCGTTTTGTTTGAAGCAAATGCAAATGATACGTGAGGTGGAATCTGATTGGTTCATAGGAGAGGCATAGAAGGGACATAACTCGTAATAGCCACTGGTGAGGCTCCGGTTGAGCCCAGTAATTCCAGCCTAGTTCGGCAAGGGTGGAAACTGGACTTTTGAAGTCAGTTAACCCTCTTGCCTCGGGAACATGGACAACAGCGAGTGTGGTTGTGCGTAACGGAGTACACGTGTGTCGAGGGTAGCGGTGGAAATTCCGCCAGGTCCATCGTCTTAAACGACACATCAAGATGATGGAATACGAGTTATTTAGGTTTCAATATACATAAAGTTACTATTTGCATGACACGAAACATGCTGGTTTAAAAATTGCAGTGCCAGTGATTCTTGCAGCGACGACTTCCAGAAACCTGACCCTAGCGTGCTTACCTGCATAAGCCATCTTGTGATCCATTGGCCAGCGAGGCACTGAACTCGTTGATACAGGAAGTCCACGTGGCCTGGATGTCGGTTCTCTCCCAGCAGTCGTCGTATTCAATAATAGCTGAAAACACCAAACCAATCACGGTCATAACTGTCTCCGATGAGCATGCAGATGACCTCGTTAAAATAAAAATGGCACAGTTGGCAAAGTGTCTGAAGGTCACCCATAAAAACATATATTTTTAATAAAAATACCTTTAACGATGTTTAATTTTATTTTAGTGGTAAATTTAGTTCCACACAATTAACTGGACACATACACGAAAATGAATATTCGGACAGGCTCAAAGCGTAGCATGATTCCAAAATATACCTGGTGATTCGGGAAATCACTCTCAGTTGAAAGCTCGGGAGTAAACTACAGCTGGGTTGACCGAGTTCGAAGATAAAAAATATTCTTGTGTTTGGCACACTTAAGTATAAATTTCAAATAATGAGTGTCTCGTGGATCATTTGACAATAAAAACATTTCTGTCCCTGCTCAGGATGATAATAGTAACAATGAATAATAATTATCATAATAGACTACTTAAAGAGGGCAAGACATCACCGAGGGCGAGGCTCAAAGCGCCCGACATTGTAAGTTTGACCTCGGTCAACGGAATAAAGATGACCCAACACCAATACGGCATATACTTACCACTGTAACCTTTCCCACAGGCGTACTCGAAGGCAGAGAAGACACTATTCTCTATAGCAGGAATTTCACATGGCTCAGATAGAGCGGCCATGCACTGGCGAAAACTTTCAAACAAGCTGAAAAAAATTGAAACATCCCGATGAACTAATTTCCTTAAAGGGTTGCAGGTGATGTTGCATTTTAGGAGTGTGTGTGTGTGTGTGTGTGTGTGTGTGTGTGTGTGTGTGTGTGTGAGAGAGAGAGAGAGAGAGAGAGAGAGAGAGAGAGAGAGAGAGAGAGAGAGAGAGAGCTGTTAATAAGCCTGGACCAGAAAATACAGTAATTGATATTATGAGCAACGATCAACGACCCGATACATTATTTAACCTATGGCCTTTGTTCTACACACAATATACAATGAAACCCCGTTACTTCCGAACCCCTGCCTTCTGAAGGATTAACGTTGGTTAATCTGGACATGTAGTACTCCAGATTTAAAGTATCATTGTCTTACATTGAAATAATTCTTTTACTCCAATTCAACACCTCTTTCCATTGATAGCCTTTTTTAACATCATATCTTTTACTGCCATTCGATGACACCTCTTTCCGAAGATAATCTCTTTTAATTCAGATCTTTCACACGAATTTTACACCTCTTCCTGCAGATAATCTCTTTAAATTCCGATCTTTAACTCTAATTCGATATTTCTTTCGGTATGGAAAAATCTTTAAAATCAGAGAATACGAATAAAGGATCCGATTTTAAGGAATATTTGGTTTTCAGTGACTTCCTTCATTTGTACTCACGGGCACGCGTCTGTGTAGATGGTGAGGGAGAAATTGCCGGCCATCAATGCAGTTGGCATTCGTGAAATTGGCACATTCAGCAGATCCTTGCACTCACGACATTGTCCTGGAAGAATACATAGCCTAGTTAGAATGCCAACTTCTACTGAGGAATATTCCTTCGAAATAACCTTTCACCACAAATCATCAACGATATCTTGAACAGACAAACAAGCGCTTGGTAGCTGGCTGTTCTCGCCGACGAGTGTGATGACACACAGCCAGAAGACATGTCGACCCTTAGTTTGATTGGCTCTGGAACCGATTCTGCCATTTTCTTTAAAACAATAATAATAATCATAATAATACTTCATAATTCACAGTGGAACTAAAACCACTTTTTGTCTTTGGGTTTGAGTCCTTTACAAATCGAAGAAAAAGTCATTAATGAAACATGTCAAAACCGTATGATCATTGGTTCGAATCCCGATTCGCCATATGATTCTAAGTTTGTCAGCACCATTCCTGTACTCGTGGTTTTCTCAAAAGTGGTTAACGGCTAACACCCACATCCCTCCCCATCACGCTGACATGCCATGATATGACTGAAATCTTGTCGGAGCGACGTAAAACAAAATTCACTCACTCACTCATTCATAGCTCGTGAATGACTCCAGATTCAATCGGTCCCCACATGAGCAAAGGATGCTTACCTGTACCAATGGCGCCCCCGGTGACTATTTGCGGTGTTGGGGTAACACGTGTTGTTGTCTTGAATGTTGGTTTAGTTGTTGTTGAGGTAAGAAACGTTGGTAGGACAGTGGAGGTGTCGACGTCACAGGGGAAAGTCTCCTTCAGTGGCTTCAGTAGGGTATCAACGAAATCGTTGATGACGTCTTGGGCAGAGGAGGTACAGCCGGAAATGACGTCAGATACACACTTTTTGTAGTTCGTGGTATAGCTGATAAAGGACAAGGTCATACTGTTTGTAATTGTTCATTTTTTTAGTTTTGTACTTTTTAATATTCACTTTACGATGAAAAGAAAAGATCACATTTCGTTTGTTTGTGAGTTAAAAAGTCGGAATTGTGGATGATTGATTTCTGATGAACTATTATTGAAAGGCCTTTGGCAGCCTCGAAATTTCAACGTTAGTTCTAACGAAACAAACAACCGTTATGTCCCGGTGCCACGTACCTGCATACTCCTGAAGTTGATGCTGTACCAGCACACCTCTGCATCCCCTGTGTAACGCTGGGTTGTGATATACAGGGGATTGTACTGCTCAGTGCTGTAACACAAATGATGAGTTTCCAAATTAAAATATAATCATTCCAAATTTGGGGCACATTTTCCATAGGAACACTGCACAGATAATCTCAGACAATTCAATGCAGCAAAGCAGCCCAAGCAACCGAAGCAATTAAATATTATCGAATGCAATTCAATGCAATTAAATGCATTCCAGTTCAATCGAATGCAATCCTTAGAAATGCGCATCTGGAAATACGCTTGAATTGACAGTCATTCCTACTCTTTGAAACTTTTTAAAATCGGCCGTGATGCTTAGTAACTATAATGCAGCCTTGTCTTTCGTGACACAGATAACAGTGTTATCATGCCGTATCACCACGCCACTGTTTCGCGAGGTGTTATATGGGTAACGGGAAAAGCCGATTGGACTCGAACAGTACCTTCTTTGTCGGCGGAGCAGATAAAGTCGAAAGCAGAAACCATCATATCACGAGAAAGCATCAAGTCCTTGCGACATCCCAAGGTTACCGACCAAACACATTGTTTGTACTTCCTGTAGTGAACACTGAAACATTGATGAATTAATCATGAATAACGGAATGTTGATTAGACACTTTACTGAGTGGGTTAGTGGGGTGGGTTTGGACGCCGGTTTGAAGTGTTTCGGTTCTATCTGGCAGGTTAATGTTGGCTAGAAGTACCACTCCGTGGTCTAGTGGTAGAGGGTCCATCTGGAGAGCGGAAGGTCCGGAATTCTATTCCCGGTCGCGTCATACCAAAAGATGTTAAAAGATGGTACTTGTTGTTACCCTGTCTGGCGCTCGGCATTAAGGGGCTAAAACAAGGACTGGTCGGCTCGGAGTCAGTAGAGTCTGTGTGGGGTATTCATGTTAAACTGCGGCATGATATCTCAGTGAACTAGCACTATAAATCGGCATCAGTCCGGACTAGTACAAGTAGCCATAAACACACATACGTGCATGCACGTCGCTATATAAGTGCAATAATCTTGGACGCGACGTTAGCCCCATTTTACCTCACCTTAAAAGCACAATATAACCCTGGTTGTTGACGTTTATGACGTTGGTGAGTGAGTGAGTTTGATTTAAAGCCTTGAACAGTATTTCAATATATACAACGGCGTGTTGTCTTGATGTAATAATGGTATTACACGTTTACCACATTGGTTGAAACCCAAATATAAACAAGTCGAACCGGGATTCGAACCCACTATCATAGGTCCCTTGCATCCCCAAGGGACTCTACTCTGCACAGCAATTGCGGGGAAGTAGATGATGGCAAAAGGCAGAAATATTTCTGGCCGGGGTAAAAAGAAGGTTCAAGGATATTTAAGATGGAGTCAACTGTACCTGCACAGGGTGTCCAGATGTGAGAAGTTAAAGCTTCTGGTGAGCATCATGTCGGGAATAACGTTTGCCATCCACACCTGTAGATCCTGGTTCAGCTCCGCGCTACACGTGGTGAAGGCTGGCAGGTTACACACATCACTTGGAGCTGAAAAAGCCAAAACATTTGAACTACGTTTAACAAACCGTTTGACACACTATTTTGTAGCAATTGTTTAGTTTAAATAAACTCAGGTGCTAACTCCGAGGTTAAAACGGTTAGTTTTGTTGATTAACACAATACGACGGCGGTTCGTAAATAATCGAGTCTGGACCAGATAATCCAGTGATCAGTGATTGATATTGTGAAGACCCATGCCGTCGGGGTACGATAACACGAGCCTGACCACCCAATCCGTTAAGTTGCCTCTTGCGACCAGCATTTGTTCCTGGGGACTTGTTCTAACCCGGAATCACCACGGTGGCAATACAGTTGGTAAACGTCATTCATTTTATACTAGTTAATGATCTTAACTCACTGCTTGTCACTTCTGGTTCGGGTTCAGAAGAAGCTGTTTCTCCCGTTATCTCCGGCTCGGGTTCAGAAGAAGCTGTTTCTCCCGTTATCTCCGGTTCGGGTTCAGAAGAAGCTGTTTCTCCCGTTATCTCCGGTTCAGGTTCAGAAGAAGCTGTTTCTCCCGTTATCTCCGGTTCGGGTTCAGAGGTTACAGAAGTAGCGCTGTCATTACGACAAGGATATAAGTCAAACATTGGCTGCAGACTATGAGCAATGACATCACTTAAAGCAGCATTTGAAGACACGGTACAAACGTCGGAGGTAACGTCAGATATGCACTTCTGCCAAGTGTAAGCTGGGCTGAAAGAGAGGAAAATGTTAAGAATATAACAAATTGTTTACATTTGAAGCAAATTTTGATGTATTCTTTATCAATTTCGATCGCCAAAGGATTCTGTTGATACTATATCTATAAGTGACCATGCATATTTATCTTTAAAAAATTGTTCTTAGCTTAAGAAAACTCACCAAGGGGAAAAAGATTCAATTACCCATCAATAATTTCGAGCTGTTATCCAAACTATCCCCACAACATAATCATAATTGATTATAACATTATACGTGAGGTGTGAAATAATAGAATGTAAACATAAACTTCTTTTTATGAGTCACTTCATATTGGGGACCCGTGAAGATCCGGGATAGAATAGGTCTTCAGCAACCCATGCTTGCCGTAAAAGGCGACTATGCTTGTCGTAAAAGGCGACTATGCGGGATCGGGTGGTCAGGCTCACTGACTTGGTTGATGCATGTCATCCATCCCAATTGCGTGGATCGATGTTCATGCTATCAGTTACTGGATTGTCTGGTCCAGACTCGATTATATACAGACCGCCATCATATAGCTGGAATATTGCTGAGTGCGGCGTTAAACAACAAACAAACAAGAAAACACTTCATATTGGGGACGTTTGTTCCTCACACAACTTTGCTTGGTTATGTATGTCAACGGGTATACTTACTGGCACGGTTGGGTTGACGCTAGGGCAGCCTCGTTGCATCCCATGACTGCAGGCGCGACTGACGGCACTGATAGACACTCTAGCGCACTCCGTACCACTGAAAATTATAGGCTTGTTAGAACTCAAGTTGCTATCGTAGAGTGACTAATAGAAGGATCGGGTGGCCATCATGCCCGTTACTGGCTCTGACAGCCGTGTTGTGTTTTCTAACCCGATTGGCGTGGGTCATTGCTCACTGTTTAGTACTACTGGGCGAGTTTAGGTGGCCTTATGGTTAAGGCGTCTTCGAGTCCAATACGGGTACATGAATTATGGACTGTAGGTGTTAATAATATGTTTTATATACGTTAATTGTGTATATGTTAGGACAGTGGAGTATCCCAGTCGTTAGAGCGTTGGCTCGTCACAGCGAGTATCTGTCTTCTATACCGTACATGGATAAAATGTGAGTACCTTATTCGTGGTGACCCCAGCCGGAATATTGCTAAAAGCGGCGTTAAACCCATCTCACTCTCGCTCACTTAACCTCGTTATAACGGTAATCTGCCATAGTATGAAGGGCATATTTCTGTCTATGTCTCGCCCAGAATGTACTTATTCCGTGGAAACGTATTGGTTGACTCTAACGGCCATGCATTGCGAGGGGGTAATGTTTCACTGCGCTTCAAGCAATATCACTCAATAGGCCTAACGCAGCAAGAGCCACCAGTCACGCGTTGTACTTGCCGGAGCTCAAACCCGGTCTGTGTGACGAAGACAAAACTCCCAGCACTAGGCTATCCAAAATACACCCATTCGGCGCACAAAGAAACGACTGATATCCGGGGTTTTTTTTAAAATAATAATTAAATAACACAATTAAAGATTGTTTATTTTGAAGTTAGCTTTTTGTTTAGGTGCTGCTCACCTGTTTCACGGCTGTGACAGATGTACTCCGCGGCAGCGCTGGTCATCTCATAGGTAATATAGCTCCACGCAGGGCAGCCGACGAGGGCTGGAGTGATGCAGGGCAGATAGGTGAGGGTGTACTCACTGAAACGCAGAAATATCAGTTTTACATTTTCACAAAAATATCAGTTACAGGGAAATATCAGGGCATGTTTCAGAAAGAAACTACGACAGAAAATACATCAGCTCAGAAAATATCATTTTAACACTATCAAGGAAAATACCAGATTCATAATATATCACTAAATATCAGATATACATTATCTCAGAAATTATCATATTCATAATATCTAAAAGATGTCAGTATCATAGAATCTCAGAGAACATACTAAATAATCATGGCTGATTCTCACTTTTAATAAAGCAAGGGCCCGATTTTCGTAAAATTCGGTAAATAACACAAATTACACCATACTTATATTACAAGTAGAAATCCTTTTTAAAAAAAGGTTTCTTGGATCTATTGTTCGTAAAAGTATGTATATGAATAGACTACAAATAATAATAATAATAATGATAATAATAATAATTAAAGCTGCAAGCAGCAATGGCGGGCTCCAAGTAACACTGTGCCCAAACGTCCCTGTTCGAATCCTCAAAGGGTTTCCTTGAACCAACTCCGTCAAATGTAGGCACCACTTGCAGGGTATCGTCGCAAGGAAATTGGCGTGTACCAGAGTGTCCAGGTCTGTTCTAAAACCATTCCCCACCTCGAACATGTTCGAATCCATAAAGGGTTTGCTTGTACCAACTCTGTCTAAAGATGTCACCGGAAATCGCCGCTACGAAATTGGCGTGTTCCAGGGGTGTCCCAAGTATTGATCAAATATTACCACCAAGCGGTGTTACTTTTAGCATACAACCAATAACAATAAATGAGATGCATATGGCACACTAACTTCATGTAAACTTGCAATAGTTTCTGTGGAGAACCTTACAAGATATGATCTTCAAAGCAAAATTTCGTTGAAAAATATGATCAAAATAAAAATTCAATACGACCGTAACTAAAAAAGATATCCAAAATCGGCTATTAACGTTTGATGCGTTATGTATGGAGACAATTATCAGAAAGTTTGAAAGCATTTCATGCAGTGGACTTAAAGTTGTTTGCATTTGAAGACAGGTACCCTAAAAACACTGTGAAAACCTTGAATCCAATATGGCTGCCAAACCATGTGACCAATGACCAAAGTCAAAGAACAAAAAATGTCAAGCAGCTCAAGCAGCAGATACATGCTAGGTTTCAACGTAATCGGATAAGCGGTTGCGGAGCAATAGGGCGAAATACATCTTCAAAATATTCTGTTCTTTTAGTTATCTGCCCTTGGCCTTTGGGCCTACGGCCTTGGGATTTTGGCGGGCACTAGTACCCACCGGTCCACATACACACACAAAATGTGAACATAATCGAGCCCGTGGTTATTTTTCTAGCTTTGGTACAAAAATCGGCGGAATAATAATAATATTAAATCAAACGCTAACATTGGGACTCTTCAGCCTTTCGAGTTGGTGACTCTTCAACAGGCTGTAACTTCTTTGTCAGTTGGGCTCAAGTCAAATGCATTATCGTTCTGCGTTCCTCCGGGCCCCGGGTTCCTGTCGCATTGTTGAGATAAAGTGCTAAAACCTGTTTCCTACCTCGTTCATATATTCGAATCTTCAAAGGGTTTACCTGTACCAACGCCGTCAAATGTAAAGAACCTCTTGTGAGACATCACCACTACTAAATTGACATGTGCCTGGGTGTCCCGGGATGTTTAAGCCAATTTCCAAATTCGACCCTGTTCGAATCCTCAAATGGTTTGTTTGTACCAACGCCATCAAATGTAAGGAACCGCTTGCGGGACATCACCCCATGTGTCCCAGTGTGTTCTTAACCCATGTTTGACTACTACCATGTTCAAATCCGCATATGGTTTGCTTGTACCAACTCCGTCAAAAGATAGTCACTGTTTTCAGGACATTACCGCTACCAAATTGGCGTGTGCCACAGTTTCCCAGAGTGTACTTAACCCATTTCCGACCTCCATAGTCTAATCCGCAAATGGTTTGCTTTTAACAACGCTGTCAAAAATAAGGTACCATAGCAATTGGCAATTGAAAAATGAAGAACCAAGTCAGCGAGTCTGACCACCCAATCTGATTAGTCGCCTCCTGTGACAAGCATGGTTGCCTCTTGAGACAAGCATCGGTTGAAAAAGGCCAATTCTAACCCTGATCGTCAAGGGTAGTACACATAATACTGAAGAAGACTGTGGAGAACGTTTGGGTATCTGCAAAGCCAGTGAATGGGGGTTTATGGTAGATTTATGAGGCGCTTCCTTCAGTATTTGTACTCAATTCTCACATTTTACTAAAATCAAATAATACCACCAAGCGGTGGTGCTTTCAGTATGCAACCCAGAAAAAGTTTAGGTACATATAATATCAAAACTTTATGCAAACTTTCCATAGTTTCTGTTAAGAACCTTATAAGATATGATCTTTAAAGTAAAATTTGGGTGAAAAAATGATCAAAATCAAATTCCAATATGGCCGCAACTAAAAAAGATATCCAAAATCGGCTATTAACGTTTCATGTGTTCTGTATGGAGACCATTCTCAGAAAGTTTGAAAGCATTTCATGCAGTGGACTCAAAGTTGTTTGCATTTGAAAACAGGTACCCAAAAGACACTGTAAAAACCTTGAATACAATATGGCTACCAAACCACGTGACCAATGACCAAAGTCAAAGAACAAAAGATGTCAAGCAGCTCAAGCAGCAGATACATGCTAAGTTTCAAAGTAATCGGATAAGCCATTGCGGAGCAATAGGGCGAAATACATCTTCAAAAAATTCTGTTCTTTTAGTTATCTGCCCTTGGCCTTTGGGCCTACGGCCTTGGGTGTTTGGCGGGCACTAGTACCCAACAGTCCACATACACACACAAAATGTGAACATAATCGAGCCAGTGGTTATTTTGCTAGGTGTGGTACAAAAATCGGCGGAATAATAAATAATAATAATAATAATTAAAGCTGCAAGCAGCAATGGCGGGCTCCAAGTAACACTGTGCCCAAACGTCCATGTTCGAATCCCCAAAGGGTTTCCTTGAAGCAACTCCGTCAAATGTAGGCACCACTTGCAGGGTATCGTCGCAAGGAAATTGGCGTGTGCCAGGGTGTCCAGGTCTGTTCTAAAACCATTCCCCACCTCGAACATGTTCGAATCCATAAAGGGTTTGCTTGTACCAACTCTGTCAAAAGATGTCACCGGAAATCGCCGCTACGAAATTGGCGTGTACCAGGGGTGTCCCAAGTATTGATCAAATATTACCACCAAGCGGTGTTACTTTTAGCATACAACCAAGAACAAAAAATGAGATGCATATGGGACACTAACTTCATGTAAACTTGCAATAGTTTCAGTCAACAACCTTACAAGATATGATCTTTAAAGCAAAATTTCGTTGGAAAAAATGATCAAAATCAAAATTCAATATGGCCGCAACTAAAAAAGATATCCAAAATCGGCTATTAACGTTTCATGTGTTATGTATGGAGACAATTATCAGAAAGTTTGAAAGCATTTCATGCAGTGGACTCAAAGTTGTTTGCATTTGAAGACAGGTACCCAAAAAACACTGTGAAAACCTTGAATCCAATATGGCTGCCAAACCATGTGACCAATGACCAAAGTCAAAGAACAAAAAATGTAAAGCTGCTCAAGCAGCAGATACATGCAAGGTTTCAAAGTAATCGGATAAGCGGTTGCGGAGCAATAGGGCGAAATTCATCTTCAAAATATTGTATTCTTTTAGTTATCTGCCCTTGGCCTTTGGGCCTACGGCCTTGGGTTTTTGGCGGGCACTAGTACCCACCGGTCCACATACACACACAAAATTTGAGCAAAATCATGCCAGTGGTTATTTTTCTAGCTCTGGTACAAAAATCAGCGGAATAATAATAATATTAAATCAAACGCTAACACTGGGACTCTTCTGCCTTTCGAGTTGGTGACTCTTCAACAGGCTGTAACTTCTTTGTCAGTTGGGCTCAAGTCAAATGGGTTATCGTTCTGCGTTCCTCCGGGCCCCGGGTTCCTGTCGCATTGTTGAGATAAAGTGCTAAAACCTGTTTCCCACCTCGTTCATATATTCGAATCCTCAAAGGGTTTACCTGTACCAACGCCGTCAAATGTAAAGAACCTCTTGTGAGACATCACCACTACTAAATTGACGTGCCTGGGTGTCCCGGGATGTTTAAACCAATTTCCAACTTCGACCCTGTTCGAATCCTCAAATGGTTTGTTTGTACCAACGCCATCACATGTAAGGAACCGCTTGCGGGACATCATCCCATGTGTCCCAGTGTGTTCTTAACCCATGTTTGACTACTACCATGTTCGAATCCGCATATGGTTTGCTTGTACCAACTCCGTCAAAAGATAGCCACCGTTTTCAGGACATTGCCGCTACCAAATTGGCGTGTGCTTCAGTTTCCCAGAGTGTACTTAACCCATTTCCGACCTCCATAGTCTAATCCGCAAATGGTTTGCTTTTAACAACGCTGTCAAAAATAAGGTACCATAGCAATTGGCAATTGAAAAATGAAGAACCAAGTCAGCGAGTCTGACCACCCGATCCGATTAGTCGCCTCCTGTGACAAGCATAGTTGCCTCTTGAGACAAGCATCGGTTGAAAAAGGCCAATTCTAACCCAGATCGTCAAGGGTAGTACACATAATACTGAAGCAGACTGTGGAGAACGTTTGGGTATCTGCAAAGCCAGTGAATGGGGGTTTATGGTAGATTTATGAGGCGCTTCCTTCAGTATTTGTACTCAAGTCTCACATTTTACTAAAGCAAATAATACCACCAAACGGTGGTGCTTTCAGTATGCAACCCAGAAAAAAATTAGGTACATATAGTATCAAAACTTCATGCAAACTTTCAATAGTTTCTGTTAAGAACCTTATAAGATATGATCTTTAAAGTAAAATTTGGGTAAAAAAATTTATCAAAATCAAAATCCAATATGGCCGCAACTAAAAAAGATATCCAAAATCGGCTATTAACGTTTTATGTGTTATGTATGTAGACCATTCTCAGAAAGTTTGAAAGCATTTCATGCAGTGGACTCAAAGTTGTTTGCATTTGAAAACAGGTACCCAAAAGACACTGTAAAAACCTTGAATCCAATATGGCTGCCAAACCACGTGACCAATGACCAAAGTCAAAGAACAAAAGATGTCAAGCAGCTCAAGTAGCAGATACATGCAAGGTATCAAAGTAATCGGATAAGCCATTGCGGAGCAATAGGGCGAATACATCTTCAAAAAATTCTGTTCTTTTAGTTATCTGCCCTTGGCCTTTGGGCCTACGGCCTTGGGTTTTTGGCGGGCACTAGTACCCAACGGTCCACATACACACACAAAATTAGAACATAATCGACCCAGTGGTTATTTTGCTAGGTGTGGTACAAAAATCGGCGGAATAATAAATAATAATAAATAATAATTAAAGCTGCAAGCAGCAATGGCGGGCTCCAAGTTACACTGTGCACAAACGTCCATGTTCGAATCCTTAAAGGGTTTCCTTGTACCAAATCTGTCACAAGTAGGCACAACTTGCAGGGTATTGCCGCTACGAAATTGGCGTGTGCTAAGACTGTTTTAGACCCATTTCCGACATCAAACATGTTCGAATCCTCAAAGGGTTTGTTTGTACCAACTCTGTCAAAAGATAGTCACCCTTTGCAGGACATTGGCGTGTTCCAGGGGTGTCCCAAATTCTAATCAAATATTACCACCAAGTGTTGTTACTTTTTCCATGCACCCAAGAACAGAAAACAAGATGCATATGATACACTAACTTCATGTAAACTTGCAATAGTTTCTGTCAACAAGCTAACAAGATATGATCGTTAAAGTAAAATTTCGGTAATTTTTTTTATCAAAATCAAAATCCAATACAACCGCAACTAAAACAGATATCCCAAAACGGCTATTAAAGTTTGCTGTGTTGTGTGTGGAGACAATTCTCCGAAAATTTGGAAGCATTTCATGCAGTGGACTCGGAGTTGTTTGCGTTTGAAGACAGGTACCCAAAAGACACTGTGAAAACCTTGAATCCAATATGGTTGCCAAACCATGTGACCAATGACCAAGGTCAAAGAACAAAATTTGTCAAGCAGCTCAAGCAGCAGATACATGCAAGTTTTCAAAGTAATCGGATAAGCGGTTGCGGAGCAATAGGGCGAAATACATCTTTAAAAACGTCTTGATTTTTAGTTATCTGCCCTTGGCCTTTTGGCCTACGGCCTTGGGTTTTTGGCAGGCACTAGTACCCAATGGTCTTCATACACATACAAAATTTGAACAAAATCGAGCCAGTGGTTATTTTTCTAGCCCTGGTACAAAAATCAGCGGAATAATAATAATATTAAATCAAACGCTAACACTGGGATTCTCTGGCCTTTCGGCTTGGTGACTCTTTAACAGGCCGTAACTTCTTTGTCAGTTGGGCTCCAGTCAAACGGATTAGCGTTCTGCGTTCGTCCGGGCCCCGGGTTCCTGTCACATTGCTGAGATAAAGTGCTAAACCTGTTCCCCACCTCGTTCATATATTCGAATCCTCAAAGGGTTTACCTGTACCAACGCCGTCAAATGTGAAGAACCTCTTGTGAGAGATCACCACTAATAATTTGACCTGGGTGTCCCAGGATGTTTAAACCAATTTCCAACTTCAACCATGTTCGAATCCTCAAATGGTTTGTTTGTACCAATGCCATTAAATGTAAGGAACTGCTTGCAAGACATCACCACATGTGTCTTAAAGTGTTCTTAACCCATGTTTGACTTCGACCATGTTCGAATCCGCATTTGGTTTGCTTGTACCAACGCCGTCAAATGTAATAAACCGCTTGTGATACATCACCACACATGTCCTAGGGTGTTCTTACCCCATGTTTGACTTCGACCATGTTCGAATCCCCATATGGTTTGCTTGTACCAACGCCATCAAATGTAATGAACCGCTTGTGAGACATCACAACAAGTGTCCCAGTGTGTTCTTAACCAATGTTTGACTTCGACCATGTTGGAATCCCCATATGGTTTGCTTGTACCAACGCCATCAAATGTAATAAACCGCTTGTGAGACATCACCACAAGTGTCCCAGTGTGTTCTTAACCCATGTTTGACTTTGACCATGTTCGAATCCGCAAATGGTTTGGTTGTACCAACGCCGTCAAATGTAATGAACTGCTTGTGAGCCATCACCACATGTGTCCCAGTGTGTTCTTAACCCATGTGTTTCTTTGACCATGTTCGAATCCGCATATAGTTTGCTTGTACCAACTCCGTCAAAAGATAGTCACCGTTTGCAGGACATTACCGCTACCAAATTGGCGTGTGCCACAGTTTCTCAGAGTGTACTAAACCAATTTCCGACCTCGACCATATTCTAATCAGCAAATGGTTTGCTTTAAACAACGCCGTCAAAAATAAGGTACCGTAGCAATTGGCAATTGAGAAATGAACAATCAAGCCAGCGAGTCTGACCACCCGATGCGATTAGTCGCCTCCTGTGACAAGCATAGTTGCCTGTTGAGACAAGCATCGGTTGAAAAAGGCCAATTCTAATCCTGGTCGTTAAGGGTAGTACACATAATACTGAACAAGACTGTGGAAAACGCTTGCAAAGCCAGTGAATGGGGGTGTATGGTAGATTTATGAGGCGCTTCCTTCAGTATTTGTACTCAAGTCTGATTTTTTAACTTAAATCAAATAATACCACACCAAGCAGTGGTGCTTTCAGTATGCAAACCAGGACAAAATGAGCTACATATAGTCTCAAAGCTTCATGCAAACTTTCAATAGTTTCTGTTAAGAACCTTACAAGCTATGATCTTAAGAGTAAAATTTCGGTGAAAAAAATGATCAAAATCAAAATCCACTATGGCCGCAACTAAAAAAGATATCGGAAAACGGCTATGCTAATTTGTTGTGTTCTGTATGGAGACAATTATCAGAAAGTTTGAAAGCATTTCGTGCAGTGGATTCAGAGGAGATAGTATTTGAAGACAGGTACCCCAAAAACCCTTTGAAAACCTTGAATCCAATATAGCTGCAAAACCACGTGATCAATGACCAAAGTCAAAGAACAAAAAATATCAAAGAACTGAAGCAGCAGATACATGCAAGGTTTCAAAGTAATCGGATTAGCGGTTGCGGAGCAATAGGGCGAAACACACCTTAAAAAAATTCTTGTTTTTCAGTTATCTGCCCTTGGCCTTTAGGCCTACGGCCTTGGGTTTTTGGCAGGCACTAGTACCCAACGGTCTTCAAACACACACAAAATTTGAACAAAATCGAGCCAGTGGTTATTTTGCTAGGGCAGGTACAAAAATCGGCGGAATAATAAATAATAATAATAATAATTAAAGCTGCAAGCAGCAATGGCGGGCTCCAAGAAACACTGTGCCCAAACGTCCATGTTCGAATCCTCAAAGGGTTTCCTTGAACCAAATCCATCAAATGTAGGCACCACTTGCAGGGCATCGTCGCAAGGAAAATGGCGTGTTCCAGGGTGTCCAAGTCTGTTCTAAAACCATTTCTGACCTCGAACATGTTCGAATCCATAAAAGGTTGGCTTGTGCCAACTCTGTCAAAAGATAGTCACCAGAAATCGCCGCTAAGAAATTGGCGTGTTCCAGGGGTGTCCCAAATATAAATCAAATATGACCACCAAGCGGTGTTACTTTTAGCATACAACCAATAACAATAAATGAGATGCATATGGGCACACTAACTTCATGTAAACTTGCAATAGTTTCTGTGGAGAACCTTACAAGATATGATCTTTAAAGCAAAATTTCGTTGAAAAAGAATTATCAAAATCAAAATTCAATACGGCCGTAACTAAAATAGAATTCCAAAATCGGCTACTAAAGTTTGATGTGTTATGTATGGAGATAATTATCAAAAAGTTTGAAAGCATTTCATGCAGTGGACTCGGAGTTCTTTGCGTTTAAAGACAGGTACCCAAAAAAACACTGTGGAAACCTTGAATCCATAATGGCTGCCAAACCACGTGACCAATGACCAAAGTCAAAGAACAAAACATGTCAAGCAGCTCAAGCATCAGATACATGCAAGGTTTCAAAGTAATCGGATAAGCGGTTGCTGAGCAATATCTTCAACATATCTTCAAAATATTCTGTTCTTTTAGTTATCTGCCCTTGGCTTTTGGGCCTACGGCCTTGGGTTTTTGGAGGGCACTAGTACCCAACGGTCCACATACACACACAAAATGTGAACAAAATCGAGCAAGAGGTTATTTTTCTAGCTCTGGTACAAAAATCAGCGGAATAATAATAATATTAAATCAAACGCTAACACTGGGACTCTTCAGCCATTCGGCTTGGTGACACTTTAACAGGCCGTAACTTCTTTGTCAGTTGGGCTCCAGTCAAACGGATTAACGTTCTGCGTTCGTCCGGGCCCCGGGTTCCTGTCGCATTGCTGAGATAAAGTGCTAAACCTGTTCCCCACCTCGTTCATATATTCGAATCCTCAAAGGGTTTACCTGTACCAGCGACGTCAAATGTAAAGAACCTCTTGTGAGACATCACCACTACTAAATTGACCCGGGTGTCCCAGGATGTTTTAACCAATTTCCAACTTCGACCATGTTCGAATCCTCAAATGATTTGTTTGTACCAATGCCATCAAATGTAAGGAACCGTTTGTGAGACATCACCACACGTGTCCCAGTGTGATCTTAACCCATGTTTGACTTCGACCATGTTCGAATCCGCATATGGTTTGCTTGTACCAACGCCATCAAATGTAATGAACCGTTTGTGAGACATCACCACACGTGTCCCAGTGTGATCTTAACCCATGTTTGACTTCGACCATGTTCGAATCCCAAAATGGTTTGGTTGTACCAACGCCATCAAATGTAATAAACCGCTTGTGAAACATCACCACACGTGTCCCAGTGTGTTCTTAACACATGTTTGACTTCGACCATGTTCGAATCCCAAAATGGTTTGGTTGTACCAACGCCGTCAAATGTAATGAACCGCTTGTGAGACATCACCACATGTGTCCCAGTGTGTTCTTAACCCATGTTTGACTTCGACCATGTTCGAATCCGCATATAGTTTGCTTGTACCAACTCCGTCAAAAGATAGTCACGGTTTGCAGGACATTACCGCTACCAAATTTACGTGTGCCACAGTTTCCCAGTGTGTACTAAACCAATTTCCGACCTCGACCATATCCTAATCCGCAAATGGTTTGCTTTAAACAACGCCGACAAAAATAAGGTACCGTAGCAATTGGCAATTGAGAAATGAAGAATCAAGCGAGTATGACCACCTGATCTGATTAGTCGCCTCCTGTGACAAGCATAGTTGCCTCTTGAGACAAGCATAGGTTGAAAAAGGCCAATTCTAACTCTGGTCGTCAAGGGTAGTACACATAATATTGAACAAGGCTGTGGAGAACGCGAGGGTATCTGCAAAGCCAGTGAGTAGGGGTTTATAGTAGATTTATGAGGCGCTTCCTTCAGTATTTGTACTCAAGTCTGATTTTTGTACTTAAATCGAATAATACCACACCAAGCAGTGATGCTTTCAGTATGCAACCCAGGACAAAATGAGCTGCATATAGTCTCAAAGTTTCATGCAAACTTTCAATAGTTTCTGTCAAGAACCGTACAAGCTATGATCTTAAAAGTAAAATTTCGGTGAAAAAAATGATCAAAATCAAAATCCAATATGGCCGCAACTACAAAAGATATCGAAAAATGGCTATGCTAATTTGTTGTGTTCTGTATGGAGACAATTCTCAGAAAGTTTGAAATCATTTCATGCAGTGGATTCAGAGGAGATAGTATTTGAAGACAGGTGCCCAAAAAACCCTGGCAAAACCTTGATACCAATATGGCTGCCAAACCACGTGATCAATGACCAAAGTCAAAGAACAAAAATTGTCAAGCAACCGAAGCAGTAGATACATGCAAGGTTTGAAAGTAAACGGACAAACGGTTGTGGAGCAACAGGGCAAAATATATCGTCAAAAAATACTTGTTTTTCAGTTATCTGCCCTTGGCCTTTGGGCCTACGGCCTTGGCTTTTTGGCGGGCACTAGTACCCAATGGTCTACAAACACACACAAAATTTGAACAAAATCGAGCAAGTGGTTATTTTGCTAGGGCAGGTACAAAAATCGGCGGAATAATAAATAATAATAATAATAAATAATAATAATAATAATAATAATAATAAATCGAACGATTACAATAGGGCTCTACAGCCTTTCGGCTTGGAGCCCTAATAAATAATAATAATAATAATTAAAGCTGCAAGCAGCAATGGCGGGCTCCAAGTAACACTGTGCCCAAACGTCCCTGTTCGTCCCTGTTTCCTTGAACCAAATCCGTCAAATGTAGGCACCACTTGCAGGGTATTGTCGCAAGGAAAATGGCGTGTTCCAGGGTGTCCAGGTGTGTTCTAAAACCATTTCCGACCTCGAACATGTTCGAATCCATAAAAGGTTGGCTTGTTCCAACTCTGTCAAAAGATAGTCACCGGAAATCGCCGCTACGAAATCGGCGTGTTCCAGGGGTGTCCCAAATATAAATCAAATATTACCACCAAGCGGTGTTACTTTTAGCATACAACCAACAACAATAAATGAGATGCATATTGCACACTAACTTCATGTAAACTTGCAATAGTTTCTGTGGAGAACCTTACTAAATTTCGATGAAAAAAATGATCAAAATCAAAATTCAATACGTCCGTAACTAAAAAAGAATTCCAAAATCGGCTATTAAAGTTTGATGTGTTATGTATGGAGACAATTATCAAAAAGTTTGAAAGCATTTCATGCTGTGGACTCGGAGTTGTTTGCGTTTAAAGACAGGTACCCAATAAACACTGCGGAAACCTTGAATCCATAATGGCTGCCAAACAACGTGACCAATGACCAAAGTCAAAGAACAAAAAATGAGGTACATATAGCACACTTACTTCATGTAAAACAATCAATAGTTTCTGTGGAGAACCTTACAAGATGTGATATTTATAGTAAAATTTCGATGAAAAAAAATGATCAAAATCAAAATTCAATACGGCCGTAACTAAAAAAGAATTCCAAAATCGGCTACTAAAGTTTGATGTGTTATGTATGGAGACAATTATCAAAAAGTTTGAAAGCATTTCATGCAGTGGACTCGGAGTTGTTTGCGTTTAAAGACAGGTACCCAAAAAACACTGTGGAAACCTTGAATCCATAATGGCTGCCAAACCACGAGACCAATGACCAAAGTCAAAGTACAAAAAATGTCAAGCAGCTCAAGCAGGAGATACATGCAAGGTTTCAAAGTAATCGGATAAGCGGTTGCTGAGCAATAGGGCGAAATACATCTTCAAAATATTCTGTTCTTTTAGTTATCTGCCCTTGGCTTTTAGGCCTACAGCCTTGGGTTTTTGGCGGGCACTAGTACCCAAAGGTCCACATACACACACAAAATGTGAACAAAATCGAGCCAGTGGTTATTTTTCTAGCTCTGGTACAAAAATCAGCGGAATAATAATAATATTAAATCAAACGCTAACACTGGGACTCTTCAGCCTTTCGGCTTGGTGACTCTTTAACAGGCTGTAACTTCTTTGTCAGTTGGGCTCCAGTCAAATGGATTAGCGTTCTGCGTTCGTCCGGGCTCCGGGTTCCTGTCGCATTGCTGAGATAAAGTGCTAAATCTGTTTCCCACCTCGTTCATATATTCGAATCCTCAAAGGGTTTACCTGTACCAACGCCGTCAAATGTAAAGAACCTCTTGTGAGACATCACCACTACTAAATTGACCTGGTGTCCCAGGATGTTTTAACCAATTTCCAACTTCGCCCATGTTCGAATCCTGAAATGGTTTGTTAGTACAAACGCCATCAAATGTAATGAACCGCTTGTGAGACATCGCCACATGTGTCCCAGTGTGTTCTTAACCCATGTTTGACTTCGACCATGTTCGAATCCGCATATTGTTTGATTGTACCAACGCCATCAAATGTAATGAACCGCTTGTGAGACATCACCACACGTGTCCCAGTGTTTTCTTAACCCATGTTTGACTTCGACAATGTTCGAATCCCCAAATGGTTTGCTTGTACCAACGCCATCAAATGTAAAGAACCTCTTGTGAGACATCAGCACTACTAAATTGACCTGGGTGTCCCAGGATGTTTTAACCGATTTCCAACTTCGACCATGTTCGAATCCTCAAATGGTTTGTTTGTACCAACGCCATCAAATGTAAGGAACCACTTGCAAGACATCGCCACATGTGTCCCAGTGTCTTCTTAACCCATGTTTGACTTCGGCCATGTTCGAATCCGCATATGGTTTGCTTGTACCAACGCCATCAAATGTAGTAAACCGCTTGTGAGACATCACCACGCGTGTCCAGGGTGTTCTTAACCCATGTTTGACTTCGACCATGTTCGAATCCCAAAATGGTTTGCTTGTACCAACGCCATCAAATGTAATGAACCGCTTGTGAGACATCACCACATGTGTCCCAGTGTGTTTTTAACTCATGTTTGACTTCGACCATGTTCGAATCCGCATATGGTTTGCTTGTACCAACGCCATCAAATGTAATGAACCGCTTGTGAGACATCACCACACGTGTCCCAGTGTGTTCTTAACTCATGTTTGACTTCGACCATGTTCGAATCCGCATATAGTTTGCTTGTACCAACTCCGTCAAAAGATAGTCACCGTTTGCAGGACATTGCCGCTACCAAATTGGCGTGTGCCACAGTTTCCCATATTCTAATCCGCAAATGGTTTGCTTTTAACAACGCCGTCAAAAATAAGGTACTGTAGTAATTGGCAATTGAGAAATGAAGAATCAAGTCAGCAAGTCTGACCACCCGATCCGATTAGTCGCCTCCTGTGACAAGCATAGTTGCCTCTTAGGACAAGCATCGGTTGAAAAAGGCCAATTCTAACTCTGGTCGTCAAGGGTAGTACACATAATATTGAACAAGACTGTGGAGAACGCTTGAGTATCTGCAAAGCCAGTGAATGGGGGTTTATAGTAGATTTATGAGGCGCTTCCTTCAGTATTTGTACTCAAGTCAATTTGTACTCAATAACTTTTACTAAAATCAAGTAATACCACCAAGCGGTAGTGCTTTCAGTATGCAACCCAGAAAAAAAATGAGGTACATATAGTATCAAAACTTCATGCAAACTTTCAATAGTTTCTGTGGAGAACCTTACAAGATATGATCTTTAAAGTAAAATTTTGGTGAAAAAAATTATCAAAATCAAAATCCAATATGGCCGCAACTAAAAAAGATATAAAAAAACGGCTATGCTAATTTGTTGTGTTCTGTATGGAGACAATTCTCAGAAAGTTTGAAATCATTTCATGCAGTGGATTCAGAGGAGATAGAATTTGAAGACAGGTGCCCAAAAAACCTTGGCAAAACCTTGAATCCAATATTACTGCCAAACCACGTGATCAATGACCAAAGTCAAAGAACAAAAAATATCAAAGAACTGAAGCAGCAGAAACATGCAAGGTTTGAAAGTAAACGGACAAACGGTTGTGGAGCAGCAGGGCAAAATATATCGTCAAAAAATACTTGTTTTTCAGTTATCTGCCCTTGGCCTTTGGGCCTATGGCCTTGGATTTTTGGCGGGCACTAGTACCCAACAGTCCACATACACATACAAAATTTGAACACAATCAGGCAAGTGGTTATTTTGCTAGGCCTGGTACAAAAATCGGCGGAATAATAAATAATAATAATAATAATAATAATAATAAATAATAATTAAAGCTGCAAGCAGCAATGGCGGGCTCCAAGTAACACTGTGCCCAAACGTCCCTGTTCGAATCCTCAAACGGTTTCCTTGAACCAAATCCGTCAAATGTAGGCACCACTTGCAGGGTATTGTTGCAAGGAAAATGGCGTGTGCCAGGGTGTCCAGGTCTGTTCTAAAACCATTTCCGACCTCGAACATGTTCGAATCCATAAAAGGCTGGCTTGTTCCAACTCTGTCAAAAGATAGTCACCAGAAATCGCCGCTACGAAATTGGCGTGTTCCAGGGGTGTCCCAAATATAAATCAAATATTACCACCAAGCGGTGTTACTTTTAGCATACAACCAACAACAATAAATGAGATGCATATTGCACACTAACTTCATGTAAACTTGCAATAGTTTCTGTGGAGAACCTTACAAAATTTCGTTGAAAAAAATGATCAAAATCAAAATTCAATACTTCCGTAACTAAAAAAGAATTCCAAAATCGGCTATTAAAGTTTGATGTATTATGTATGGAGACAATTATCAAAAAGTTTGAAAGCATTTCATGCAGTGGACTCGGAGTTGTTTGCGTTTAAAGACAGGTACCCAATAAACACTGCGGAAACCTTGAATCCAAAATGGCTGCCAAACCATGTGACCAATGACCAAAGTCAAAGAACAAAAAATGAGGTACATATAGCACACTTACTTCATGTAAAACAATCAATAGTTTCTGTGGAGAACCTTACAAGATGTGATATTTATAGTAAAATTTCAATGAAAAAAAATGATCAAAATCAAAATTCAATACGGCCGTAACTAAAAAGAATTCCAAAATCGGCTACTAAAGTTTGATGTGTTATGTATGGAGACAATTATCAAAAAGTTTGAAAGCATTTCATGCAGTGGACTCGGAGTTGTTTGCGTTTAAAGACAGGTACCCCAAAAACACTCTGGAAACCTTGAATCCATAATGGCTGCCAAACCACGAGACCAATGACCAAAGTCAAAGAACAAAAAATGTCAAGCAGCTCAAGCATCAGATACATGCAAGGTTTCAAAGTAATCGGATAAGCGGTTGCTGAGCAATAGGGCGAAATACATCTTCAAAATATTCTGTTCTTTTAGTTATCTGCCCTTGGCTTTTGGGCCTACGGCCTTGGATTTTTGGCGGGCACTAGTACCCAAAGGTCCACATACACACACAAAATGTGAACAAAATCGAGCCAGTGGTTATTTTTCTAGCCCTGGTACAAAAATCAGCGGAATAATAATAATATTAAATCAAACGCTGACACTGGGACTCTTCAGCCTTTCGGCTTGGTGACTCTTTAACAGGCCGTAACTTCTTTGTCAGTTGGGCTCCAGTCAAACGGATTAGCGTTCTGCGTTCGTCCGGGCCCCGGGTTCCTGTCGCATTGCTGAGATAAAGTGCTAAATCTGTTTCCCACCTCGTTCATATATTCGAATCCTCAAAGGGTTTACCTGTACCAACGCCGTCAAATGTAAAGAACCATTTGTGAGACATCACCACTACTAAATTGACCTGGGTGTCCCAGGATGTTTTAACCAATTTCCAACTTCGACCATGTTCGAATCCTGAAATGGTTTGTTAGTACAAACGCCCTCAAATGTAATGAACCGCTTGTGAGACATCGCAACATGTGTCCCAGTGTGTTCTTAACCCATGTTTGACTTCGACCATGTTCGAATCCGCATATGGTTTGTTTGTACCAACGCCATCAAATGTAATGAACCGCTTGTGAGACATCACCACACGTGTCCCAGTGTGTTCTTAACCCATGTTTGACTTCGACCATGTTCGAATCCGCATATGGTTTGCTTGTACCAACGCCATCAAATGTAAGGAACCGCTTGCAAGACATCACCACACGTGTCCTAGTGTGTTCTTAACCCATGTTTGACTTCGACCATGTTCGAATCCGCATATGGTTTGCTTGTACCAACTCCATCAAATGTAATGAACCGCTTGTGAGACATCACCACACGTGTCCCAGCGTGTTCTTAACCCATGTTTGACTTCGGCCATGTTCGAATCCCCAAATGGTTTGGTTGTACCAATGCCGTTAAATGTAACTAACCGCTTGTGAGACATCATGACATGTGTCCCAGTGTATTCTTAACCCAAGTTTGACTTCGACCATGTTCGAATTCGCACATGGTTTGGTTGTACCAACTCCGTCAAAAGATAGTCACCGTTTGCAGGACATTGCCGCTACCAAATTGGCGTGTGCCACAGTTTCCCATAATCTAATCCGCAATTGGTTTGCTTTTAACAACGCCGTCAAAAATAAGGTACTGTAGTAATTGGCAATTGAGAAATGAAGAATCAAGTCAGCAAGTCTGACCACCCGATCCGATTAGTCGCCTCCTGTGACAAGCATAATTGCCTCTTAGGACAAGCATCGGTTGAAAAAGGCCAATTCTAACTCTGGTCGTCAAGGGTAGTACACATAATATTGAACAAGACTGTGGAGAACGCTTGAGTATCTGCAAAGCCAGTGAATGGGGGTTTATAGTAGATTTATGAGGCGCTTCCTTCAGTATTTGTACTCAAGTCAATTTGTACTCAATAACTTTTACTAAAATGAAGTAATACCACCAAGCGGTGGTGCTTTCAGTATGCAACCCAGAAAAAAAATGAGGTACATATAGTATCAAAACTTCATGCAAACTTTCAATAGTTTCTGTGGAGAACCTTACAAGATATGATCTTTTAAGTAAAATTTTGGTGAAAAAATTTATCAAAATCAAAATCCAATATGGCCGCAACTAAAAAAGATATAAAAAAACGGCTATGCTAATTTGTTGTGTTCTGTATGGAGACAATTCTCAGAAAGTTTGAAATCATTTCATGCAGTGGATTCAGAGGAGATAGTATTTGAAGACAGGTGCCCAAAAAACCTTGGCAAAACCTTGAATCCAATATGGCTGCCAAACCACGTGACCAATGACCAAAGTCAAAGAACAAAAAATATTAAAGAACTGAAGCAGCAGATACATGCAAGGTTTGAAAGTAAACGGACATACGGTTGTGGAGCAGCAGGGCAAAATATATCGTCAAAAAATACTTGTTTTTCAGTTATCCGCCCTTGGCCTTTGGGCCTATGGCCTTGGATTTTTGGCGGGCACTAGTACCCAACGGTCCACATACACATACAAAATTTGAACACAATCAGGCAAGTGGTTATTTTGCTAGGCCTGGTACAAAAATCGGCGGAATAATAAATAATAATAATAATAATAATAATAATTAAAGCTGCAAGCAGCAATGGCGGGCTCCAAGTAACACTGTGCCCAAACGTCCCTGTTCGAATCCTCAAAGGGTTTCCTTGAACCAACTCCGTCAAATGTAGGCACCACTTGCAGGGTATCGTCGCAAGGAAATTGGCGTGTACCAGAGTGTCCAGGTCTGTTCTAAAACCATTCCCCACCTCGAACATGTTCGAATCCATAAAGGGTTTGCTTGTACCAACTCTGTCTAAAGATGTCACCGGAAATCGCCGCTACGAAATTGGCGTGTTCCAGGGGTGTCCCAAGTATTGATCAAATATTACCACCAAGCGGTGTTACTTTTAGCATACAACCAATAACAATAAATGAGATGCATATGGCACACTAACTTCATGTAAACTTGCAATAGTTTCTGTGGAGAACCTTACAAGATATGATCTTCAAAGCAAAATTTCGTTGAAAAATATGATCAAAATAAAAATTCAATACGACCGTAACTAAAAAAGATATCCAAAATCGGCTATTAACATTTGATGCGTTATGTATGGAGACAATTATCAGAAAGTTTGAAAGCATTTCATGGAGTGGACTCAAAGTTGTTTGCATTTGAAGACAGGTACCCTAAAAACACTGTAAAAACCTTGAATCCAATATGGCTGCCAAACCATGTGACCAATGACCAAAGTCAAAGAACAAAAAATGTCAAGCAGCTTAAGCAGCAGATACATGCTAGGTTTCAACGTAATCGGATAAGCGGTTGTGGAGCAATAGGGCGAAATACATCTTCAAAATATTCTCTTCTTTTAGTTATCTGCCCTTGGCCTTTGGGCCTACGGCCTTGGGATTTGGGCGGGCACCAGTACCCACCGGTCCACATACACACACAAAATGTGAACATAATCGAGCCAGTGGTTATTTTTCTAGCTCTGGTACAAAAATCGGCGGAATAATAATAATATTAAATCAAACGCTAACACTGGGACTCTTCAGCCTTTCGGCTTGGTGACTCTTTAACAGGCCGTAACTTCTTTGTCAGTTGGGCTCAAGTCAAATGGATTATCGTTCTGCTTTCCTCCGGGCCCCGGGTTCCTGTCGCATTGTTGAGATAAAGTGCTAAAACCTGTTTCCCACCTCGTTCATATATTCGAATCCTCAAAGGGTTTACCTGTACCAGCGCCGTCAAATGTAAAGAACCTCTTGTGAGACATCACCACTACTACATTGACCTGGGTGTCCCAGGATGTTTAAACCAATTTCCAACTTCGACCATGTTCGAATCCTCAAATGGTGTGGTTGTACCAATGCCATCAAATGTAATGAACCACTTGCATGACATCCACATGTGTCCCAGTGTGTTCTTAACCCATGTTTGACTTCGACCATGTTCGAATCCCAAAATGGTTTGGTTGTACCAACGCCATCAAATGTAATAAACCGCTTGTGAGACATCACCACACGTGTCCCAGTGTGTTCTTAACACATGTTTGACATTGACCATGTTCGAATCCGCATATGGTTTGGTTGTACCAATGCCATCAAATGTAATGAACCGCTTGTGAGACATCACCACACGTGTCCTAGTGTGTTCTTAACCCATGTTTGACCTCGACCATGTTCGAATCCCCAAATGGTTTGGTTGTACCAACGCCATCAAATGTAATGAACCGCTTGTGAGACATCACCACATGTGTCCCAGTGTGTTCTTAACCCATGTTTGACTTCGACCATGTTCGAATCCGCATATAGTTTGCTTGTACCAACTCCGTCAAAAGATAGTCACGGTTTGCAGGACATTGCCGCTACCAAATTTACGAGTGCCACAGTTTCCCAGAGTGTACTAAACCAATTTCCGACCTCGACCATATCCTAATCCGCAAATGGTTTGCTTTAAACAACGCTGTCAAAAATAAGGTACCGTAGCAATTGGCAATTGAGAAATGAAGAATCAAGTCTGAAGCGAGTCGGACCACCCGATTCGATTAGTCGCCTCCTGTGACAAGCATAGTTGCCTCTTGAGACAAGCATAGGTTGAAAAAGGCCAATTCTAACTCTGGTCGTCAAGGGTAGTACACATAATATTGAACAAGGCTGTGGAGAACGCGAGGGTATCTGCAAAGCCAGTGAATGGGGGTTTATAGTAGATTTATGAGGCGCTTCCTTCAGTATTTGTACTCAAGTCTGATTTTTTTACTTAAATCGAATAATACCACACCAAGCAGTGGTGCTTTCATTATGCAACCCAGGACCAAATGAGCTGCATATAGTCTCAAAGTTTCATGCAAACTTTCAATAGTTTCTGTCACAAACTTTACAAGCTATGATCTTAAAAGTAAAATTTCGGTGAAAAAAATGATCAAAATCAAAATCAAATATGGCCGCAACTACAAAAGATATCGAAAAATGGCTATGCTAATTTGTTGTGTTCTGTATGGAGACAATTCTCAGAAAGTTTGAAATCATTTCATGCAGTGGATTCAGAGGAGATAGTATTTGAAGACAGGTGCCCAAAAAACCCTGGCAAAACCTTGAATCCAATATGGCTGCCAAACCACGTGATCAATGACCAAAGTCAAAGAACAAAAATTATCAAGCAACTGAAGCAGTAGATACATGCAAGGTTTGAAAGTAAACGGACAAACGGTTGTGGAGCAACAGGGCAAAATATATCGTCAAAAAATACTTGTTTTTCAGTTATCTGCCCTTGGCCTTTGGGCTTACGGCCTTGGCTTTCTGGCGGGCACTAGTACCCAATGGTCTACAAACACACACAAAATTTGAACAAAATCGAGCTAGTGGTTATTTTGCTAGGGCAGGTACAAAAATCGGCGGAATAATAAATAATAATAATAATAATAAATAATAATAATAATAATAATAATAAATCGAACGATTACAATAGGGCTCTACAGCCTTTCGGCTTGGAGCCCTAATAAATAATAATAATAAATCGAACGATTACAATAGGGCTCTACAGCCTTTCGGCTTGGAGCCCTAATAATAAATCGAACGATTACAATAGGGCTCTACAGCCTTTCGGCTTGGAGCCCTAATAATAATAAATCGAACGATTACAATAGGGCTCTACAGCCTTTCGGCTTGGAGCCCTAATAATAATAATAAATCGAACGATTTCAATAGGGCTCTACAGCCTTTCGGCTTGGAGCCCTAATAATAATAAATAATAATAATAATAATTAAAGCTGCAAGCAGCAATGGCGGGCTCCAAGAAACACTGTGTCCAAACGTCCATGTTCGAATCCTCAAAGGGTTTCCTTGAACCAAATCCATCAAATGTAGGCACCACTTGCAGGGTATCGACGAAAGGAAAATGGCATGTGCCAGGATGTCCAGGTCTGTTCTAAAACCATTTCCGACCTCGAACATGTTCGAATCCATAAAAGGTTGGCTTGTGCCAACTCTGTCAAAAGATAGTCACCGGAAATCGCCGCTACGAAATTGGCGTGTTCCAGGGGTGTCCACAATATAAATCAAATTTTACCACCAAACGGTGTTACTTTTAGCATACAACCAATAACAATAAATGAGATGCATATGGCACACTAACTTCATGTAAACTTGCAATAGTTTCTGTGGAGAACCTTACAAGATATGATCTTTAAAGCAAAATTTCGTTGAAAAAAATGATCAAAATCAAAATTCAATACGGCCGTAACTAAAAAAGAATTCCAAAATCGGCTACTAAAGTTTGATGTGTTATGTATGGAGATAATTATCAAAAAGTTTGAAAGCATTTCATGCAGTGGACTCGGAGTTCTTTGCGTTTAAAGACAGGTACCCAAAAAAACACTGTGGAAACCTTGAATCCATAATGGCTGCCAAACCACGTGACCAATGACCAAAGTCAAAGAACAAAAAATGTCAAGCAGCTCAAGCAGCAGATACATGAAAGGTGTCAAAGTAATCGGATAAGCGGTTGCTGAGCAATAGGGCGAAACATATCTTCAAAATATTCTGTTCTTTTAGTTATCTGCCCTTGGCTTTTGGTCCTACGGCCTTGGATTTTTGGAGGGCACTAGTACCCAACGGTCCACATACACACACAAAATGTGAACAAAATCGAGCAAGTGGTTATTTTTCTAGCTCTGGTACAAAAATCGGCGGAATAATAATAATATTAAATCAAACTCTAACACTGGGACTCTTCAGCCTTTCGGCTTGGTGACTCTTTAACAGGCCGTAACTTCTTTGTCAGTTGGGCTCCAGTCAAACGGGTTAGCGTTCTGCGTTCGTCCGGGCCCCGGGTTCCTGTCGCATTGCTGAGATAAAGTGCTAAACCTGTTCCCCACCTCGTTCATATATTCGAATCCTCAAAGGGTTTACCTGTACCAGCGCCGTCAAATGTAAAGAACCTCTTGTGAGACATCACCACTACTAAATTGACCTGGGTGTCCCAGGATGTTTTAACCAATTTCCAACTTCGACCATGTTCGAATCCTCAAATGGTTTGTTTGTACCAATGCCATCAAATGTAAGGAACCACTTGCATGACATCGCCACATGTGTCCCAGTGTGTTCTTAACCCATGTTTGACTTCGACCATGTTCGAATCCGCATATGGTTTGCTTGTACCAACACCATCAAATGTAATGAACCGCTTGTGAGACATCACCACACGTGTCCCAGTGTGATCTTAACCCATGTTTGACTTCGACCATGTTCGAATCCCAAAATGGTTTGGTTGTACCAACGCCATCATATGTAATAAACCGCTTGCGAGACATCACCACACGTGTCCCAGTGTGTTCTTAACCCATGTTTGACTTCGACCATGTTCGAATCCGCATATGGTTTGCTTGTACCAACGCCATCAAATATAATGAACCGTTTGTGAGACATCACCACACGTGTCCCAGTGTGATCTTAACCCATGTTTGACTTCGACCATGTTCGAATCCGCATATGGTTTGGTTGTACCAACGCCATCAAATATAATGAACCGCTTGTGAGACATCCCCACACGTGTCCCAGTGTGTTCTTAACCCATGTTTGACTTCGACCATGTTCGAATCCCAAAATGGTTTGGTTGTACCAACGCCGTCAAATGTAATGAACCGCTTGTGAGACATCACCACATGTGTCCCAGTGTGTTCTTAACCCATGTTTGACTTCGACCATGTTCGAATCCACATATAGTTTGCTTGTACCAACTCCGTCAAAAGATAGTCACGGTTTGCAGGACATTACCGCTACCAAATTGGCTTGTGCCACAGTTTCCCAGAGTGTACTAAACCAATTTCCGACCTCGACCATATCCTAATCCGCAAATGGTTTGCTTTAAACAACGCTGTCAAAAATAAGGTACCGTAGCAGTTGGCAATTGAGAAATGAAGAATCAAGTCTGAAGCGAGTCTGACCACCCGATCCGATTAGTCGCCTCCTGTGACAAGCATAGTTGCCGCTTGAGACAAGCATCGGTTGAAAAAGGCCAATTCTAACTCTGGTCGTCAAGGGTAGTACAAATAATATTGAACAAGGCTGTGGAGAACGCGAGGGTATCTGCAAAGCCAGTGAATGGGGGTTTATAGTAGATTTATGAGGCGCTTCCTTCAGTATTTGTACTCAAGTCTGATTTTTTTACTTAAATCGAATAATACCACACCAAGCAGTGGTGCTTTCAGTATGCAACCCAGGACAAAATGAGCTGCATATAGTCTCAAAGTTTCATGCAAACTTTCAATAGTTTCTGTCAAGAACCTTACAAGCTATGATCTTAAAAGTAAAATTTCGGTGAAAAAAATGATCAAAATCAAAATCCAATATGGCCGCAACTACAAAAGATACCGAAAAATGGCTATGCTTATTTGTTGTGTTCTGTATGGAGACAATTCTCAGAAAGTTTGAAATCATTTGATGCACTGGATTCAGAGGAGATAGTATTTGAAGACAGGTGCCCAAAAAACCCTGTGAAAACCTTGAATCCAATATGGCTGCCAAACCACGTGACCAATGACCAAAGTCAAAGAACAAAAAATATCAAAGAACTGAAGCAGCAGATACATGCAAGGTTTGAAAGTAAACGGACAAACGGTTGTGGAGCAGCAGGGCAAAATATATCGTCAAAAAATACTTGTTTTTCAGTTATCTGCCCTTGGCCTTTGGGTCTACGGCCTTGGGTTTTTGGCGGGCACTAGTACCCAACAGTCCACATACACATACAAAATTTGAACACAACCAGGCAAGTGGTTATTTTGCTAGGCCTGGTACAAAAATCGGCGGAATAATAAATAATAATAATAATAATAATAATAAATAATAATAATAAATCGAACGATTACAATAGGGCTCTACAGCCTTTCGGCTTGGAGCCCTAATAAATCGAACGATTTCAATAGGGCTCTACAGCCTTTCGGCTTGGAGCCCTAATAATAATAATGTGAGATGAGCGAGTAATAATTAATATGACTGTCTGAACACTGGTTCCTCAATATTGATAAGAACTCTTACTGTTATATTAACCCTAGTCATAATCTGTATACCGTTATGGTCTGTTTTTGTTGTGTTTATTTACCTGCACAGCTGTCTGACGAAGGACAAGTTTGTGTTTGCGACGCTGATATTCTGTGCCAGATGGGGTAAAGCCACCCTCATAATCTCTTGGCTGAAGTTGGCGAAACATTCTGCGCTCTTCACAGGGTTGCACGTCAACGGAGCACCTGGAAAACACGATCGTCAACTAGAGGTTACTATGGCAACATGCTACTTCGCCGGGAATCGGTTTCATAACAGGGGAGAATATGTTGAAATAGATGAATAGGTGTAGTATGTTTGTTTGTTTGTTGTGCGCCAGTCAGCAATGTTCTGGTTGTATAGTGTTCTCCTTGGTGGTTGATGACATGAGCAACGGCAGGCGCATTATCAAAATCACACAACGTAACTTTTTCTAATTTAATCGGATTTAATGATAAATTTCTATCAGAACACAAGTGAATGTTCGTCACTATGAGCTTGGAAGTGGACGCGCATTCATTGCGACGCGCCACCCGTGAAGATCCGGGTTAGAATAGGTTTTCAGCAACCCATGCTTGTTATAAGAGGCGACTATGCCAGTCGTAAGAGGCTACTGACGGGATCGGGTGGTGAGGCTCACTGACTTAGTTGATGCATATCAAGCATTTTCTCGAAATTACGTGTTTTTTCTCGCTACTTCGATTATTTTCTCGTTATTTCAATTATTGTCTCGAAATAAAAAGATTATCTTGAAATAACGAGAAATTAATCGAAGTAACGCGAAAAACTCGTAATGTCGAAAATATGCTTGAAATAACGAGAGAGAAAATCGGAATTCGTGTTTCTTAATTAAACTTGAAAAAACGAGAAAATAATCGAAGTAACGACAAAAACTCGAAATTTCAAGAGAAAAATGAAATTACGACAAAAAAATAGAAAATTCGAGTTTTCGAAATAATCTTGAAATAACGAGAAAATATATAAAATCTTGATATGACCATTCTGAGTGAGTACGTGTCTTCATGGAACGATACACGTTATGAATCACAATCAGCCTGACTACCCGATCCATTTAGTCACCTCTCACTACCAACACAGGTTGCTTTGGACCAATTCGAACCCAGAACCCCATGTTCACAAAGATATATCATGATATTATAATATTTGAATATCATAATGGTTACATAAAATATAATAATCATAGAATAGTATCATTTGATAATTCCACCTTTGCTTCCGAATTAAATAATAGTTCCTTTAATATTCAATTCCATGTAGGTCGAATGGGATTTTTCGGAATGAATGTCATTTATTTGCTTAATCGTTTGCATTTGATAGTGATAAATTGTGCAATGTAAAAGAAAAAACAGAAGAATGACAAATTTCTGTAAGTACACAAATGAACGTTCGTCAGTGTGAGTTTGGGAGTGGACGCACTTTCATTGCCACGCGAACCTTGAACCGCACAAAGCAAATACATCTTTTTTGTTCGCATCAGGTACAGACAGACCTGGGTGCCGTTGTACAAAACAAACTTAGTGCTTCGACTGTTGTAATTCTGTAAATGTATGGTAGTTGCGATCACCATAGCGCTAAGATCGCTTTGTACAAAGACACCTGATCCTGTTAACGATAGAGAGGGCGTGGCTTGAACGAGAAATCAATACCCGGACGAAAATAAAGATAAAGCTCTTAGTAACTTAGGCTTGAAAACGAAAAACATGGATTATGCAGAATCTATTAATAGTTTTAATTCATATTTAATAATGTCGTAATTTTTAGGCAACTAAATTCGATTATCATGCTAACTGTATGTTAACTATTTTACTGTCCATTGTGAAGACTAGATAAAGGATTGAGTGAATACAAATTACAATAAATCATTTAGAAAAAATTAGCCCTATTACCTTTGTGTAAAACAGAGAACTTACCTGAGCAGGTATAGAGACAGGCTAACAGAAGTAAGCCTTTCAAGGTGTGTTGAAATGTAAGCATCGTTGAATGATAGTCTGCAGTGATTCTGCGATAGCAGTATAGAAGACTGTAGAATGAATACTCATCCTGGTTTATATAGCCTGTGACATCCTGGTGTCAATCCGGGTCACTGTGACGTCTCTATTACAATGGTTGTCAACATCATCAAACTAAAATATATCCTGAATTGCAACACCGCCTTTCCGTCGATGAGGGACACAGTGAGTCTTAGACTAAAGTATCAGTGAGGCTTGTTTTGGGTTTGTGAATGTTATCACCCGATCCAGTCAGCAATAGTATGCTTCATCAGGGCGGCCTGTAAACACTCGAAATGGACCCAGGTAAACCAATGGTTGATAGCGTGAGCAATGTTTCACGTTTTTGGGGTACGATGTTCATGCATTGTGACCACCCAGTCCTCCGTGGTCGCTCTTTAGTCGGCATATTGTTTAACGACGCACTCAGCAATATTCCATCGACGGTCGCTCTTAAAAGCTCCTAAGCGAGTGAGTGAGAATGGTTTACGCTGCTTCAGGTACTATTCCAGCAATATCACTTCGGGAAACACCAGAAATGGTATGCACTCATTGTACCCATGTGTAGAATAGAATCCGGGCCTTTGGCGTGACGAGCGACCGCTTTAACCACTAGGCTACCCGACGTTGGTTAACCCCAATCTATACTCTTAAGTCAGGCATGATGTCCTAAGGATGTTTTTCTGCTTCAGAATACCCATCGTGCTCCCAAATAGCGATGAAAGTAAATGTCAAATAATGCTTTTCGATTTTCACCATTTTCAGGTTTTCAAAAAGAAGAAAGCGGCATTTAACAAAATGTAATTTGATTTGTTTCTACGACACCTTTCTTTCATTGTCTTTGCACATAGGCAAAACATTTTTTATTCGAATGCGTGAGTGAATGTTGTAGTACGCCGCAGTCAGCAACAATCAAGCTCTACAACGTCGTAAACTGGAGTATGCAAACCGGTGACCGAAGTCATGAGCAACGATCCACGCCATGACACGTCATCAACCAAGTCAGCGAACCTGGCCACCCGATCCATTTTAGCCGCTCTTGTGGGGAACTTCGGTTTGAAATCAGCAGCTTCTTGTAATGTTTAGGAGCTCAATTATTTTCAGCACAATCAGGTGCTAAATTCATTATGTTTCGGAATAAATAAATATAACGAACTGTTATCTTTGGACGAAAATAGTCGCACGATGGATCGATGGGATAGCCTTGTGGTTAAAGTGTCCGCACGTCACACATAAGCCCTGGTTTGATTCTCTACATGGACACCAGGTGTAAAGCCCATTCTGGTATTCCCAACCTTCACATTGGAGGGACCTTTATTGGCAATACAACTGTTGTCATTGATCTATGATAAACATGGGAGTTACGATCGTTCTCGCAGGCGAAACTAGCTAACCCTAACAGGGCCTCTTGAGATTACTTTACGTTAAAAATAGCTCTTTCCTCTTCGCACTTGTCTCAGTGGTTTTCTTCGAAGCACACGTAAACACATGTTTCTTAGCCATGTATGATAGCGTATTGCTTTACAGTGTTGTCACAATTCAGGGGTGTGGCTGTCGTAAATGACAATGGGCTTATCACACTGCACCCCTCAATTTCCACGGTGGCTGGTCGCTCGTGACGTGCAAGCAGAAGTGAAATGTACAAGGCGCTGTTATTGACTGGAAAAATACTGTCAGGGATGGTAGCGCGCTTAGCATGACTGGAAACATGCCTTGGATTTTGACATTTAACTACCGAATTAGTTTTTGAATCTTCTCAAGGTATTGCATCTATTATGATAAATAATCTCATGATGATATAATACAGTGGATAATCGAAGACACTATTTTTTTTGCGAATTATATTAATTAAATATCTCGCCTCTGTTCATTGCTGAAAGTATAGTGTTTTACTCCGCCGTAATCATATAGTCATACAATCGTGCTTAATAATAATTATTTTAAAATACTTAAATGAAAAAGGATGGTTTTTTCTATGTATCGATTGTTAAATCCTTACCTGGCGGAGAAAATTATGAAATATTTCTCAGTGGAATTTATAAATTTTAATGCCATATTTTTATATATTTTTTTAGATGTATTTTTATTTTAAGGTTCAAAGAGGGTTGTGTCGGCATCGAAAGTGGGTGTCTGTTGTTTTCATTAATCTTTCCTCTCTGCGTGAGATACGTTTGCACGTTTATTCAGATATCTTTCAGAAAATGTTTTACTAACAGTACGTTTCCGAAAACTTCAAAATAATATCCTGAAGGTAAAAGAAAACCGCCCATGCATATCCTCATTATGGAAACAAATAAAACAGAAGAAAAACTGAATATTGAACAGTTGGTGCTATTTTCGGAAAATTACGCCAAAATGAGATGATCTCTTCCTTCCTATATTTGCTGATAACATGAAAAGACTTCAAGAAATGTGCAGCAAGGAAACGATTATGCATGTCATGGAAATGTTGCAGCGAAAAGAGAACCAGGATCCAAGGCTCAGTCTGATGTTAACGTTTGTTAATTCATTCAAAGTTAAAGTTACCTTTAATGATCATAACCAAAACCCGATCAGCTTTAGGCCATTTTTTTATAAATTGGACTTTTCTTCAAAAATTTAAAAATACCAAATTAGTTAAATTTCCCTATTTTCAAAAATGAATAGTGACATGATAAATGAGAAATTATTTTTTCATTTTTAATTTGTTACGTGACAAGAATGTCTGAATGTCTAAAGTGTCTGAAGCGCGCTCGCGTTTTGAGACTGTATAAGACAGGTAAAAGGTTGTGTTTTTTTTGTGGGATTATACGGCCCGGTGGTGATTTCAAAACACCTTGAACTGGAAAAGATTTTTTCCCACATTCCTGAGCTGTCCGTAAACCTGGTACCATGAATAAAACGCGTATGGAGAACTGAGATATCCGGTGTGGGGACATATTGAAGAATAGATGGAAATGGGTTTCTTACTTTATTGTGGATGTCAAAACAGTTCTACTACTCACGTGTGGTAGTTAAAAAAACATATCCCTCATGCACACCTTGTTTATCTCGTGGATGTGTACAAGTATTTTTTTTTGTATTTTACGGAGGAGTCTTCGCATGCTGTTTCATTTACATCTTTGGCCGATTGTCGACTCGGCGTTTAGCCCAGAATAAATAATTATTAAATTTTCAGCCAAAGCTTGGAAGTATATGTAAGGAGACATATGTGAACACTAACTGTAGAGAGGCAGGCAATATGTTTTGTAGAGAGGCAGGCGCGATGTTTGGTAGACAGGCAGGCGGGATGTTTGGTAGACAGGCCGGCGGGATGTTTGGTAGACAGGCAGGCGGGATGTTTGGTAGAGAGACAGGCGGTATGTTTGGTAGACAGGCAGGCGGGACGTTTGTTAGAGAAGCAGGCGGGATGTTTGGTGGACTGGCAGGCGGGATGTTTGGTAGAGAAGCGGGCGGGACGTTTGGTAGAGAAGCAGGAGGGATGTTTGGTAGACAGGCAAGGGGGATGTTTGGTAGACAGTCAGGCGGGATATTTGGTAGACAGGCAGGCGCGATGTTTGGTAGACAGGCAGGCTGGATGTTTGGTAGTCAGGCAGGCGGGATGTTTGGTAGAGGGGCAGGCGGGATGTTTGGTAGACAGGCAGGCTGGATGTTTGGTAGAGAGACAGGTGGGATGTTTGGTAGACAGGCAGGCTGGATGTTTGGTAGAGAGACAGGCGGGATGTTTGGTAGACAGGCAGGCGAAACGTTTGGTAGACAGGCAGGCGGGGTGTTTGGTAGAGAGGCAGGCGGGATGTTTGGTAGACAGGCAGGTGGGACGTTTGGTAGAGAGACAGGCGGGATGTTTGGTAGACAGGCAGGCGGGAAGTTTGGTAGAGAAGCAGGCGTGACGTTTGGTAGAGAAGCAGGCGGGATGTTTGGTAGAGAAGCAGGCGGGGTGTTTGGTAGAGAGACAGGCGGGATGTTTGGAAGACAGGCAGGGTGGTGTGTGGTAGAGAAGCAGGCGGGGATGGGGAGACTATCCACCTGCATCCAGTTGCAAGGTGTGAAATAAGAGGATGTCACGTCAATGAAGCAAGATATCTAACATTATTCGTGCTGATCAATTTTAGCAACCCAATGCACAGTTTAACACCTCTTCTTTGACCAAGGTATAACCCAATTCAACCTTGGCTAACCAATGTTCATTTGCACATATTAACTCATTTACGTCATGTTTCAGTAACCAAAGTTGCCCATATCTCCTGAACCCTCGTGGTGCGGTACTCGTTGATGGCATCGTTAAAGCTAACATTTCATTTATTGATTCAGTCATCATAAAAGCTTCTATTGAATATAATTAACGAGGTAATGGAAGCATAACATGTATTCTGATATGCGACAGGGAAATTTAACGTTCGATTATTGATATAAATACTTTAGAATCGATAATATAACTTTGATGATTTTGCATCTGTTCAAACACACGAAGGGACACTATTCCCAGATGAACTCTTGTTAGCCTCTTATATGTGTATGGCAATGTTCATGGCTCTTGTGTGTCTCCGTCTCCTGGTAGCCATTTTTTTATACACATATCTAAGGCTGCATTTTAAGTGTTCTCTGTTTGGTACTGCTCTAACCTGTGTTTGCTTTAACACGGGTTAACTCGGTCTGAATCCGATCAACCCTGATTACCAGAAATGTGGTCACTCGAAGTTTGGTAATACAACGCACTTCATCGAATAGGGTGAGCAGTTACCGAAATATTCTATGATGCATTGTCCTAGGTAAGTAGTATATAGTGAGGGCGCAGGAACCTTTTTTGGTTGATCCGGTTGATCCAGGCGGATGCGAAGGTGATTGGTTGATCCAAGTCACGTGATCGAATAGGATGACTCATGCATCAACAGCGCGTCACAGGTGAGGGGGAATGAAAGGTGTGTGTTTATAAGACAGAAAAGAATTCATAAGAAAACAAAAGTAAAAGGTTATGAATAGAGCTATGTGTATAGCGTGCTGCCTTGAATAGACAGACCGTACCCGTCAGCCCAGTTTGAATTGAGCGCGCTTGACAACTGACGTGGCCTCGTCGTTTAACCCGCGCTCGCTAGAGCGTGCGACCTGGTTTTGATGAATGCAGGGTGTGTGTTGAAAGTATAAGTACCACAATAGAGACGGGTTGTGTCAACACGATATACGCCAGGTAATGTAGGGAAAAAAATGTACGTCTAGCTGCATCAAATTCATCTTGTACGGTCTACACGTTGTACACCACGAACGTTAGACAACCTGTATAGAAAAAAATATATAGACAAAAAAGATAAGACTTCACAATCAGCAAGCTAGCGGTGTCGTTTAATTACATTTAGCGCGCAAGAACGAGATCGTCACGTCACCCTGCATTGACTATAACGCTGAAGCCAGCCGGATTTCGAATCACCCCGCACTGCGTACTATTATGAACCATTTGTAAAGAAATATTCAGCCCTGTCCCGACTTGCATAGTTGATGTTTCAACGCTAGCGTTTCCATTTAACGCGATGACAAATAAGCCCTACGGTTTGAGTTTTAACCGTGTAACATGATGTGCACAGTTTTTACTTCAGAACGTGCTATTTTGAAAAAAGATAGACAACTTATAAGTGCCAAGACAATCCAGTGATCAACAGCATGAGCAGCGATCTGTGCAACTAGGAACCGATGGCACGTGTCATCCGAGTCGGCGAGACTGACCAATGGATCCCCGTCGTCAGTCGCCGATAAGCATGGGTTACTGAAGGTCGATTCTATAACCCGGGACCTTCACGGGTGTAGTATGACGAAGACTATATACTAATATGATCACTTTTTTAACATACTCACAAGTGTGCTGTGAAGAAAAGAGTGTCTTCCAAGATTCCCTGCACGTGTAAGACAGTATAAACTCTACAGTAGTGTAGCCCGATAAACAGTTTTACTCTCGCCAGCAAACGGATTGGACGTGAACAACATGAAGAAAGCATCAGAGATTAGACTTGACCCTAGAGATATATTTAGGAAGACTACGTTGAGAAAATCACAACAGAGAAAGAAATCACAAGCAACCAAGAAGTCGACAGGTAACACCTAAAATGAAAACGATGACAACCAAACAGGGATCGAAGACAACACCCCAACCCGTGAAAATACAACATGTGTCGGAGGTGAAGGCTGTGGTGGAACGGGCACTTGCTGCCTTGAAGCGTCAACAGAGTCAAGGGTATAAAAGAAAGCTTCATACCCTCTAATCGCACACCGTATTTGGATCACCATGGGGGTTGCCACCTGTCCGGACTGTGAAAAAATGTTTTCAAGGAGAGATGTCATGTTACGACACAGGAGAAATAAACATAGCATACCGCCGCCGTTACAAGCCCACCCGCCGCCGCAAGTCCACTCGCCATTACAAGCCCACCCGCTAACGCCGCCACCGCAAGCCCATCCGCTACCGCCGCCGCAAATCCACCCGCCATTACAAGCCCACTCGCTAACACCGCCGCCGCCGCAAGTCCACCCACCGCCGCCGCTGCGTCAAGCCAACCCGCCGTTACAAGCACATCCGCCGCCGCCGCCGCCATCGCAAGTCCACTCGTGGCTGCCTCATTTACCATGTATATCTGATCCTCGAGAACAATTCAAGTTCCTGATTCCCTCAAATGCGCTCGTTGTGGGACCCAGTGGTTGTGGAAAGTCTGTGTTTACCTCTCATGTACTCCGGCATGGCCTGATCCAACCCCAACCTACCCGCATCGTTTGGTGTTATACTCAATGGCAGCCATTATATCAGGACCTCGGTGAGCAGCTGCCTCAGCTGACCTTTGTAAAAGGAATTCCCTACGATATCTTGGACGAGGATTACTTTGATGCTCGTCAACAGAACGTGTTGGTCCTGGATGATTTCCTGGCCGAAGCAAAGCACGACAAGCGTATTTCGCGGCTGTTTACTCAAACCTCACATCACAAGAATGTATTGATCTTTCTCTTGATACAAAATCTGTTTCCGAGAGGTAAGGAATCGAGAGACATTGCTTTGAACGCGCATTATGTCACCCTGTTTCATTCCCCAATAGATAAACAGCAAATCAAACTCTTCGCTCGTAGAATTTTCCCCGAACATATGGATCACTTTATGGCTATGTATGAAAAGGTTGCTGAAACACCCTATGGACAACTCACCATCGATCTAAAACCTACCACCAAAGATAAGGATCGACTGCATGTTAACCTCATAAATGAGGAAAACAGGAGAACAGCAGCACAGTCTGAACCTGATCTGCGTAGGGAGAAGTTGACTACAACAGAATCTCTGGATAGTCCTCTGACACAAGAAGAGAGATTGCCCCAACATCAGCTCACGCCAATTGAAACCGATTCAGACACGAGTAGTGAGACATCATTGACTATGGCCACGGCTTGCGCAGATTGCGGGGTGCTGATAGATAACATGCACGATCTGCAGCGACATATCAAACACTGGTGTCCGGCCAATAGCCTTCAACCTAAGAGAAAGCGTGCCAGACTCGAGAGTGATGACGATGACAGTGACTTTGACGACCTAGCCTCTTCCCAGAAAGGCAGTGGTCTTGCCGTCAAACCTCCACGTGGGAAAACAACATTCACTTATATGGAAGCCGAGGAGTGGCAAAATGTAGGCTTACAACGCATCTGGAAGCAGGTGTACGATACGTTTCATGACAAGATGAAACTGCAGAAAAAACAGTACAAGCGACAGGGACGAACGCAAGAATGGATTGAGAGAAGAATGAAACTGAGGTGGGAGGATCTAGTGCGTAGTACTCTCAACTATGCTATGGAATATACCACGTACTTTAAAGAGGCACCTCTGTTTCAAAACATGCTATACAACCTGGGAGACATGAATCCTTCCACGGAACAATCCGTTCTCAAAAATAAAATCAAACTCCTCCTAAAACCCAAGATGAAAGAGATCCTGCCTTTGATGGATATGCCGGAAATAGAAAGTGAGACTGAATCTGATAGCGTTGCAGAGGATAACGACGGTGATGACGAGGAGGAGGATGACGATCGTGAGCAGAACGATTAGGCATAAATACCCATCACTACTGTATCAGTCTAACAGTCTGAAGAGAATGCCGAGTCAACGCCACGCGTCTAGTTTGATTCATATTTTGAAAACACCTCGTAAACTGAGGCGTTTGAACGATAAGAAACGCCGAATTTCCCTCTACGTGAGAGGAATTGTGAAACTGGGACCCCCTGGACGGAAATCGTTACAAGCAATGGATAAAGCATAGACTATAGACAACCATTCAACCTTAAAACATTCAACAGTGCGAAATGTGTTTCAAAACATGGACTGGCTGTTTAAACAATAGGGCCTTCAGCAGCAGCAGCATGTGTATATGAGTGACTAAATAATGTTCCAGAGTGAATACTATTGTCCATTCGTATATCACAGCTTTGTATGGAACCAATTGACTCGAATCAATAAATGATACGAATGAATTGGTTTTTCTCAGTTTTTTTGCATATTAGTATATAGTCTTCGTCATACTACACCCGTGAAGGTCCCGGGTTATAGAATCGACCTTCAGTAACCCATGCTTATCGGCGACTGACGACGGGGATCCATTGGTCAGTCTCGCCGACTCGGATGACACGTGCCATCGGTTCCTAGTTGCACAGATCGCTGCTCATGCTGTTGATCACTGGATTGTCTTGGCACTTATAAGTTGTCTATCTTTTTTCAAAATAGCACGTTCTGAAGTAAAAACTGTGCACATCATGTTACACGGTTAAAACTCAAACCGTAGGGCTTATTTGTCATCGCGTTAAATGGAAACGCTAGCGTTGAAACATCAACTATGCAAGTCGGGACAGGGCTGAATATTTCTTTACAAATGGTTCATAATAGTACGCAGTGCGGGGTGATTCGAAATCCGGCTGGCTTCAGCGTTATAGTCAATGCAGGGTGACGTGACGATCTCGTTCTTGCGCGCTAAATGTAATTAAACGACACCGCTAGCTTGCTGATTGTGAAGTCTTATCTTTTTTGTCTATATATTTTTTTCTATACAGGTTGTCTAACGTTCGTGGTGTACAACGTGTAGACCGTACAAGATGAATTTGATGCAGCTAGACGTACATTTTTTTCCCTACATTACCCGGCGTATATCGTGTTGACACAACCCGTCTCTATTGTGGTACTTGTACTTTCAACACACACCCTGCATTCATAAAACCAGGTCGCACGCTCTAGCGAGCGCGGGTTAAACGACGAGGCCACGTCAGTTGTCAAGCGCGCTCAATTCAAACTGGGCTGACGGGTACGGTCTGTCTATTTAGGGCAGCACGTTATACACATAGCTCTATTCAATACCCTTTACTTTTGTTTTCTTATGAATTCTTTTCTGCCTTATAAACACACACCTTTCATTCCCCCTCACCTGTGACGCGCTGTTGATGCATGAGTCATCCTATCCGATCACGTGACTTGGATCAACCAATCACCTTCCCTATTTTCACTCAACCTCCCTCAACCAAAAAAGGTTCCTGCGGACCCGTTCTATACTACTTAGGTAAAGCAAATCCGTTCAGAACTCTCAGTTGGGCATGACCGAATTCTAAGTATAGGGGTCACTGGTAAGTGGAAAGGTTATCTCCTTAATTGTCCCATCCCGGATACGTTAAGAGAGAGGTCAAACCTCTACTTGCTTCCCTCAACAGGGAGCCCCTAGCAGCGTCCGGCTCAGTCTTTCTTCAGCCTTTGTCAGGCAAGCGGGTGTTTCTTTCTAACAAATATCTAGGTGAAATTTGAGAATGGGTCATTTGTCAAGTAGTAAGCACGCCCATGCGCACCACTGTGTTCCCTTCCTTGTTGAGCTGATTCTTTATTAATCGGAATTTCGGCTCGGATTGCCCAATTGAAAATACGGGAATTTGGCCAAGAAATTTAACTTAAGCTTCAGGTATATCGACGATCTGATTTTGTGCAATGGCCAATTCAATTCCCTTATTATGACGGTTGCCACCTGGGGCCAGGATACGTTCACATTTTCGCGGACACCAGTTATAACTATTTGATTCTGATATAGTTGGAATCGTACTATGGATATGAAAAAGGGTTTGTCGTATAACAATGCTTCGGCACAGGAAGAATCCTCCCATTTATCGAATCATTTATTAAATTGGTCCTTTAAATACCGCTGAAACTTTCTATCCCTCTGCCATAGCGCAATAATATAAATTGTAGGTTTATCACAAAGGGAAAACGGTTTGATGTATCTGCTGTGTTGGCGGATTGCCCCCAGAACGCGTGGCGTCGACTGTTCTCTGCGGACACGTGTGTCTACCAACAAATAAATCTATTAATTTGTGAAGGAAATCTCGGTGTTGCATTTTTAACTGAGCACAAAGACCTCCCTTCTGTTTGAAAGCTATAAAGTATTTTACACTGATTGTTATGAACTCACATAAAATATATGTTTTATTCAATGGCTTCTTTTTGCTCATATTGCATCTTGTCCGACGTTTAGTCGAGACCGTCTAAACCTTCACGGATGCTCGTTATGCATGTTATCGCTAACCTTTAATCTAAAATATACTTGACACACAGGCGAGGCCCAGAAGTAAACAATGTGTTTATCACATGCAGTACTACACTTGTTTATGATATTTCGACAACTCCCTGAACAAGGCGGGCGGGAGTGGTTAAGGTTGGGCTGCTATTGTTGTTGTTTGCGATTTCACATACACAGAAGGATATGTTTGTGTGAGTTTAACCTCGACAATGAGGGTCACCGTGACCCTAACCGTCAATGTATACCCTTGTATACCCGTCAACAGACAGAGCACTGTTAAACTTGTGTCAATAGACGTACCCGTAGAAGGATAAATAATATATCGCTTACTGTTTGCTTCCCTGGGTATATTTCAACCTACTCGTTTCATTAGCTCTACGTCCCCCGCCGTAATATTGCTGGAATATTGCTAAAAGCGGCGTAAAACCATACTCACTCACTCATTAGCTCTACGGGGTGGCGGGTAGCCTAGTGGTTAAAGAATTCATTCGTCACACCAAAGGCCCTGTTTCGAATTCCAACACGGGTACAATGTGTGAAGCCCATTTCTGGTGTCCATGGCCGTGATATTGCTGGAATATTGCTAAAAGCGGCGTAAAAACACCCACTCACTCACTCTCCCTTAGCTCGTTGTCTCTATGGAATTTGGTAGTGAAGGGTGACCAACAGTAGACTCTGACCGAAGCGGTTTCCACCTTCATTGCCATCCAGCTAGGCGCATGTATGTATGTATGTTTGTTTGAATGATACATTTTAATGATAATAATAAATAATGTTTCCATGTGCTATTGTCATTTCCTATTGGCCTGTGACCTAGGACTTTATGAATAAGCCACCACAAGCCCATATCCCAAACGAAACACAACGTTTGAGGATATACTCACATGAGTTAACTCCCTTTAACATAAGAAACAGATAAGGTCTGTGTTATTGTAAAAGGCGTTCTATTTTTTAACATAATTGATTTAAAATCTGCACTAAAATCATAACACATGCTCCCTATGTCTATTCTTCATATCTAAAGGAATGGGTTTTTAAAATTACGTTCACACTAAAAAAAACCTATGATTGTGGGTTCGAATCCCGGTTCGCCCCGATTATGTTTCCGGGTTTGTCAGCACCATACCCGTGCTCGCGGGTTTCACCGAAGTGGTAAACGTCTGAGACCTGCATCTCTTCGGGCTTTTCTCCCACATTAAGCTGACACGCCGTGATATAACTGGAATACTGTTAAAAGCGGCGTTAAAATCAACTCACTCACCCATTTTGTATAAAATGCTGAGTGTCCATGATAATCTCCTCTTCACTTATACATGTTGAACAATGTCACGGGAATGGCCATAAACAATAAACCAGTATGTTTTCTTTAGGAATCATGTGCTCGCGTTAGGTCGATTGTGACTCAAGACAATTTTGGTCACATTTGAAGTTCAAAAGAGAGTAGTGCATAATGTAGGCTTTTCAATACCATCGCTATAATTACAACTACTTGATTCCTGAACTCAAGTTAAGGGATAGTGTACCTTGTTATTATTTAGTAGCAAAACATTTACACATATCGTATGACCTTACTGCATCTACTTAATACTGAGTGAGTGAGTTGGGTTTAACGCCGCTTTTAACAGTATTACAGTTATATCGCGGCGTGTTAGCTTAATGCGGGAGGAAAGCCCGAAGTGATGCAGGTCTTAGATGTTTACCACTTCGGTGAAACTCACGAGCACGGGTATGGTGCTTTGGTCTGACAAACCTAGAAACATAATCGGGGCGAACCGGGATTCGAATCCACAATCAAAGGTTTCTGGCTTGCCAAGGGGACGCAACTCTGCAAAGCGAATCCTCCCCCCAAACCCCAACCCCCCCACCCCCACCCCCCACCCCACCCCACACACACACACCACACACCCACTCCAAACCCCACCCTTCCCCCACCCACCCACTACTGGAAAGAATGCATGGGAATCCAACCCACTGTCATAGGTTCCTTAACGAACACACCTCTGGACAGCGAAATGCGGCGACTTTGACGACTGAGACTCCATGGCCACAATATACATCTAGGCAATGTGACAAGACAAAACAACAGATGAGAATGCATCACTTTATTAACACAGGATTACGTTTATCATCCTTGCGGTAACGGCCTCGTCCCTCCGTTGCCATGACAAACACGGTGGTTTAGGAGGACCACCCCCAGGACCACCCCCAGGACCATATGGGTGAGGGTTTCCTGTACTTGTAGACGATGTTCGTATACTTCAGCTGAGGAAACAGACAAAAAGTGAGCTTACAGTTTTACAAACTCCACTTATTCTCGTTTAGTGTACTAATATAATATAACTGAGGATTTTTCCGGATGAACTCAGTACACTTTCAGACATACAGTGTGCAGAACCTACTTATTTTTTAAGATGTGAAAACTACATCACTTTCCCCTTTTCCATGGCACACACACACACACACACACACACACACACACACACACACACACACACACACACACAGGCACGCGCGCACACACACACACACCCACGCACACATACGCACACAGACAGACACACACACACACACAAATATGTCAAATATGTTGTTTTCAGATGACTCTAAAATGAATAACCTTTCTTAAATTATTGATAATGTATATCGATTCGATACATGCACTGTAGAACCAAAGCAACACACACACGCCACGCACACGCACACGCACACGCACACGCACACGCACACGCACCTTTTGAAGCGAGGTAATAAACGTTTATATGATATTCCCGAATTATACTCTACCGGAGATCAGCATCGGAGTTGAGTAGAACCTTATGAAGACACGAATCCGAGCTTATCTTAGTGATCAATGGATGTGGGATAGTAAATGCGGAGCAGGACAAAGCTACGATTTAGCAGCAAAGGTTAAATATTGCCGACGCATCATGAAATACCTCTGCAAGGTAGACCTTGTTTTCCAAATCTGCGAGAATGGCCATGCCGCCCCGGAAGGCTACACACACAGGCACTCGGCCATCACCTGCAAGCAAAAAACACTTCATCGACTGCTGACTCCTCATCATTTTCTTTGTTGCACTCCACTATATTCCATCTATATGGCGATGGTCATTAAAAAATGAGTTTGGACCAGACAATCCAGTGGTTGAGGTCATGAGCATCGATCAACGCAACTTGGATACGATGACACGCATCAGCCAAGTCAGCGAGCCTGACCACCAGATCCTGTGATGCTTAAGATCTAACCTGGATCTTAACGGGTGGACTTCTCATCAATCGTGCATTCAACATATGGCTTATTTTTTGCTCGATGTTCGTGTCGAACTTGAGGAATTGACTGTCACAGTGTGTTATGTGTGTTTCTGGTTGAATTTTCCATCGTACCTATGTCAAGGTATCGTATACAATTGATTCACTACCCACCATCGTCATCAATCGGGCTGAAGTCGCCCCGGTCCGCAGTGGAGAACCTGAGGTCACCGTTGACGTCCTCAATGTCGAAGAGGCGCCCTGCGACCGCCGTGCTGATGCCATACCGCTTCTTAAAAAACGTCACGAAGGTGCAACGGTCGACTCCAGCGGTCACTGCACACAAAAAAGAACATGCGAAATGTAGGAACTACGATCGACCAAAGCTTTAGCTATTCGAGACAAAAACATTCGAAACGTAGGTGCAACGGTCGTCCAAAATGTTAGTTGCTCAAGACAAGAAAATTTGAAATGTATGCAGACCAAAATGGTTTTTTTCCTCGTTCTGATTTATTGACACTTTTCATGTTGGCCAGCGTATTCGTCAATCGCTTCGTTCTAATGTACGCTCATACATTTACCCGAAACGTTTCCTTCATTATTTGGCTTACAAATCCGCCGACCCCACATTTTAGCAGATAATAAACGAGAAAACAAATGCAAAGAGGTTTCAATGATACAAATATCTTACATAATCCGGAACAAGGACGGAGGTGAATCATGCATAGAAGTCTTCCAGCCAGGACGTTATAAATGATTTGGGGCAATTTCCTATTTATTGAGAACACCGACCCTGCCGTTTTCAGAAAGAAACCTTCGACAAACCAGTTAGTGCACGTAAGGCGAACAGTAAAAACTATGAAGCGATTGAAGCGCTCTTAATTTCATTTCTGCGAGGCCTTTGGAAGACTTATTATAATGTAAATTGACAAATTGAATTCATTTCAGTGGTCACGCAAATAACGTGTTATAATGTAACGTCACATTAGCGAAACCTCAGCCTGATAACATACATCAACAGAATACTCATAGCGTGGACAAAAAAGTAATGTCAATATCAAGATTTCATACAAAGCAAACTATGATCTGTGGTTATTCTGAGTGTGATATTATCTGTTTTATGTTCCATAGCATCGATATTTGGATATATTATGTTATCTGAAACAGAAATATATTGATGAAGTGATTGATCGGTACGATATATATATATATATGTTCATACACCACAGATGAATAGCTCAGCCCTGTGCACCTCATTGTAGCATGTTAGGTAAGTGAGTCGGCGTTTGTTTGTGTTTCAACATCATCTCATGTTACGACGTGTGACAGTTATGTCATGCAGGTTGTATATGTGTGATTTGATTGAAACATATTTTATTGAAAAAAAGTAAATGGGATTGGGTACAAGTTCTCCAACTAAGGAGAACTTCTCCCAGATAATAACTAAACAACAGAACAGAAGAAAAGAAAAGAATAGGACAGATAAGTGGACAGTGAGAAAAATATAGTTTACGTAAATCTTTATGTGTTACGTATATAACCCCGCTATCTTTAACAGGTACAGCTTCGCTAACGATCACAGTGTCCAATACCGTACTTGTTTTCACAGTAACTCTAGTTGGTTCAATAATAATATTGTGCATTTTTTTCTAACACATCATGTATATGCATTTTTTGGTCAGACATTAGGTTGTCATTTATATCACCAACAATCACCAACTTTACACGGAATAGCAAGTGCTAATTCAAAACTATTATCTAATCTGGTTCAAAAATCTGTATTGTTATGCTGTGGTCTATAAACACTGCATGATATGATTGATTTCTGAGGTAAAAATAAAATACTTGCAGCCATATTGACTCATCATATATATTTTCTATATTATGAAGCCTTCTGTAAGATAAGATTTTGTTTACATACATCATTACACTATGATATGTTTCTCTCCTTTCTATCTGGTTCTTGAAAGTGTTCCCATATAAGATCATCGGATTTAACACTGTCATCTTAATGTGTCTCAGTGAGGCACACAACATTGAAACAAACAGTTCGCTCACATCAGTTAACTTATGTCGCACGCTTCTGGTGTTTGCGTGAACTACATTTGTATATGCTTATGATGGTCACGGTTTGGTGGGCATGGTTCAGGCTGCACGTCCCCAGCGAGACGAAGTCGCAATAACAATACAATAGTTACATTGGTATTGCTCAACTTTGACTGTAACACACAAACAAATAGAAATACAAAGCATGCCTTAATTTTAACATGAAACATTTGACACATTTTACGGAATTCACATGTAATGCACTCAATGAGAGGAACACTATCTCGTATTTTGCCTGTTTACCTGTACTTTTGTGTGTAGTATTAAATAATCCCGACAGCCACACGATGTTGAATTATACAATTACCTGCAAGGTCTCTTTAGCAACCCATACTTGCCGTAAAAGGCGACTATAAGCTTGTCGTAAAAGGCAACTAACGGGATTGGGTGGTCAGGCTCGATGACTTGGTTGATACATGTCATCGGTCTCAATTGCGTGGGTCGATGCTCATGATGTCAATCACTGGATTGTCTGGTCAAGACTCGATTATTTTACAAACCGCCTTCATATAGCTGGAATACTGCTGAGTGCGGCGTTAAACAACAAACAAACAAAGGTAGTTTAATATTAAAGATTAACGTAATTAGAGCTGTGTGGACATATGTTCGGGAACTGTGACGTTTCTGTACAGTATAGCAGTATTGGCAATCTACTGACGGATATCGTATGTAATGTCTACAAGAAGGTTCTTGAGAGAACAAATATGCAGTGAAAAATAAGAGTGAGCGAGTGAGTTTGGTTTTACGCCGCATTTGGCAATATTTAGCAATATCACGGCGGAGGACACAAGAAATGGGCTTCAAACATTGTACCCATGTCGGGAATCGAACCCGGGTATCCGGCGTGACGAGCTAACGCTTTAACCACCAGGTTACCCAACCGCCCCGCAATATGAGAAAAGCTGGAAAATTGAACACATTTGTGTAAAAAGTGATGTTCTGAGATGTTGAAAGATAAAGGGTGAGGTAAGGATATATACAAATAAATTACATAATATCAATAAAGCTAACCACCGAAACATGAGATGTTTTTGGTATGCATGAGATGTTACTGTCTCAACATATTCACACATGATGTCCATGTTTACCGCTCATTGCAAATGCATATATTGCTGACTCTTCATCAGGGTCAACGCGGAATGTAAACCAACGGTCGGCTGATCCTTGAACAGCAAAGGGGCGCAACTCTGCACAAGACCGTTTGCAACGTGGGGATTGGAAATATTACGTTTAACGCTTCTAGAGTACCTCCAGGGAATGCAATGTGTTCCCACTATACCGTCGGATAAGATGGCAAGCCAATGTATCAATGCGATTCTGAATAACCTTTGTATCAATGATAAAACAATTACTTACGGTTAAAAGTACTGTCGAAGGTGGCTGCAACAGTTGAGTTCCTCATTTCGACTGGAGTGACGTAGCCATCATTGTTGGTGTCGTAAGCTTTCATGTCATCCAGAAATTGACGCGTGTCGATATCAGTCATGGAATTGCTGAAGAGCCTGCGAGAATACAGAATTATGGCGTCAAGCGTCACACTTGATACTGTTTATTAACTACACACATTAAACCACCCAACCTAGAAAAGTGAGTGAGTGAGTGAGTGAGTATGGTTTTACGCGGCTTTTAGCAAAATTACAGCAATAACGGCGGGGGACATCAGAAATGGGCTTCACACATTGTACCCATGTCGGGAATCGAAGCCGGGTCTTCGGCGTGACGAGCAAACGCTTTAACCACCAGGCTACCCGATCGCCCCCAACCTAGAAAAGAACAAAACTACACCATATACAAGAAAAACGACTTGATGCAACCAAGCCTTAGACTTGAGGCAGACAACCCGTTGTTCTATGCTAAAACAACGTTTCTCAACGTTGCTGGATATGGCCACTCTGTCCAACAAATCCCCTTAACGTGATTTGTCTACTGTGTATATTGCGGGTACTGCAACTCAGCACTGCCAACATGAGGACCCGAGGACACAAAATGGTCCCTGCAGGTCATGCATGTGGTCAGAGACGACTCAAGAGGGAATCACGTGGCAAATTATCTGTTGACGTATCCTGAATGCTTTGATCGCTGCTCATGTTATCATCCACTGGCTTGGGTAGTCCTTATTCTATAATTTCAATTTCTCGATAGTATGGTTGTAGTATTGCTAACCATGTTCTTAATCATTAATTAATAAAGGGTTTATATAAATGCGAGAAACCCTTTCCATAACCATAACATATATCTCCTGAAATCACAATCCATTGTACAATTATTGTACGACTACATCATAAGCATGCGTTTATAAATAACTATCACGTAGTGATGATACCAGGTGTTCGCGAAAAGGTGAGCGTGCAGTACCCTACCGGTGGCACCCGTCACAAATACATGCACATGTAAGTCAATTATTCACCTGAACAATATACGAAAAGACAAACCGTTTAGAAAAGTATTTTACTTATGTATTTCGATGACTGTTGAAATGCCCAAAGGGCAAAGGGCGTGAGCGATAACTAATTGCACCTGCACGGATGTGATGCTGACAAACCAAGAGTAATAACCGGATTATCTCCAGCGTATCCTGGTACGGATAAGGAACCAAAACTTTGCCCATCCGGTTGTATTTCTGTTGATAACCACCTGGGGTAAACTTCGCCAAAGCCAGGTCGCTTCTATTAAAATAGCATGACGTTTTAAATGTACAATTACATCAACGAGAGACCGGAGCACGAGTGGCTCAGTTGCCTAAGTAACAGGACATAATTATCGTGGGTTCGAATCCCACATTCCTTCTAACTATCACCCATGGTTTGTCAACACCATACCAGTGCACGCAGGTTTCTCAAGAGTGGTAAGCGTCTAACACATGAATCTCTTTTTTCCTTTCTCCCACAGCAGGCTGACACCCCGAAACTCTTATCTAGGCGTTCTTGTACATGTACTTACAAGCTGTGGTACTTATGAATGTACGACTACTGGTCTAGATACGCAGGTCTAGATAAAGATTGAAATACTATATTTGTTGTTCCCACCAGCCTGCCCGTTGGCTTCGGAAGGAACCGCATTCTGTGTTCTTGTTCATGCTGAACCAGCTTCCCCAGGCAGATACAGATCCCACGAATAGGGCCAGACACAACAACGCTCTGAACATCATCTGTGTAGAGAGATGTGGATAGGTATACAAGAGCTCAGTTATTTACCATCACGGCACAACATGAAGGAAACACAAACCAATATTTACATTAATTCTACCACACAAAAATAAACGGAAATATTTATTAAATAATTTGGGTCATTTTTTTTGGTCAACAACCTCACTCTAATGATGATAATGCTGATGATGTTAATAAATTAATTTTAAATGAGAATGAGTAATATACATACTAACATTAGTACACAATTTTCCCCAACATGCACAGAAATTCCAAATGAACACCATAAAGGTCAACCACATGACAACTAAACATTGGACATTCTGTATACTTCACACTGATTAGGATTTTCATGTTTTAAAACAAGTTGTATACCCAGCTACATTTCGACTATCGTGAATATAATGGCTTACCTTCATTCTCGACCCTTCTAGCGAGTCAGACCGGGTGGGTTTGTTTCTTGGGGCAAAACTTTGCTTTGTTTGTTGAGCCGTTAGTCATCAAAGCGGGGCTCCACACGGGAACACCCCCACACGACAGGAAAGTAAGGGGCTGGGGTTTAATTGAATGTGCCTGTGCGACCATTACATTGTTGAATGTGCGACCATACATATGTATGTATGTGTGTGTGTGTGTGTGTGTGTGTGTGTGTGTGTGTGTGTGTGTGTGTGTGTGTGTGTGTGTGTGTGTGTGTGTGTGTGTGTATGTATGTATGTATGTATGTATGTATGCATGTATGTGTGTGTGTATGTATGTATGTATGTATGTATGTCCTTGTTTTAGCCCCTTAATTCCGAGCGCCAGACAGGGTAACAACAAGTACCATCTATTAACGTCTTTTGGTAGGACGCGGCCGGGGATGTATGTTTTTTCTACTATTAAGAACCCTATCTGATTCAGCTGTTTAATGCCAGAATGTTATTAAGCCTTTCATCATAACACATCTCCCACTGTTGATCTGAGGGAACGATATCGTGATCATAAAGACATGCTCAGCAAATACAGGCGCACTTTTCGTGAAAGCGCACACTATTCCTAGAAAAAAAGTGCGAAGAAGCTTTTCTAAATACTGTCTCGTCATCTTAACCCTTGCAATGTGAACAGCTTTTTACCTGGTTATTCTGTTCGCTGTGAACACTTGTCCCGTCTTCCTTACTTCTGTAAAATGCAAGTCATTCAGAGCTCCAGAAGGTTTGACTTGTCTTTCTGCCTACGTGAGTAGTTAATTACTTAACGTACTGCGAGTAAATATGACCTATAATAAAGTGTGTTTCTCATAAGAGACATGCGTGTATGTCGTGATGCACAGTCACGGTGCAGATTGGTACAGTTTGTGAACTCCATGCATGATGCATTCACTGAGTGCAGTCACAAAAACACAAAGACCGCCACCGTGGTCTAGTGGTAGAGCGTCAGCCCGGAGAGCGGAAGGTCCGGGGTTCGATCCTCGGCCGCGTCATACAAAAAGACGTTAAAAGATGGTACTTGTTGTTACTGGTCTGTTGTTACAAGGACTGGTCGGCTCGGAGTCAGTATACTGTGTCTGAGTGGGGTATTCATGTAAAACTGCGGCATGGTATCTCAGTGACCTCGCACTATATATAAATCGGCATCAGTCCGGACTAGTACAAGCAGCCACACAAACACATACACGTACATGCACGTCGCTATATAAGTGCAATAATCTTGGACGCGACGTTAAACCTAATTTCACCTCACCTCACAAAAACACAAATGTATATATAAAACATCAACAAGTACTATAACAGGAAATTGGGAATAAATATAGACCGCCATGTTGTCTGTAGATATGATTTGTAATCAATCTTAACAATCATCGGATGTGACCATGTAGACAGGATTTCATTTCTGTTCGTGTTTTTTAGAACTGCCCATTATATGACCATCATGATTATCGACCTAATTTCACCTCACCTCACAAAAACACAAATGTATATATAAAACATCAGTGCAGTTATCATATTCACACCGGGTCGTACCAACACACGCGTTATTGAAACTAGACGATCACAAACACTGCAGTCTGATGCCCAATCGCGAAGTCATATGGACATGCACATGCATGCGCATGCTCGCCACCTCGCAGACACAGATGCAGTGATGCAAATACCCACGGATCAACGCAGACAAACATGCATTAGTCCTACACACAACTATGAGGTCATACAGACAACCATGCGGTCATACCGACAACTTTGTGGACAAACTGACAACCATGTGGTCATACAGGCAAGCATGTGGTCATAAAGACATGCAGTCATGCAGTCAATCACGCATTTATACAGGCAACCATGTGGTCATATAGACATGCAGTCATACAGTCAATCATGCATTTATACAGGCAACCATTTGGTCATATAGAGAAACATGAGTCATGCAGGAAGCCTTGCGGTCATACAGACAGGCAGTCATACAGTCAATCATGCATTTATACAGGCAACCATGTGGTCATATAGAGAAACATGAGTCATGCAGTCAATCATGCATTTATACAGGCAACCATGTGGTCATACAGACATGCAGTCATACAGTCAATCATGCATTTAAACAGGCAACCATGTGGTCATACAGACATGCAGTCAATCATGCATTTAAAAAGGCAACCATGTGGTCATATAGAGAAACATGAGTCATGCATTCAATTATGTATTTATACAGGCTAACATGTGGTCATATAGAGAAACATGCATTCATACAGTCAATCATGCATTTATACAGGCAACCATGTGGTCATACAGACATGCAGTCAATCATGCATTTAAAAAGGCAACCATGTGGTCATATAGAGAAACATGAGTCATGCATTCAATTATGTATTTATACAGGCTAACATGTGGTCATATAGAGAAACATGCATTCATACAGTCAATCATGCATTTATACAGGCAACCATGTGGTCATATAGAGAAACATGAGTCATGCAGTCAATCATGCATTTACACAGGCTAACATGTGGTCATATAGAGAAACATGCAGTCATACAGTCAATCATGCATTTATACAGGCAACCATGTGGTCATATAGAGAAACATGAGTCATGCAGTCAATCATGCATTTATACAGGCAACCATGTGGTCATATAGACATGCAGTCATACAGTCAATCATGCATTTATACAGGCAACCATGTGGTCATATAGAGAAACATGAGTCATGCAGTCAATCATGCATTTATACAGGCAACCATGTGGTCATATAGACATGCAGTCATACAGTCAATCATGCATTTAAACAGGCAACCATGTGGTCATATAGAGAAACATGTGTCATGCAGGAAGCCATGTAGTCATACGGGAAACCATACAGTCACGCAGCCAACCATGTGGTCATACAGACAGTCATGCTATCATACAGACAGTTTTGTGGTCATACAGACAGTCATGCTATCATACAGGTAACCATGCAGTCATACAGAGAGCCATGCTATCATACAGGTAATCATGCAGTCACAACCATGTGGTCATACTGACAGCCATATTTACGACATTTGCTGCCAACAAACCAAAATGTTTTTATACCATCATCAATAACTGCAAAAAATGGAGACTGCAAGAAACTATTGACATACAAAGAAAGAAGCCAGCCACTCACAGAGACCAATGCCAACTTAAAATTACAAAATATCATGTCTGTGTCTTTAGAAATAATATTTTGAAAATGCTTCTTATCATAATGGTAATGAAAGATACACAATGCAATTCATTGTAAATAATTTCAATCGCAAAAGTGAAATTTACATTGCTAAAAATCTTGTGGTAAAGAATGTAGAATGTGGTGAGATCCACAATCAAAGTTTTACCAGGCATGGCTAATGATAATAATCATTTCTTTGAACATAAGGGGCGAAGATAAATAATGATAAATTAATAACCCAAATTAAAATATTATCATGATGGGGAAAATGGGTGTGTCAGGACGAAAATGTAGATTCTACATTTGCTTGTATTGTAAGAATTAGTAAGAGGAAGTTTCCTGGGGGACCCTTTTCAGAATGCGTTCTTCTAACATAAACTACAAATTATAACAGGAAATTGGGAATAAATATAGACCGCCATGTTGTCTGTAGATATGATTTGTAATCAATCTTAACAATCATCGGATGTGACCATGTAGACAGGATTTCATTTCTGTTCGTGTTTTTTAGAACTGCCCATTACATGACCATCATGATTATCGATGTGCTTGGGGATACCAAGTTAACAGTTTATTATTAGAGAAAATTGACAGTGAATACTTGTGACTGCCATTTAGAAAAGATGTCTTTAGGAATTTGAATCGTTTCTTGCTCTGTGGGAAGTCACTCAACTTTAACATGGTCTTTAAAGAAAACTTTATTTCATTTGTCAAGTTTGTCCCCACTGAACGTGATGATGAACATGTTGATCGTTTCATATTCACTTTTGTGGTTAGATACATTTTGATGTTGGCATCTTGGAGACTACAGCAAGTCCAGTTTGTTAACCCCTTCATCCAACAGTGATCTAGGGATGACAAGACTTTGATACTCGTGACAGTCTTCCTCTCGTAAAATGAATTAATATACTATTAAAAAAGAAACGCATAACCCGTATTTGCTGAGAAAATGTTGTATATTCAAACATGAAAAACTTGGTAGGAAATGAACTTGAGTACATGAAACTTTACATCCGTTTAGGAGAGATCAATGTCTATACAATGATGTCCATAACTTGAGGTAAGGCATTAACAATATTCCTCAAACGTGAATGGAGTATAAATATCTGTTGTGCCCACCACGTGCACGAATCACAGTTCTCACACGCCTTGTCATGGACTGGATGAGACGCTGGATAACGGCCTGGGGAATCCTCCGCCACTCCTCCTGCAGAAATGCAGCTAGTGCCTGGAGAATTTGGGGTTGATGTTGACGCTGACGGAGACGGCGATCAAGTTCATCCCACAGGTGCTCTATTGGGTTAAGATCCGGGGAACGGGACGACAAGGGACATTGTTAGCAGCGAGAAAGGTCATTGTGACACGTGCCGTGTGAGGCCGGGCGTTGTACTGCTGGAAAATCTCAGTTGGACGTCAATGGCTGGCAGGCAGTGTGGTAGCAGGATGGTGTCTCTGTAGCGTACAGCCGTCAGGTTTCCCTGGACGTGGACAAGATCGGTACGATCAGTGTAGGAGATTTCCGCCCACATCATCACACTCTCTCCACCAAATCTGTCCACTTGACGCACGCAGTTAGGGGCATAACGTTCATGAACACGTCTGTAGACCTGGTTCCTACCATCACGTCTCTGCAACAGGAATCTGGACTCATCGCTAAACCAAATGCAAATGCGTCGCCATTTGCGAAGGTTCCAGGCAGTCACGTTGTTACACCAACGGAGACGATGAGCACGATGGTGACGACGTAGCACGTTCCCGACGTAGGGTCTCCTGGCTCTCAGTCCATGTTCCGTACAGTCTGGCCTGATATTCTCCTAAGTCCTGGCACCCTGGCTGCAGTGCTCTCACCCGTAGCAGTACGGTCACGCAAATGGAGCACCCGGATGTAGCGATCCTGGGCTGGTGTGGTGACTCTAGGTCTTCCTGCACAGGGACGGTCATTTGTTGTGCCTGTTTGATTGTGGCGAGCTGCAAGCCGCGATATTGTGCTTTGGCTAACATTCAGAAGTCGGGTAACAGAAGATTGGAACTCTCCAGCCTGCAGTATTCCAATGTCGATGTTCCTTGTGGCAGCATCAAGACGTGGCATGTTCATTTGGCTTGGAAACTTCTTCTGAACGAATGCCTTTTTCCGAAAGCAAGCTTGCTTTTTATTGCCAAACACTGCATGCTTTTCCTGCCCAATTTCAACGTGCAAGATGCCACTTGTTGCTTTGTGGCGATGCATTTCTTACTCATTCTCAAAAAATCACAACAAAGTAAACATTTTCAAGCAAAATCGATTTGTTGCCAACGGAAGTATGTCAATTGATGCTCTTACCAATATTGATACATATTTTGACGATAATATGAATACAATTTATTATTATTTTCGTTTTGACATATCAGTAACACCTATGCGTTTCATTTTTTTGATACTATATTACAATAATAACAACACTTTAAACATTTGGCACAATAACACGGAATTAGTATTACTAAGTATTAGAGAACCATGAGTCACGTGGTATTTAAATTCAATAAACTTCTTCAATAAAAAAATGGTTGAAAGTTTTATTTCTGATCAACTATTGACATTATATAATTCTGATGAAATGAGACTTCTTTCATTGTGAAATTAGCAATAACACGGCCGATGTTGCCTGTATGGATATGTGCAATACTAGCTCATATTTTAATAAAAACCACTTAAGTCCAAATACATACGCACGCACGCACGCATGCACGCACGCTCATCTGTCAGTCATCTTGGGTATTTTGTATACTTTATTTCGACGGTTGAAAGACGCGCATATTACAGACTATTGATAAATACAGCGCTATCCGTCCGTTTTCTGAATCATACACAAGCAATATCACTTCTGTCTTCAAATGGACTCGATTCTAAAATTCAGTTTTCAAAATCTGGATACCCCTCCCGGGACCCTCACCTGCCAAAGTTCATCGCGTCTGCCTCCATCGGGGGTGGAGCTGTCACACAAGCTTAAAGAGTCGAAAAAGGATCTGGCCAAAGCTCGAGTCGTTATCCAGTGCATTCAGACAGGTTCGTACTTTTTCCCATTTAACTAAAATACTTTATCTTTATTCATTAATACTGATGAATAACTCGTTTTATTTTCAGTCGTACGACATAGCAAGTTGCCACCCTCACTGTGAGCTGAATGTGTAATACTGAAGTTGCTATTGCTATTATACTGTCTGTGATGTTATATACTGTCTGTGATGATATATACTGTCTGTGATGTTATATACTGTCTGTGTTGCTATTGTATTACTACTCATTAAACAATCATCGTGTCAACAGCATAAATCGTGTCATAGTTTATACTGTAACTATTCATGCAGTGTTCATACTGTAACCATTGATAGTTTATACTGTAACCATTGATTGTTTATACTGTAACTAATAATGTAACTATTGACGCAGTTGGTTTATACTGTAGCTATTGAAGCAGTTGGTGTACACTAGTACTGTAACTATTGTTACAGTTAGTTAATACTGTCACTATTGATGCAGCCTTATACTGTAACATTGATAGTTCATACTGTGACCATTGATAGTTTATACTGTAACCACTGATAATTTATACTGTAACCATTGATCGTTTATACTGTAACTATTGATAGTTTATGCTGTTACTATCGACGCAGTTGGTTTATACTGTAACTATTGTTACAGTTAGTTAATACTGTCACTATTGATGCAGCCTTATACTGTAACATTGATAGTTCATACTGTGACCATTGATAGTTTATACTGTAACCACTGATAATTTATACTGTAACCATTGAAGGTTTATACTGTAACTATTGATAGTTTATGCTGTTACTATCGACGCAGTTGGTTTATACTGTAACTATTGATACAGTTGGTTAATACTGTAACCGTTGATGCAGTGTTTATATTGTAAATATTGATGCGATTAGTTTATAGTGTAAGTATTGATATAGTTAGTTTTATACTGCAAATATTGATAAAGTTAGTTTATCCTTTATTTTTTGATACAGTTAGTTCACACTGTAACTATTTGCATTAACTAATTAACGTTTGCATTTCGGCACATAGTGTGGCACTATCATATTCAGGGTATAACATCGGATACAATGATTATATTAATTATTTTGCTTTCCCTCCAATACACCTTGGATAAATAGTTCCCTTGAAACTCTAGTTTGACAACTGAGAAAGCATCCAGTTTGATGAAGTGTGTACGTCAATGGTTTGATAGTGTTAGTTTATACTGTAACTATTATCATATAGATAAAATAACTAATGGTACAATCGCTATATTTAGTTGGCTTTCGACCCAACACACCGCGGATAAATAGTTTCCTAGAATCCCTGTTTAACAACAGTTTTATGAAATGTGTACCTCAATGGTTTGACTGATGTTCGTGTTATCGACCACTACTTTGCTGCTTAGGATATGCGCAATAACACCGAGCAGGCCCAGATCGATTCTTTAAAAACCGATGACAAACTGAAACGTCATTACCTGCCTGAGTTTGTTTGCAGAATGCTTGCCCTCCGACTCACCGTGTTCGCCCTCCTCTTCTGTGGAACCTGTGGTTTCTCCAGGTATATCAAGACATTGATCCAAACCGTAATAACTGATTCGTAAAATATTCTAATTCAGCTCTTATCATACTACTACAAAGCACCCTGAATGGAGTCCGGGTTAGAACAGATCCACAGAAATATGTTCTGGTCGTAAAAGGTTGACTGTGTGCTCTTGATCGGTAACTGTCATCAAACAACGACGGCTTGGATCTTTGCTCATAATATCGATCATTGGATTTTTTGGTCAAGGCCGTCATCATACAGTCGGAATACGGCTGATTGCGACGTAAACAAAACAAACTACAACAAACAATATGTTGCCTTCATGCGCAATCTTGGTTATATTCCAGTTTAATGAGTTGACATGCGGTGGCATTAATTAAAGTTGTCCAGGTAGCGTTAACCCCGACTCACTCAATCACTCACCCACTCATGTTTCTTGAAGGTACTGGTTTAACCTATTTAACAACTGCAACCCTCCTGAGCAACTGGTGGGGAAGTTCTGTGCTGCTGTGGTGGACAACGACGCCAACGATGACGGCAGAGTGGACTTCAGAGATGTTCACAAACAAATCCTGTATTTCAACTACGACGGCAAGTTCTGTTTAGCGAGCATCATTTGATAACCTGTAATGGGGCCTGGGATTTCTTAACACAATACTTTTACTAAGAGGAATAATTGAAAAAAAACATAGGGGTTAATAATACAAACATAGGAGATTTCGGAAAGATCATGCATTGTAAAGATTGCCTCTTGTTAATTTTTTAAGAACTAATGGAATACCAAGGTTTGAGATGATGATGATGATGATGATGATGATGATGATGATGATGACGACGATAACAACAATAATAATAATAATAATGTGTCAACCCATTTATTTGTCTTATGATCCTCTTGTGAAGCATGTCAAGACTCATGATGAAAACAAGGCATTCCACAGTTTTCTAAAACGAGCCAAGGATGTGGGACATAATCTCAATGTCGGTGTTGATTTTGTTGATGGTTCTGTACTGCTCGATGGTACAGAAATGAGTGTCAACCAAGCGAAGTGCCATATCAAATCGGCCCAGATTCAGTTTTTCAAGGAGAAGCTTTCTGAACGACCACTGCATCGAGTTTATGTGCAGAGTGTTGAGAAGATCAGCAATTCTACAGAGTCACTTCCAACTCGAAACCGTCAATGTGTGATTTTGCATCAAAATGTGAATATGGAAAAGGATGAATACAAAATCCTTTGGAATAGGCCCGTATACAGCCTCAGACATATCCAGGCCAACAAACCTGATCTTGTCCTTTTTGATAAATCCAATGAAATCATTTATATCATTGAATTTTCTGTCTCTTTTGACAGTAATGTGATTGACAAGATTGAGGAAAAACATGGCAAATATGCAGACCTCGCTTTCGAAATGTCACGCTTGCACCCCAAGTACCAAGTTGTCCGACTCCCCATTGTTCTCGGTGCCATAGGTTTGGTACTTCCCAATCTGTTGACTGGCATTGGGAGAATATCCGGGTTTACTACCAGGAATATAGCCCTTTTGTCAATCTGGGCAATGCAGTAGGCTGCAGTGTTGGGGAGTCTTCACATTCTCCGAAAAGTTCTGGGTGGGTTTGACAAGGCAGCGCTTCCTGGGAGAAGTTCCATTCGCTGTCTGGGCTGCGTGTAGAGGGGGCAAGGGCCCTGAGCTGATGATGAGCATCACCCAAACCCTCTTTGCTGCATTTGTTATTTCAATCTGTACATAATAATAATGATGAAAGTATATTATACCTGATAATTTTTCAATCTAACCTACAGATGACCCTTGCAGCTTGCAACAGTGGGAGGTCGTGACCAGGTGGACGTGCAGGTACGGCTACTCCGAGGACTACGCCCGATTCATGTACTCAATCTGGGATCCTAACAAAGATGGCGTTGTGAACGCAGATGACTTCACTGGATTCAGTAAGATACATGTTCAAGATATGTGTCCATCAGCTGGTGGTTTTAGTGGTTTTAAGTTTAGATAATTCAAGAATCATGGAATATATATTACAGTAACCTTTTTGTACAGAATAGACTGAGTACACCACAATGGCCCAGTCTTACAGCGTCGGAATAACGAACTACCGGCAAAGCGTCCTTGTGAATCTCGTGTCCGAAATGATTTGGGGAAACATTAATTTGATTTGAGATTCCCGACCTGTGACATTACATATAAACGTATGGATCTCGAGGTCAACACAACATCAGATGATACTGGTTCAGTGTATTGCAGTCCTTGTCGCACTCACTCAGAGAATTCCCATGCTCCCTGTTCCCAGCGCGAGTCGATGCCCATGGTGTGAATCCCGTGTGTACTAATGGTTATTCACAGGCAACCGTGATGATATATATCTGGAACTGAAGCAACGTAAAGCAACATTCACTTACTTTTTATTCTTTTTTTCAGATTTGTCCAATGTCGACTTCTTATCGGTTCAATACATTGTAAGTAGAAAAAAGTCAAGTCCGGATGTAACGAACGTTGATATCTCGAATACATATCCCGAACGAACCAAGTTAATATTTTCAAGGAGCCGTAACCGTTGTTTTGTTCCTATATAAATTAGGTTATTGTTATAACAAACTGCTTGAAGTAATTTGTATGTTTAACCCGAAGACACGAACATACTTCTTTTCAACATCAGTCTCCAATGTAAGTGTTTTATTTTCATGACCTGTGGTAACATACTGGTTTGAATAATACAAATGCTCATATCCGATACGTTCTCATGTGCCCACATACCAGAAGCTGAAACGTTTAGTCGTCACGTCGGTACACTTCATTTGAAGGATGCCCATTGTTGGTGTAACCTGTCCTGATTCGACATGAATATTGATGTGTCTGAAAACAGCAATCATTCACTCTGCCTGATCCCGTTATTCGTGGTTCGAATCCCTGAGTAAACGTCGATAGGCTGCGTTACTTTTAGATTTGACCTCACATTAAACACTGATTAAAGTGACACACCAAACTACCCAAATAGCGCTAGATGTCCATTTCACACATGTACACTCACTCTACTCCTGTCTTCAGCGTTTCAAGGACATGTACTGCAGTGACCCGAAAAACAGGGAGAACCCCGTTGACCGAGTCCAGTGTGCCGAGGTTGATGCACTCAAGCCAGAGGATATCAAGTGTACATAAGGATGACCCACAATCACCTGTAAGGGTCCGACCATTTCTTATTTTTTTCATCGGAAAATGTACATTGCCGACGAAATGGAAAAAAAAACAAATTGCTGCCCCCCAAAATTGCTACATTGCCGCATTTTTTTAACAATATTTTAGGCTTTAATTAAAAATATATATGGTTTTAAAGTTGTTACTGAAAGGATATCAAGCCTTCTATCAGAATCCCAGGAGAATGTCATATGGTCGGAAACTAATGTAGAAACGTCAATAAAGCTGTTGGTGAAAACAAGTGTTTTGTATTCAGTTGTCAGTGGTTACCATCATCACCGGATGTATGCTACTTTGTCAGATGCTGCTTGTTGTGATTGAAGGTTGGTGGGGTAGCCTGAAGGTTAAGGCGTTCAATTGTCACACTGAAGGTCGGGTTTCATTCCCCTAATGAGTACAATGTGTGAAGCCTATTTCTGGTGACCGCCGCTGTGCTATAGCTGGACTATTGATGAAATAGGGGTAGAACCATATTCACGCACTCACTAGTAATTGATCATAATCCCTCAAATAAATGGACTGGACAAAACAGATTAAATGCAGATTAACACTCATGTACTCATACCACAAGGTGTTAAGACCTCTGTATTTATTGATAACCTAAACATGCTAAAAGGGCAAGTCTTATGGGTAGGTACAACTTTGCAGAAATGTATAGATTGTAACATCGTTAATGCAAATATCGTATTCAAAACATCGAAATTTGCGCGCACATTAAGGTCAATTGGCACTTTTGTCCTGTCCATCAATTTGAAACAAAAATACAGCGGAGGCGGAATTGAAAGTATTCAGCAAATTATAGTTATCATTGTGTATAAGTCTAAGAATACTTCCTCTGTTACATCACAGCCGCAATTCCTGCAATTTGGCTAATATCACACTGAAAGAAATCCCTAAATTTTCAACAGACGTCCACTTCACTGTCACTAACACAGTCGGTAAACCGGAGATGGATGAGGGAGAATAGTGGTAGTATTCGAAAAAATATACACAAAGATAACTCTTCTTTGAGGGTAGCCAGAATATATGAGACGGATTGGTGAGATTTAGCATATAGTAATCCAATATAGGTGACAATAATGATGATAAAGAAATAGAAACGTTAAGAATGTGTACAATACCTCGATACTTTCACAGTAAATGTGTGGCATCTTCACGACGTCACTTCGGGTCTTATGACATCGGCTTTGGTTCTTGTGACGTCACTAATGATTGTGATGACGTCACTTCCGTTTCTTTGAGTGATCACCCTCTGACTTCACATCCTTCTACGGCATCCGTTCCGGTTGCTTTGACGTGACATACCGCTGTCATCAGTTCCGTAGAACCGTAGATCACCTCTAGATATAAGTATTAAAACCCGTGTTAACCTACCCAGGCAAATTGTTTGGTGTCAAATGCTGGATTTCTTACACCCGCCCCTAGTCTTAATAATCCACTTGAACACTTTGGTATGTAGAGACCAATCTATCGACTCAATCTTGTTCCTAAGGGATAAACAATTGGCCAAGATGGTCAGTTTCACTCTCAGATGTGACATGCTTCCAATTTGCAGCTGATCCAGTCTGCCAATAAATGCATAGTCTTCTTCAACAAACTTTGTGATTTCGTTACCTCCTGTCATTGAGGGTATGTTACTCTTGTGGTGTTGTATGTAGCAACCAGTACCGACGACAAAAGCAGCCTGACTGCCCAGGTTTATATTTCCAATGGCCGGACATGGTTGCCAGTTGTTGGCGTAGGCTCAAAGACGTGCCCCCTGGAATCAGGCAGTTTTCTCTTGCCGAGCACCATCAATGGCGGGGTGCAGGTGATTATAAACAGCACCCGACTTCTTGAAGCTAGGAAGTGACATCTTTGTGTTAGCTGGAACTGGCTGGAAATCTAAACTTGTGTGGAGAGGAGATCTTCCTTCATCCATAGTATGCGCGCTAAGGTTGAGTGATCAAAGCCAATTTGATCAAGTGTCATTGTGAGCGGCGTGTCTGCTGGGAGGCCCACGTAGTTTCTTTGACAGGGGGTAATACATGAGTGACCCCTACAGCAATGGAGGGTAACGGAGACGTAATCAGTGGCTTTACCAGTTACCAGGGAGAAGAAAGCAGACGGAAAGGAGATATTAGCAGCGGACATAAAAGGTTTAATTCTTATTCCAAGAGGCGAATAATATATGACTTATTATACCTATCCTTATAAGGGGGATTAGATGCACATGCGTATGTTGGGTATGTTTCATTAGATTATAACTTGGTGATGTACCGTAAAGAGCTTAATGCGGCGTTGTGTAAGAGATGGCTCATCGGCCTCAACGTACAGACTGTTAAAATAAGATGTTGTGAGAGGGTAAAGGTAATATAAATATTGGAGGTCCAATTGGGAAGAAAAAGGAAAAAAAGAAAAAAGGTTAAGGTAATTTAAGTTATTGTTGTCTCCAGAAACCATGCGAAAATGTTTTGATTTCAGATGGAGAATATAGTCTTGTGTTTGTTTCGAGGCATATGACAGAATGGCAATAATAACAATGGCGATATGCTTTGAAAGAAACAATTTTTACTTCATTGGTTTTTATTTTATTAAACAAAATTCACGACTATGTGGTGCTGACAGTAACAGCCAGGACCCTGACATTATAACAAGGTTATTGCAGTTTGCTCGTTATTGACCACAAACAAGCGTGTGAAACATTGAAAACAGCCTCATCATAACATTTCTTGTCTTACAGAAACATGTAATGTAAAACATTAATAGTTATAATAAACGAATCAAGAACATTGCATTTTAAAAATGTGTTGCAATCAAATTCAATAGCAATGACACTGTACAAATTAAAGCTAAACAAAACCGACGACTACAAAAGTGGTTAGCCCGCAAACTGCCGGGAATGCACTTCACATGTCACTAACAAGGTTGTACTTTACAAGGGAATATATGAATGCAGTCTATTCTATGCATCTGCTTACATATGCGTCTCGATTAGTAAACGTCGAGCCAGGTCGTCTTGCCCTGTTGAGGAATGTTCTCAGGGTGAAGCATACATAATCTCCACAGCTGGGGGTACCCTTTTAAAATATAGGACAGTCCCGGTGGAGCAGTGTTGTCGATGTTCGTGAGCTAATAGGTATGATGTAGCACTTTAAGAGAGGAACTCGAGCTGTGATTGTATGTCGGTTTTGTTGTTTACGTTTTATATTTGTAAGTGTTAGGGATTGGCACGGGCTCGAATGTGTTGACCAGTACTCCACATGATGCAAACAATTAAATGATACTTATCAACTATAATCAAAGGAGGCAAGCGCATTTCTGGAAAACGGTTTTAACTTTCGCTGATCTCCCTCATGCAAATCGGATATATTATAAAGTATATCACAACTGCCATTCAAATTGGCGAATAATTGATTTCATTAGCGTGAACCTGGCCCCGACTGCTTGTGACGCTTCTCATGCTTTTTACAACCACTGAGAAACCTGCCCCAGGCTCGATTATTTCTAAAGGCCGCACTGACAGTTCCAAAAGTCTAAAACAATTCGATCACCAGATCGTAAAGCTGTATATTTTGTAGGAGGAAAACAGCGAATGAAAACATTTATCCCGGGTATCTCGGACGATGCAATGCACTCCGTAAATGCGCGTCAGGTGTTCCAGTCAGCATTTATATATATTCTCAACAAAAAAGTTATATATAGGTGGTAAAACTAAAATTCTTGGACGGAAAATTTTCTTTTTTGCGCTGCTATATGTATATATATGTACATGGGTTTTTCACTGTTAAACTGTCAGATAAAATGTTCTAGGGGCTTGTTTATATAGATGACTTTTGACATATGCATGATTCATTTTCTTGGGAAACTGAAACGTGCAAGTCATGGGTTTCTTTGGCCGGCTGTATGACACGTGTCGTTTACACAAATCATTCAATTAACGAGTTTAACCGCCAAAACTCAATAATGATGAGAAACCCCTGGTGTTTCCGTGTTCGAATTGGGCCCTGGATGCGGTGGTCAGGCTCGGTGATCATACTCTGACGGCGTTAATGTTCACACTGTCAATCACTGATTGCCTGGTCAATACTCGACAATTTTTGGCCGCCGCCAATAGCTGGAATATTGCCGAAACGGCGTAAAACACCAAACAAACAAACGAAAATAACGTAAAGTATCTGGTCCAAATGATGTTTGCGTTGTGGGTCATGTGTAGTACCTGGCCCCTGTAAGCAATGTATCCTTTCGGCGTTTAACACAAACACGCAGGCACGCAGGCAGGCACACGCACACCATTCTATCGTATTCACAAAGTGTGCCAGGTGCATTTCCTATTGAGACTGCAACAAACCGCCTGCGGTCTGTTCCGCTGTGTCAAGTTCCACTGAAAAAATGGTAAAATAAAACAGATGGTTAAATACTTAATCTCTTCAAAACAGAAGGACCATTGCAATTGTTGAATGTGAATGTTACATGTAACACAGAACTGTGTTGCTTCCTCGCGTTGACTTATCTTGATGATACCTGGTTCATCATACCCATCCCTACGTGACATTTGGCCCATCCCAATGTGCAATTCTACGCTTCCACGTGTTCTTTTGTTCATACGACTAGATGTTTGACCATTTCACGTGATATTCGATTCATCCGACTTGATATTCGGACCATGAACGTGATTTTTGACTCATCCCTACATACTATTCGGCTCATTCAACGTGATATTCAGCTAAATACACAGCTAGTCACAAAAGTCTCTCGGCCTGTTCCAAATCAATTGGATAAGATTTATCAAACGAAGATTATAACAGGTATCAATTAGTATTGCCTGAAAATTTTAACACGTGTAACATATATCAGTCACGTGTGTAAGCTTATGACATTCGTAAAACACTAACTGTTAACAGATCATACAAAAATTGATATATTCAATATTGAGTCGTTATTATCAAATTCAAGTTTCTTTATATCATAACATACAAGTAACGAAATAAATCAAAATCAAAATAAATACTAAAATGAACTGTAGGGTTTCCATGTCGACTTAACATATAACATACTTTCAGATTATTCTGACATTTCTAATGTTTTCTGATGAAAACGATACCAAAATGATAGTTGACTTTTTTCAAACTTCAGAAATGACCTCTTGGTACGTGGCGATTGCATGAGGATGTGAGATTAAGATGGATGCTTTTGGACAGCAATGGTCATTTATACTTGTTCATATAACTTTCCAGGGCCGAAGTTATTGTGGTTCCGATTTTGATTCAAATACAATACGTTGGAAATCACGCAGTTTAAATACTGAACTTTGTCGACATTATTTCCTGAGTCAAGAGCCTCAACATCCAGATGGGTTTTATTTTACATCATTTTTCAGATTGGAAGCGAGTGAAATCATATTAGACATACACGGTAGAAAAAATAGGGAGGTGCCTAATTAATTTCCTTGTGTGTACATATTGTTATGTGTCGACTTAACAAAAAGTTAACCTCGAAATCTATATGCAAAGAAATCAGCGTGAAACAAACAAACATCAAAGACATGTTATAAATAAAATTGTATTATATAATTAACTAAGTTTACAAATCAATACAAACTACTGTCAAGTAAAAACAATGGCAGTACACATTATAGTGGCGATACAAAGTTCAGTGGCATTATAATTACAACAGCAGAATAAAATACAATATCATTGGTAACAGCATTAAAGTCACTGATGATAATATTTACCCATCAGTAACATTGGTCAACCTTCCAAAATAGGCCTAGGCTGGACATCAAGGGTGAAACATGGTCTTCACACAGCCGTGGTCATGATAGAGGCATGTCCTTGCCCAGATGTTAATACCTTTTAGAAAGTTTCACACCATGCTGGACTAGTCTATAGCTGTTCTATAAGATTACAAATTACACAAAACTTCAAAAGTAACTTCCACAACACTGCTTACATCAGATATTATACATTCATGACAACTAATTATTGTTACCAAATAAAGTCATGAACTTCTAGTCTAAACAGAAACAATGTAATACAATTACAACACTGTTTTACAATAAATGACACTGCCATATAACAATATTATGTGTATTTCCAACTACCCATGTAGGGATTCCGGGACAGACTAGGCCTCAACCACCTGCTGCCAAGATCCGACAAATAAGGATCGATTGTCAACAATGTCGGACAAGGCATTATTGTTGACAGAACATTCACACACTCACTCATTCCCTCAATCATTCCCCCGCTTCACATGTACATACCATCAGCGTCCAACGAGAGGAAATCCGTGTCAGATGTCGTCAGCAGGTTGTCTGTTGGTGTGGATGATGTCGAAATAGTTTGGAATAGTACTATATACATATATATATGTTTCTGTGTGTGTGGTGTTTGTGTTTGTCTGTGTAGCGTGTGTGCATGTGGTGTATTTTGTGTGTTGTGTGTGCATGCGTGTATGAAATGGGTGCGTGGTGTGAGGGTTAGCGTGTGTCTCTTTGTGTGTGTCTACGTGTGAGGTAAGGTGTAAGTCATGAGTAAGTGCTGACATTATGCAAGTCTGGATCCCGGCAAAATGACAAATCGAACATCCGACGTCTGCCGCAAGATATTTTGATTTAAATGGGCCCGTGAAGATCCGGGGTGGAATAGGTCTTCAGCAACCCATGCTTGCCGTAAATGGTGACTATGCTTGTCGTAAGAGACGACTAATGGGATCGGGTGGTCATGCACGCTGACTTGGTTGATGCACGTCATCGTGTCCCAATTGCGTTGATCGATGCTCATGATGTCAAACACTGGATTGTCTGGTCCAGACTCGAATATTTACTTTTACAAAATCCACTAATTCTCGTTTTTGTTTGTTAATTAATATAACTGAGGATTTCCGGATGTACTCCGTACACTTTCAGACAAGCAGTGTGCAGAACCAAACTTATTACATATTAAAACATACTATTTCCTTCTCTATGGTACACACACACACACACACACACACACACACACACACACACACACACATACACACACACACACACACACACACACAAACAGACAGACACACACACAAACAGACAGACACACACACACTTGAAGATGATAATAAAACTCTATTTGCATACTCCACTGAATAGTTCAGTAGAAGGAAAGTTTTGCACACAAACAGACGATTTAAAAACATTTATAAATAAATATTTTATTCCCACAGGAATAAAGTCCTGAAAGCCAGAAGAATAGGTTGCCTGAGTTCTTGAACGAATCATTTTTTTGTGAAAACGTAATTCACCACCGATTACTTTACCATTTTAACATTTTGCAAGATTATCCAAATGTTATTTTGTCAGAAGAACGACTGTCCAATGCTGACACACACAATCAAACCATGCCATAGGTATTTGTTGCCTGTACTGTAATTTTCAAGAGCATGGTGAAGAGCATGCCAGAGTATAGAATTATGGAGTGAGGCGTCACATTTAATAATGTTTATTAACTGCACACATTACACCACCCGGCATAGAATTAAAAAAAATACAACATATACAAGATAAACGACTTGATGTTACCAAGCCTTAAGTCTTGAGGCAAAAGAACCGTTGTTCTCTTGTAAAATATTGCCACTTTATTAAACACATCCCTGTTTAAATATTTTTTTTCTGTGAATATTGTGGTTACTGCAATTCAGCTCTGAATGTTCCCAGTAGCTCATGGTTGTAGTTCAGAGGCGACTCAAAGCACAGGTCATTTAGGAGATAAACCTACTGTGTTTTGAAATTGGATGTAGTTCCACTGTAGATACCTCTTTATTGTAATTTACAATAAACAGGTACCTACTCTACATTGGGACTACATCCAATTTCAAAACACAGTACGTTTATCTCCATTCTACCATGACGGCAACAACATTTTGAAAACGGTGCTCTCTTGCAACAGGAAAAACATAAGTACACAGGTCCGCAATCTTAGAAGATTCTGAAAAGTGATCACAGATAGTGATATATGTAACAATTATTACTTAAGTTCAAGATTAAAAACACCATAGTCCTGAGTAGTTCAAAATAAGTGTTCAAAAGACATAGTTTTTCAAAAAGAAGTTGACAAATAACACTCCAAACTTAGTCCAAAGACAGATGTAGTAATTTCTACCAACCCGTTCTGCACTTTTTGGACTGACCATGTCATTTCTTGGAATTATGCGCGATAGGTCATTTCTTGGAAATGGAACATGACATTTCCATTGTAGGGGGTGACAGGTTGTAGAAAAAAGGTTTTGAAATTCTAAACACATATATTTCTACAACAAACTTTATGAATTAACATGCCATTATATATATGAATCTGCATGGTGTGACCTGTCAATTTCAAGATTTCACAGATTCAAAGCCAAAGTGCTAATGCAATGTGACCTTTGTGGCCCAGAAATAGTGGTTCGTGTATGCTTTTCTTAATTGTGCGTGTTCTGAGTGAAATTCATCAAGTTTGATAAGCTGTGACCTCAGTGATGTTTTCTGATGATTTTTCAAAAACCCTCCTGCCAAATCCTTACGGCTGTGAGATGGCAATGAATATCAAACACAAAAAGGTTTGTAAACAACATGTATCTCCAAACACATTATTATAATTTTATATTTTACTTTCATTGTTGGTTGTCTTAATGACGATCGAAATTACCTATTCCGAGTCTGTTCGATTCGAACTTGTCCCTGACAGTTTCACAAACATTTCATTGTATGCAAAAGATATGCATATGCCTTCGTTGAGTCTTGTAATCTCATTACGGAAGCAGTCAGGATTACGGCCTAGAACAACATTTCATCGCTAAAAAATCCGATATCAAACTACCGTATTTTCTCTACTAGACGCTAGGCAGTGTATTTTTTCGTGAGGGCCGTTGACTTGGCATGTATTAGAGACCTGGCTTGTATTAGAGATCAAGTGTGTAATGGAGGAAATATTGAATAGATACGTTTTATATTTCCAAGTGTTGATCGACCGGCAGCCATTTTTTAAATCGATATGTAGGCTATCGATGTATTCATGAGCACGTTTTTTGTGTGTGAAAAGGCTTTGTGTATTGAAAAGGGGTTTCCGTAGCAAAAAGGAATTATTTTTTTTAACCAATCAGAATCTAGCATTCTTCAATGTCATGGTAGAATGTATGATACCCACTACATCATAAGAATTCGTTTACTAAATAACTATAACATGGTAATGTTCGCAAAACGATGAGCGTATCCTACTCACCAGTGGCACCATAACAAATACATGCAAAGGCAAATGAATTGTTTACCTGGACATTTTAAATAGTATTTTAGTTATGTTTTCTGACCGTTAGGGGAACCCCTCAAGTGACGCATGTCGGAGGCTATAACTACGGTGCTGATAAACCAAAGATTAAAAACTGATCACCACCAGCGTATTCTGGTACGCCTAAGGAACCCAAACGGTGCCTGAGGCCGTGAAAAAACGTAAGTAAAATCACAACACCCAGGGCGCTTCTAATTATATGGCACGACGTCATATATGTACAATTACATCAACGGGAGACCAGCGTACGAGCTGCTCAATTGTTTCAGATATGCAGATGTCTGTCTCACATATGTGTCGGGACTTTATTATCGTGGGTTCGAATACCCACATTACGTTTTACTATCACTTTGGTTGCTCAGCACCATAGAGAGAGCCTGCCATAAATGCAGATTAATTAATAATGTTTATTAACGACACACATTAAACCACCCAACCTGGGAAAGAACAAAACTACAACATGTACAAGAAAAACGACTTGATGCTACCATGCCTTAGTCTTGAGGCAGAGCAAACACGTTTTTCACTGCAAACACAGCGTTGCCCAACGGTTTTACAGGTACTGCAACTCAGCACTACCAACATGAGGAACAGAAAGGTCGCGTGTCGTCGGAGGTGATTCAAGTGGTGATCACAATTTTGGAAGTGCCATATTGTCCTCGAATACTCATGTTATCATCCACTGGCTTGTCTTGTCCTTATTCTATATTGTCAATTTCTTGGTAATATAATTACTTGTGACATAATGGTTTTATAAAAAATGACAAAATCCTTTGTATAGCCATAAGACATATCTGTTAAGAGCACAATCCTTTGTACGATTCTGACATAAGCATGCGTTTATACGATTCTGAGCTCGGTTATAAATCGCTATCACATAGTGATGATACCAGGTATTCGCGAACAGATGAGTCTATCCTTCCCCACCGGTGGTACCCGTCACAAACACATGCACAGGTAAGGCAGCTGTTCACCTGAAGAAAATACGAGAAGAAAAAACGTTTTAGTGTTTCAGTTACGTATTCAGATGACCGTCAGATGAAGGCCCAAAGTGACGCAGGTCGTAAGCAATGACTATTCCACCTGCACAGATATGGTGCCGACAAACGAAAGATCATAATCTGATTATCTCCAGGGTATCCTAGTACGGCTAAGGAACCAAAACAATTGTTATCTTAATATAACCACCCAAGGCAGAACCAAAACGTGAGTAGAACGTCACTAAAGCCAGGACGCCATATTTAAAAAGTATGACGTTATTAATGTACAATTACATCAACGCGAGGCCTGGGCACGAGTGGCTCAGATATCTAAGATATGTAGATGTGTGTCTCATATTTGTGCCGGAACCTTATTATCGTCGGTGCTAATGATCACCCTTGGTTTGTCAGCACCACACTCGTGCTCGAGGGTTTCTCAAAAGTGGTAAATGTTGAACACGTCAAACACTTCGTGACATTTTCCCACACCAGGCTGACGCCTAGTCAAAGCGTTCTGCCATTTACAAGCTGTGGTAATTATGAATGTACGACTAATTTAAAGCAAGTCGACATGAATAGATTGAAATACTATATTTGTAGTTACCACCAGCCCGCTTTTTGGGTTGGGAAGGAACCGCATTCTGTGTTCTTGTTCTTGCTGAACCAGCTTCCCCAGGCAGATACAGATCCAACGAATTGGACCAGACACAACAACATTCTAAACATGATCTGTGTAAAGAGGTGTGAGTGGGTTTTACAAGAGCTTCGTTATTCACCCAAAGGCATTTTGTTATGTAACGGCTCCAGACAGGACGCACATCCGTACGTATTTGCAATATTTAGAGCTGGGATTATTTGCCGGGTTGGTCCGGCAATGCCTTCTATGTCTGGAGAAAACACTGATATTCGTGTAGTGTACCGTCGGTCGTGGTGACCGTTTGTTCGGGAATCAGATATGATAATAAGAAGCTGAACTAAATATTTATATTATTTTAGTGTACCGTCGGTCGTGGTGACCTTTTGTTTGGCTTCAGACAAGAAAATAGGAGGCTAGGGTTTAACGGAATGTGCTTATGCAACCGTTACATTGTGGGTGACAAGAGTTTTGCGCCGCATTTAGCAATATTCCGGCCATTATACATGGGTCGCTAGAACTGGGGTCCCAGAGTGGGATAAAAACAATTCAATTTGCCATACTGACTTAAAAAAATGCGGGATTTTCTATGAAAAAAAGCAAAAATGTCAATTTACAAATCAATAGCGTATGTGTCCACCTCTGGTTGCGATTCAAGCAAGCAACATCTTCGTCTCATGGAATGGACCAGGCGTCGCACAAAGTGCTGTGGGATATCTGTCCATGTTTCGAAGTTGGAGCATGTTTCGAAGTTCCTGGAGTGTCTGTGGAACACATGGTTGCCGTCGAACCATCTCATCCCACATGTGCTCGATTGGTAAGAGATAAAGGGAGCGAGCCGACCAGGGGATGACATTCACGTTGTTTTGTTGAAGAGAATCCTGAACAAATCGAGGAATGTGAGGTCGGGCGTTGTCATGTTGAAAGGTAATGCCTGGGCCATGACGACACAAAAACGGTAAAACAACAGGGCCTATGATCTCGTCGCGTTAGCGCTGTCCATTGAGATTTCCCTCTACCACTATCAAACAGGTCCCCTGTCTTGCTGGAATCCCACCCCATTCCATAACGCTGCCACCCCCGAACCGATCGTCTTCCATGACACAATGATTGACGTAACGTTCACCTCGACGTCGGTACACTCGAATCCCTCCATCGCTGTGGCTGAGGTGAAAACGAGACTCGTTAGTGAATAGAACTTGTCCCCACTGCATGGCCGTCCAGCGTAGACGCTGTCAGCACCACTGTAGACGTGCTTGACGGTGGTTTCCTGTCAAAATGGGAGGTCTGGCGGGTCTTCTGGCGACAATGCCTGCACATCGGAGGCGACGACGTACGGTTTGTGAAGATATTCGTCGAAGGCCAGGGATGCCTCTTGCAGTCACTGTTGCTGGCTGGAATCGATTTCGTAGGTGTGTTGTTCGAATCCATTTGTCTTATCGATTATTGGTTACGAGTGGCCTGCCACTCCGAGGATGGTCTCTGACTGCATTCGTCTGTTGCCAGCCAAATGGTGTTTCTGTGGACGTTAGATTTTCTTGCAATATCACGTTGACTCTCTCCTGCTTCAAGCATACCAATGGCTCGCAGACGCTCATTTTCGGACAGGCGTGGCATTTCGCAATGTTGAATAATTGCGTAATTCTGTTGCTTTTCTGAGTGGTTGTTGTCAGCACGATGCTTAACAATGCATATGGAATCCCGTAAACGCACATGTTTTATACCGATTCTTAGTGAAATGCATGGGGCTTGCATAAAAGTCATCTTTTGCATGGAATGCATTCTTTTCTGTAGCAGTTGCGTTTTTGTGACTTGATTCCAAACATGTACTACAATATTGAAAACCAAACTTTACTTGTTTGAAAAATACACTAAAATATTGGTGTCACAGGAAGTTTTGTTGTTGAGTAAATGAATTCGTATGCCTTTTTCACTGTCAAGCTCACCTGAAATTATATCAGGTAGCACGGACATGCAGGTATGGCGTCGATAATCCAAGGATCATAACCGGGGCGATCCTGGGATGCGAACCCAGCCGTCGTCATATCTATGCATTCAGTGCGCCTTAAACCATTAAACAACCAATTCGCCTAAAAAACAACGTTGTGGTACACTACATTTTTCTCCCCAAGATGTTAATTTGGATGGCATGTGTTAAAATTCAACTTTTTGATACCACTGATAGAATGTAATTAAACCTTTCATCATAACCTGTGTCCCAGTGTTGATCTGTGGGATGGGAACATTGTCTTGGTCATAAAGAGATACGTGTCTTCGTGAAAGCGTATCCTATTCTTAGGAATTCGTACGTCGTGAGGTCATGTTGCAGATTTATGCAGTTTGTGATCACTGTAGGTGCATGATGCATTACCATATATTGAAAATAAGAATCAAGTACACTCGGTCAGGCATCACGATATGTGGCAAACTTAAATTAACACTATTTTGATCAGGTAGGGACAGACATACGTGTGCCAGGACTTCCCATTTGTGAGTAGACTGCCGTGCAATGTTTATTATTCATATCAAATCTGAAGAACAAAGTCAGAAATAAACACTGTGTAAACACAAGTCCATTCACTGCGTGCAATCACAAACAACACATATTAGTATGGATAGTACCAATGCAGTCTCCCCGGGGCATATAGACACAGAGGCACAAAATATCCACGCATCCAAGCAGATAAACAAGTAGTTAACATGGCAACCACGCAATCATACGGGAAAACAGGCCGTCATACAGACACCCACGCAGCCATACATACAGCTGTGCCGTCATACAGAAACCAATGCAGTCATACAGCTACCCATGCAGTCATATAGACATCCATGTAGGCATACAGACACCCAAACAGTCACTCAGGAAACCATACAGTCATACAGACAACCTTGCAGTCACACAGATACCCATGCAGTCATACAGACACCAATGCAGTCATACAGACACCTATACAGTCATACAGATACCTATGCAGTCATACATATATCTATGTAGTCATACAGACACCCATGCAGTCATACAGACACCTATGCAGTCATACAGATACTCATGCAGTCATATAGACATTCATGTAGGCATACAGACACCCAAGCAGTCACTCAGGAAACCATACAGTCATACAGACAACCTTGCAGTCACACAGATACCCATGCAGTCATACAGACACCCATGCAGTCATACAGACACCCATGCAGTCATACAGACACCTATACAGTCATACAAACACCTATACAGTCATACAGATACCTATACAGTCATACAGATACCTATGCAGTCATACAGACATCCATGTAGGCATACAGATACTCATGCAGTCATATAGACACCCATGCAGTCATACAGACACCCATGCAGTCATACAGACACCCATGCAGTCATACAGACACCTATACAGTCATACAGACACCCATTGCAGTCATACAGATACCTATGCAGTCATACAGATACCCATGCAGTCATACAGATACCCATGCAGTCATACAGATACCTATGCAGTCATACAGACATCCATGTAGGCATACAGACACCAATGCAGTCATACAGATACCTATGCAGGCATACAGATACCTATGCAGTCATACAGACATCCATGTAGGCATACAAACACCCATTGCAATCATACAGATACCCATGCAGTCATACAGATACACATGCAGTCACACAGATACCTATGCAGTCATACAGACATCCATGTAGGCATACAGACACCCATTGCAGTCATACAGATACACATTGCAGTCATACAGATACACATTGCAGTCATACAGATACACATGCAGTCATACAGATACCTATGCAGTCATACAGATACCTATGCAGTCATACAGATAGCTATGCAGTCATACAGATAGCTATGCAGTCATACAGATACATATGCAGTCATACAGATACCTATGCAGTCAGACAGATAGCTGTGCAGTCATACAGATACCTATGCAGTCAAATTGATTTGTCTTGTCATGCAGTCATTTTTACTTGATCGAATGATTTCCACGAAAAATTCCGGCAGAATGTTCTGTATTTTATTATATACATGTATTTTTAATTGTAGAAGATGCTTACATCACTGTATCTCAGAACGCAAAACTGATAACATTCAAACATTTAATTAGTACACAGTTAATTGTTACATATAATTTCCTGCATATTCCCTTTTAAACAAAATGCCTACATGTATACTGAAATCGGTGTCCACTGTTAAAAGGGTACTAGTGCAGTCAGCCGTGGTAAATGGAGAGACAATAATAAGGTGATTAATTATTGTCTGTTGCAGAATATCCGGTAAAAGTGAAGTCATTTATACATATACACATTACACATATACAGATGAAATACACGATATGATACAGTGCAAGAACAAACTAAGATACGGTTTCTATTAAAACTAATTATACGATTATGGGTTTAATTAGCATGTTTAATTTTTCAGGCCAACACGGTTGAGATACAGCATCGGCATACTCAACTGGAGTTGTTTTCTGCCGGTCGTAAGTTCATCGTTTGACTGAGCACACTTGTGTCGCAGTTGCGATATTTTCTTCTCTTTGTTGGCAGCCTGCCACTGGCCTGAATTTTGACAAAGGTCTCAGCATGGGACTGATAATTTCTTCTTACCATGAGTTTTAAGTAAAGGAACATATTCTCGCCCATTAGCCTGCCCATGGGCCAAACCTTTTTCTCGCCCATGGGCGAAATATTTCAGTATCGCTATAAAATAGTTGAATTAAGGTAAAATGAGTTAAATTTTGTGTCATGAAACTTGAAATAAATAAATTTATGTATTTGTGAAACAAAAACATGAGTTTTAAGTAAAGGAACATATTGTCGCCCATGAGCCTGCCAATGGGCCAAACCTTTTTCTCGCCCATGGGCGAAATATTTCAATATCGCTATAAAATAGTTGAATTAAGGTAAAATGAGTTAAATTTTGTGTCAGGATACTTGAAATAAATAAATTTATGTATTTGCGAAACAAAAACATGAGTTTTCAGTAGAGGAACATATTGTCGCCCATGAGCCTGCCCATGGGCCAAACCTTTTACTCGCCCATGGGCGAAATATTTCAATATCGCTATAAAATAGTTGAATTAAGTTAAAATGAGTTAAATTTTGTTTCATGATACTTGAGATAAATAAATTTATGTATTTGCGAAACAAAAACATGAGTTTTAAGTAAAGGAACATATTGTCGCCCATGAGCCTGCCCATGGGCCAAACCTTTTACTCGCCCATGGGCGAAATATTTCAATATCGCTCTAAAAATCGTTGAATTAATTTAAAATGAGTTAAATTTTGTGTCATGATACTTGAAACATATACACTTATGTATTTGCGAAACAAAACATGAGTTTTCAGTAAAGGAACATATTGTCGCCATATACTCATGAGCCAATCTTCTTTTTGAACATTTTTTTTCCATTTTTTCTTCCTTGGTATGTTCCCATGAAAACAGCATGTTTAATTTTGTAAATACCTTTGACCGAGACTGGGCAAAGACCGTAGAGTTTCTGGACTTTGGGGTTTCCAGAATTAAAATGGGACGTGTTTAATACAGTCTGTCCGGGTTGAGAGGCACAAGGTTTGTTGTCTCGTCACTCTAGATGGGACTGGAGATGGAATTAGCATCAGGCTTAATTAAGCTTCTGGTTGTGATGTATGACTAAGTGCACGTCATCGTTTTGTCGTAATGAGATCATGTTGCGAGTCTTGTTACTCATAAAAATACTTCCTAGAACTGTTTGCTAAGCTCTTGAATCTGTTTCCGAGAAAACAGGATTCCTGAATCAGTTGTTCGAGGAATACGCATATTAGCATATGTCAGTTTTCTTTCGTGCGATGTTGCTATGGAAAGAAGATGTAGACCCAAACAAAGGTAACATGATTACATTACATTCAGAGTTTTCTGTGTATATTTCGATGCGCCATGAGCCGACTACTGGGTATCTGGTGTATGATGTGTTTGAGTACATGTATGTGTCCTTGTATCCCGACTACTGGGTATCTGGTGTATCATGTGTTTGAGTACATGTATGTGTCCTTGTATCCCGACTACTGGGTATCTGGTATATCATGTGTTTGAGCACATGTATGTGTCCTTGTATCCCGACTACTGGGTATCTGGTGTATGATGTGTTTGAGTACATGTATGTGACCTTGTATCCCGACTACTGGGTATCTGGTGTATCATGTGTTTGAGTACATGTATGTGTCCTTGTATCCCGACTACTGGGTATCTGGTATATCATGTGTTTGAGCACATGTATGTGTCCTTGTATCCCGACTACTGGGTATCTGGTGTATCATGTGTTTGAGTACATGTATGTGTCCTTGTATCCCGACTACTGGGTATCTGGTGTATGATGTGTTTGAGCACATGTATGTGTCCTTGTATCCCGACTACTGGGTATCTGGTGTATCATGTGTTTGAGTACATATATGTGTCCTTGTATCCCGACTACTGGGTATCTGGTGTATGATGTGTTTGAGTACATGTATGTGTCCTTGTATCCCGACTACTGGGTATCTGGTATATCATGTGTTTGAGCACATGTATGTGTCCTTGTATCCCGACTACTGGGTATCTGGTGTATGATGTGTTTGAGTACATGTATGTGACCTTGTATCCCGACTACTGGGTATCTGGTGTATGATGTGTTTGAGTACATGTATGTGTCCTTGTATCCCGACTACTGGGTATCTGGTATATCATGTGTTTGAGCACATGTATGTGTCCTTGTATCCCGACTACTGGGTATCTGGTGTATCATGTGTTTGAGTACATGTATGTGTCCTTGTATCCCGACTACTGGGTATCTGGTGTATCATGTGTTTGAGTACATGTATGTGTCCTTGTATCCCGACTACTGGACCGTTGTTCATTCTATCAACCACCGGTTTGTCTTGCCCAGGCTCGATCGACTAGATGTCGCTGTGATATAAATGAAATGAGATGACTGCGGTGTAAAACACCGATCTAACCCTCAATGTGGGAGTGAGTGAGAATAGTTTTACGCATCTAATCTTTTAGCAATATACCGCGGCGATTGCAGCTTCACACATTATGCCCATGTGGCGAAATGGAGAACCCGGGTCTTCAGCATGACGAGCGAACACCTTCACCATGCCACCACCCCTCCCTCCTCCGCCCTCCATATGTATATTTGACAGTGAAATATTTCACCTGTAAACATATATCAATAATAACGACACTTCTCTATTATGAAAAGCTGTTTGTTCAGAAACTCCCCGCTCTGTATCTGGCCCTCGTTGAAGTGATAACAAACGTCCACAAAACTCGTATTTTAAGCCACATGGCTGCTATAGGCCTGCCCATGGACCAGCAAATCTTATATATTTGAATTGTAAAAGCGCAAGGTATATATTCAAATATCATGAAACTTAATTTAATTAATTTCAAAATTCAAAATGTTTTTAGTGTTGTTAAAAAATTAAGCCCATGAGCAGCAAACATTTCTTTGCTAAAACAACACCGCTGTAAACACTCAGTAAACATGGTGCACGTGAACCGCGGTATGTCTCCGTCAACACAAATCTAACGCGCGCACACTTGGGTATTAATTTCAGTAAACACATCTAATGCAGGCACCTCGCTGTATATATAAGTAAGCACAGATCTGACTCACGAACACCCTTACTTAGTAAACACACATCTTATTCACGTGCACCCTTACTCAGTAAACACAGATCTGATTTACGTGTTTACGGTACCAGGATACGCTGATCGTTGGTTCGAATCTAAGATGATCTACCAGAACCATGATAACGATGCTCTACCTTGAATGATGACAGAACCGTTCGTTCGTGTTATTTTTATCGTTGCTTGCTTAATAATAACAAAACATTTTCAGATACAAACTCATACTTTATTCAATTCCGCCGTATTATATATGACACAATGAAATAGCTGTTGAACATATTAGGTACACGGGTTGGTACATCGTGTTTATGATACTGCAGACTGAAGGAAAAAGTACACTACATTTTGTAACATAATATTGCTTCCCTAGAAATCAACGTAATGTTAATGTAAGTTCTTCTCTCAGTAATACTCCAAACTGTTACATTTGGACAAATTATTATAAGGTTCTTGTTTGAAAGAAAATAAAAACTAAAATTTAAAATCGACTCCATTTACATCATACATCACTTGTACCACATGTATATGGACGTTTTGATTCAAACATTCAAAACCAGTGATAGTGAACAAAATGAAAACCTATGAAATGAAAATCGCTTGTGATCGATGATGAATATTGATATTGGATTGCTGTTCTCCTGAACCAACTAAACAAAAAAAATGTGAAAAAAATATAAATCCATAATTTAACCGAAAGATAATGGTCTTATGATAATCACATTCTACATTATCCAACTAATATTAATTCTTTCATGTTTCCAATAAGATGTAAATTGAATTTAGGGGGTCGAACACGGTATTGGTGATTTACAGGAATACACCACACAAAACAACATTCATGGTCAAGTTAAACGCGATTGCCTCCCTTTTATGTCTTCAGCGTAAAGAGGGCGGATATATAAGACGAGAGTTATATTACTGATATTACGCCATACCAAGCGTGACAGTCATAGCATACATAAACCTATTATCACCTGTGAATGGTAATAGAAAAATGGTATCGTGTTTCTCGCAAACCAACACTTCAGAAAACTATGAAAAACATATGAATAAATACTTTAACCAAAAGATAAATGGTCTTAATATAAACGTATTCTACATTGTCAATGTAATATTAATTCTTACATGTTTTCAATAATTTGTAAATTGAATTTAGTGGATCGAACACAGGATTGATGATTATACACGAATGCACAACACAACATTCATGATCAAATCAAATACGATTGTCTCCCTTTTATGTCTTCAGCGTGAACAGGGCGGACATCTGCGAGGCTAGTTATATTACATCATACCATAGAGAATACATTTGTACCACCAGGGAGCATATTGAGCAGGTCACGTGATCACATCCGTCCATAGTAATGCGCTGCTAATTTATTTATTCACGTTGAACAGATGTCTTTTATTTACGCCCTGAGTTGTTTCACGTCACTAACAATGAAATGTTTTTTTCTGATCGATTTTGTTTCAGTATATATGCTATTGATGTAAATGACAAGAACATTGTCGGAACCTATTTTCATTATTTTCATTTTTGATTTCATGAAAGATTAGACATAAATATAAAAAAAGGTCAACGTGATATAAATATGAACTTTTGATATCGCTCATAAAATGTATTGCACTCAGGAGATGTATCTTTTGCTCATTCACTGACAGTAGCCGTGGCAACAATTGCATATGAAGCGTACACCTATACCGCATTGCGCTTGCGCATTGCCAATGTTTTAAACTGACTTCAGGTACCCATGATACCATGTCCAAAATGACGACCGGCAAGGGTTTCATGGTCGCATCAGACACGTTTAAACTTCTGAACCATCGACTTTCCTTTGCTTTCCGATGTCTGAAAAGAAGTAATTGAGTATTGAAACAATAACAGTAAAATTCATCCGGTTTTATACGAATAGTTAGTGTAAAACCAACTATGGACCCATACTTGGTTATACACCACTCATATAATCTATCTCTCAACAATGAAGGACTAAGTGGATTGTTAACAGCACATGCAGCCATATTCATGCTATGTATCAAGACGACCTGTAAACAATCGAGTCTTAGACAGACCAGCAAAGCAGATCAAGCCTCCACACCATAGGGGTTGATGACACCCAATCACCTGACGTCACAAGGGATGACGACCTATAAGTTTGAGTAATCTCATAGGTAACTGGGAACCAATTCTAAGGTCAATGTTTAGTTTGTTTGTTTGTTGTTCAACGCCGCACTAAGCAATATTCCTGCTATATGACGGAGGTCTGGAAATAATCTAGTCTGGACCAGAAAATCTAGTAACTGACATCATGGACATCAATCCATGCAACTGGGATACGATGACATGCATAAACCAACTCAGCGAGTCTGCCCACCTGATCCCGTTAGTCGCCCCTTACGAAAAGCACAGTCGCCTTTTACAGCAAGCATGGGTTGCTGAAGACCTATTCTACCCCGGATCTTCACGAGTCCGGTCTATTGTTTAACAGAGCTTGATTTTAATTCCCAAGTTATGTTAATCATCAGAGCTCTCTTTCACACGACAATCATAGCGCTACAAAGCACAGGCAAATGGAGACGCGGTCGGCCCAGTAGTCTTAGCGTGGTAATTTGCTGCAATTGTGCTGAGTTGCGTACCTTTCCTCGTGCCAAGAACCCCAGACCGCGTGTTAATTAGGTCATGTGTGTTACGGCTGCCGTAGTGCTAAGATTGCTCTGGTGATTTACAGGAATACACTACACAAAACAACATTCATGGTCAAGTCAAACGCGATTGCCTCCCTTTTATGTCTTCAGCGTAATGAGGGCGGATATACAAGACGCGAGTTATATTACATATATTACCCGTGTGCGACATACGCTTGCAGTCAGAAAGCGCACGTTAAATCTCCAATATAAGTAAGTAAGTAACAGATATTACGCCATACCAAGCGTGACATTCATAGCATACATAAACCTATTATCACCTATGAATGGTAATAGAAAAATGGTACGGCTGTCGTAGTGCTAAGATTGCTCTCTTTAAAGAAGTAAGTTATGTTTAGTGTGTTACGAAAGTCGTAGAGCTGAAGTTGCTTTCTTTAAAGGGCCAAAAGCTTCGTTCAAAAATGCGATCTTATCGCTAAGACTATAGTAAGTACGGGACCATATCATTGGGCAGGAGAACTCATTGGATCATTCCAAGTAACTGACCAGTGTCATTGAATCTCCTTCCACAGTCCTGACCGAGGTCCACTTTCCGGTCACAGAGGCGTGCTCCTCTTGGCAAGCACTTCCGTCCCATCTGATCGTGCTCTGAAACAAAGTATTCCATTTAGAAACTCATGTCCTGGTATGGGATCTCTTACATGTTAGAACCGTCTCCCTGGTGTAGTGGATAGAACGTAGCCCAAATTTATAATATCTCGAAAATCATGAATTGGGTCCGACTGGTAACTAAACCCATGGCAAATATTATTCCATTTTGAAGACATGTGGCTGAGTAATGGTCATCAATAGTTGTTCTGTAGTATGGCTGCCATGTTAACTATTTTGAAACACCCGAGATTCAAGGAATTACTGAGCCAACCGAAAAAACAATCATGACCTCTGGCCACAAAAAGAATTTTTCAATATGGCTGCCGTATCAGCGATAATGAATTTCGAAATCGAACTTCATGGACAAGTTTCATGACAGTTGCCCAAAAAACCGGGCCACGACATAAGCTTTTAATCAGGTCACACACACACACACTGACACACACACACACACACACACACACACACACACACACACACACACACACTGACACACACACACACACACACACACACACACACACACACACACACTGACACACACACACACACACACACACACACACTGACACACACACACACACACACACACTGACACACACACTGACACACACACCCACTGACACACACACACTGACACATACATACATATGCACACACGTACGCGCCCGCGCAGAGGCACACACATGCACACACAGAAATACACACATCACACATCACACACACACCTGATTGTTACAGAAAATCTCGGTTAGTGACGGATGCATGCCCCCCAGCAGATAAACACGTACCTTCATCTTCATGCCATCGAGTCCCTCGTACTCAAACTCCACCCCCGGCGTCCACGAGTACTCCTTAGGATCGTTGGACCCCACTACCTCCAACTTTGCCGTCCAGCTGTCGCCATCTTTCGTGTACTCCACCGCGTATACCACTTTCCTGAACACCTCACGGGCTTGCTCAGGAACTCCTGAAAGAATGGTACAACGTTAACCCCGAAAAGCCATGAATCCGGGAGAAAAAACTATATTAATTATAAACCTAATTTTCTATAACCGTGCTTATAAAAAAATCACAAATAGTTTCCTTGCCTGGCCAGTGTCCCAAGATAAGTTGTACTTGACCGAGGACCCAGTTTCGTGGTACTTGCCCAATGACCCAGACAAGTGGTACTTGCCAGAGGACGCAGACAAGTGGTACACACCCAGGTATCCATTTATGTGGTACTTGCCCAATGACCCAGACAAGTGGTACTTGCCAGAGGACGCAGACAAGTGGTACACACCCAGGTATCCACTTATGTGGTACTTGCCCAATGGCGCAGACAAATGGTACTTGCCCAATGATCCAGACAAGTGGTACTTGCTAAAGGACGCAGACAAGTGGTACACACCCAGGTATCCATTCATGTGGTACTTGCCCAATGACCCAGACAAGTAGTACTTGCCCAAGGACCCAGACACATGGTACATACCCAATGGCATACACAGGTGGTACATGCCCAATGATCCAGACAAGTGGTACATACCCAATGACTCACACAAGTGGTACATACCCAATGGCTCAGACAAGTGGTACATGTCCATAAACCAGACAAGTGGTACATACCCAATGACCCAGACAAGTGGTACATGCCCAATGACCCGGACAAGTGGTACATACCCAATGACCCAGACAAGTGGTACATACACAATGGCTCAGACAAGTGGTACATACCCAATGACCCAGACAAGTGGTACATGCCCAATGGCTCAGACAAGTGGTACATGCCCAATGACCCGGACAAGTGGTACATACCCAATGACCCAGACAAGTGGTACATACCCAATGGCTCAGACAAGTGGTACATACCCAATGCCCCGGACAAGTGGTACATACCCAATGACCCAGACAAAAGGTACATACCCAAAGGCCCACACAAATGGTACATACCCAAAGGCCCACACAAATGACCTAGAAAAGGGGAACATGCCCTTTGACCCAGACAAGTGGTACATACACAATGGCCCACACAAGTGGTACATGCCCAATGGCTCAGACAAGTGGTACATACCCAATGACCCAGACAAAAGGTACATACCCAAATGACCTAGAAAAGGGGAACATGCCCAATGACCCAGACAAGTGGTACATACCCAATGGCCCAGACAAAAGGTACATACCCAAATGACCTAGAAAAGGGGAACATGCCCTTTGACCCAGACAAGCGGTACATGCCCAATGACCCAGACAAGTGGTACATGCCCAATGGCCCACACAAGTGGTACATACCCAATGACCCAGACAAGTGGTACATACCCAATGACCCAGACAAGTGGTACATGCCCAATGTCCCAGACAAGTGGTACATACCCAATGACCCAGACAAGTGGTACATGCCCAATGACCCAGACAAGTGGTACATGCCCAAATGACCCAGAAAAGGGGAACATGCCCTTTGACCCAGACAAGCGGTACATGCCAAATGACCCAGACAAGTGGTACACGCCCAATGCTTGTAAATTTTTCCTCAAAGATATTTTATAGCTTTACCAGTACTCGAAGGAGATGACGGTTTTGTTCCCAGGTGAATTATATGTATTGTGTGATATTCCTATGAAATTTCACAAAAGAATCCTAACTAAAAAATAGAGAATGTTCACTTTTTTCATCATGACAACGCCCCGTTGTTTAATATACTGCAGGGCAAAGGAATACACCCATGTTTGACGGTGGCTAAATATGAAATAAACAAGCCATGGTTTATTCGATGGTTATGTATGAGACACGGGTATCATATTGGACCTTAAGTTTGCAGTGTTTCAGTGACTGTTTTCATCCCAGTAAGGTTTTGGTAACTTTTTTATTTTTTGGTCAAATCCAGTTTTCAAGTTTATTTTACCTGGCAGTTTATATATTAAATATATATAAATGTATATGTTACCTGGAACATCTGGTTGACGGGCAAGGAAGGGTGATTAGACTCTAACCTTCGTTTAGCATACCTGGAGATGAGTGTTAGAATTTGTCTTCAGGTACCTGTGTATGAGGCGACTAATGGGATCGGGTGGTCAGGCTCGCTGACTTGGTTGATGTATGTTGTCGTATCTCAACGGCTTGTGATGTCAGTCACTGGAGTATTAGGTCTTGATTCGATTATTTATAGCCGTCATATAGCTGCAATATTGCTGAACAACAACCGCTGAACAACAAACAAACAAACAAACAAAAAATATAGCATGTCTCCTGTGGACCAATATGAGTGCATATTTTGTTTGCTTGTTTGTTCTACCAGCAGTGGAAATAATGTGGTGATCTTAAGTGACAGTCGCATTGATATACCAATTGTACGTATGTGTCCTAATAACACATTATCACATGTGTTGGCTAATTAGGGAACAGAGCATTTCAATATGGTTCTTGATGTATTATCTGTCGAAACACGGCATGAAAACCCTAATGCTTTGAAACTAAAACGAGGTAAACGAGCGGCCATTTTCAAGTCACTTCAGGATTGTTTTGCCGTAAGTACTTTCTTAATGCATGTCAGATAAAAGAAAAACGTATCTTATAACTCTGATGTAAATTCAAGTTCATTCAGGTTTAAATACACACAACATATTTTCAATATATTTAGTTAGCGTATTTTCCTCGAGTCGCTAGAAATAACGGTACTTCTTCTCAAACAGTTCTGTCATGAATGAGTGAGTGAGTGAGTTCCAGTATTCCAGTTATACTTAATGTGGGAGGAAAGCCCGAAGTGTTGCAGGTCTCAGGCGTTTACCACGTCGGTGAAACCCACGAACACGGGTATGGTTCTGACAAACCTAGAAACATAATCGGGGCTAACCGTGATTCGAACCCACAATCATAGGTTTCTAGGGTGCCCAAGGGACGCAACTCTGAACAGCGAATCGCGCCGCCTTAGACGACTGGGCCACCGTGCCCCCGTTCTGTCATGAAAGACACCGTTATCACCGTTATATTTGAAACACACCGTTATCATAATACTACGTCTATTTGAAACACACCGCTATCATAGTAAAAAGTGTATCTGATATAATTGTTTTCTACTTCACTTATAAGAAAAAATGTAGACTTTAAGGAAGTTATTTATGTTAAAAATATCTTGTTCGATTTGTGGAGGTTCGATATAAATATATTTTATTTATTTTTGTAATATAGTTCGTGTTCTCATTGGTTATATATAGCCTGTATAATAACATGTAATTTCAAGAGTCTTATTCCAACTATGATTATATCAAGAGACCGGATGTCCAAACACTTGTGGTTAGGATACCAAAGGTCGTAGTTATGTGGCATGCTATTGCTCACACTCGTTCCATTCACGTTGCTACAGATATCAGGCAGTTGTGTTTACGGTAGCAGTGACAGTGATGCATACATGTCCACTCCCTATACAGTAGTCTTGTATCACGACTTTTGAATATTTTGTATTTCATGAAAACAAAACTAATCTTATTTTATATAAAAGCAAGTCAAGCCAGCTCTAGCCAGCTCTATTTCACAGTCATGTCATCTTTAGTCCATGAAATCAGTATCTGGAAAATTATTTGTTTTTATAATTGAGGAGAGAAATGTATTTAGTAATACGATTTCAAGGCTATATGTGAGTCGACATAGACAGCGATGTGTTTATAAAAGCGACAGTGATGTATGTAATTAAGTGACAGTAAAACACTTGAAAATAAACTGGGGGCACGGGTGGCCCAGTTGTCTAAGGCGCCGCGATTCCATGTGCAGAGTTGCGTCTCTTTGGCACGCCAGAAACCTATGGTTGTTCGAATCCCGGTTCGTCCCGATTATGTTTCTATGTTTGTCAGCACCATACCCGTGCTCGTGGGTTTCACCTAATTAAGTGGTAAACGTCTGCATCACTTCGGGCTTTCCTCCCACATTAAGCTGACACGCCGCGATATAACTGTAATACTGTTAAAAGCGGCGCTAAACACAACTCACTCATTGAAAATAAACTGTGACTGTACATTAATGTCAGACGCACCAACCAACACAACCTGGATCACAATGCTAAGAATAATAATTATTTACCAGTAGCCTGTGAACATGTTGTATGTTTGTTTGTTCTGTAGAATGTGAATTAATAACATGAGTGTGGTATCTGCTCGAAGCTTGCAGACGGACTGTTCCCGCTCCCTCCTTCCGTCTCGCAGAAACCATTTTCCGCCCGGCCTCACAAATCGCCAACCTCAAAAACATTATCTGGTGTCCAATCGGGGAGACGCAAGACGATATATTATTTGAACCTCCTCAGCAATGTCTACATCCTATATGCTCTACCAATTGCAGTCCTCGTTCAGGATGCTCCCTTCACCCAACCTCCAGCATGGCGTGGTATTTTCCGACACCTGACCTGGATTCAAAGCTGACCCCTCCTTATGATACAACCAACCTCAGCCTAACACAAACAATGCTATATTCCTGCCGCACACCACAACCAATTCACAATAACGAGAAGTGGGCCGTTGGGATTGGCGTGCTGAACAGCGTTTTATTGAGTTGAAATGTATCTCTCTGACATATGAGTTGAGACAAACACTGAGTCACTGTGTCCCCTGCGGAATGTAAGCAGACCATACATCGTTTGGTGTTGATTCCATGGAAACCTGCGAGAATACGGGCTGGTGACTTTCAGGCTATACCGTGCTTCCTCGTGTAATAACCCTGTTATAACTTATAAACGACAACACTATTCTCTGTTGGTCACGTAAAATACTTCAACTCTTAACACGGGATGTGGACTTTTTGACTGATTGAGTGAATGTTGTTTTTTTCTCGCTAACTCTAGCCAATGTACATCGGGGCGTGCGAGGGATGGTTGACACAGTGATGGGTTTCACATATTGTTGTCACGTTGGAATCGAACCCGGATTTTCGGCGTGACGAGCTATGCAACGCTTTAGCGACTGCACCTTCTCTCGACAATTGGAACAGTTCATGTTGAAAAAACAGCGGTATATCTTATCTAAATCTGAGACCAAAGTGTATTTTCATATCTATTGAGCTTAAGTTACACTGTGCATAGCAATTGATCTCGCCCCACTCAGCAATATTTCAGCTGTATGATGGCGGTTTGTAAATAATCAAGTCTGGACCACACAATCCCGTGATTGACATCATGAGCTTCGATCTACGCAATTGGGAAAAGATGACAAGCATCAACCAAGTCATCGAGCCTGACCAGCCGATCCCGTTAGTCGCCTCTTACGACAAGCATAGTCGCCTCTTACGGAAAGCACTGGCTGCTGAAGACCAATTTTAACCCGGATCTTTACGGATCGAAGTTACAAGACACATGTAAAGTTATCATACATGTCTCAGAGGCTAAGGTGATGAATATGTAGAGATACGATGAAAGTATCTGACATGTCGTCATCCCTTTGGGAGACAACTTTATATTTTATATCTATATAAGTTACATTAAATGAATTAAAGATGTCCATGCTTTTAATAACCTGTATCTCTTACGCAAAATATTCGGTACACAATATTGGGTGCACATTTTACACATAAGCAAAGTTTGTTTCTTTGATGCTACTACTAACATAGCCGAACATTACAGCATAACGATTTTGTCAAATATGGCGATAAACATCAAAATAAGCAGAAAATAGTGTCGTGGCATTGTAGCTGACCTGGATACCTAGTCAAAAGTATAAAATGTAAAAAAAAATATAGCGGCACCTAAATTCTGAGGACTAAAAATAAAGACTAAAATTTAAAAATTTGAATCAAATATAGATAAAAGATAGAAATATAGAGAAATATAAAGGTTCATCTCACTCGGCCAAATATGTCTTTTGACATAATTTAAGATCACGGACATTTCATATATATTGCAAAAAAGTAACGTGTGTTCAAACTTATGACCAAAATAAAGGTTTTTTCAAAATGACTGACAAGGATCTCTCTGAGGCAACATAATAAAAAATTATATATTCTGTATAATTATATAATAACCGACCACCCAAAAGCACGGCAGGATTCTAAACATGTGCTCGTGGGGTCTTCTCTGCCGTGACATGGACAAACGTTTGACAGTGAGGCTAACAAGTCTTCTGTTAAAGTGTCTGGTTAATCTCGTCGGGAGCATTCCACATATGTGTCTGATGCTGCTGTGCGGTGTCTCTCATCACAGACCAACGTAAAAAATCGGCCATATCCGAAAATTTTTACTAATTTTAACATTTGCATGATCCTCAGTTATCCTAAGGTAATCAAGACAGGCTGTGAGGTTTAGAGCCTTTGAGGAACGCCAATTTAGGTTTGAGTGATTCCAAAGTCTAAAATAATATAAATGGACCCGTCGACTTGTTTTGTTGAAGAAGTGATCACGAACAAAATATATTTTCTGTGGCCTTAAGTTGACAGGCTTTAAATAAAATACATCCTCTAAACGACATTGATGTTTTGACATTTTCAGAATGGGAGATATTTGCAATTGGGAGAGTGGCAAGTCGTTCCATGTAGAGATATGCAGCAATGAAGAACGTAGTGCACGGAGCTTGACCTAGAGTCAGTCAGTCTGTGGCCCCGGGAAACATCCTAAGCAGGTCGTTTATTCACGTTAGGTGTACGCCCTTTGGTTCGTATAACGTCAGCACTCCTTTGGCAATGGCAATCGAAAAACAGGAATCCAAGGGTTAATGTACGCGCGGGGCATAGCGGTTTTGTTAGGTAAATCATATTCATCTAATAAAACAGTCTTACCTATAGCATCGGTGAATTCATCAAATCCTGTTGTTTCTTCGGGGAGCAGTTCCCATTTTCCTTGATACAGATCCATGCCTGAAGTTACACGGAGACGATGCTGTTACACGGTAATAGGCTCTTCTACTGAGATTCTGCGAGTTGTCGCGAGGTGGCGAGTTGGGTCTGGTAAGACTTGAAACTGAATGACTGCCGGTATTGGCGGTCGGGGTTTATATAATACAGTCTGTCCGGGTTGAGAGGCACAAGGTTTGTTGTCTCGTCACTCTAGATGGGACTGGCGATGGAAATAGCATCAGGATTAATTAAGCTTCCGGTTGTCATGTGTTACTAAGGGCACGTCATCGGTTTGCCGTAATGAGATCATGTTGCGAGTCTTGTTACTCACAAACAATATTCCCTAGAACTGTTTACTAAGCTCATGAATCCGTTTCCGAGAAACAGAATTTTCTGAATCATTTGTTCGAGGGATACACCGAAAACGTTATCGTATGTCAGTTTTCTTCGTGCGATGTTGCTGTAACCCCTCACTTACGAGGGTCCACGTGTCACACTGCTGTCGTTGTATGACCGTGGGTCAGCAGGTTGTCAATAATAGTGACAATGGACCAGGACCATGCAATATTTGGACAGGATGTCCATCGAGCGTGAATAAAGGTCGAAAACAGCACTTCACGGAAGTTTTTTAAAGTAAGTGAGTGAGTTGTGTTTTACGACGCTTTTGTCAATATTCCAGCAATATCACAACGGGGTACACAAGAAATGGGATTCACACATTTAAGCCATGTTGGGAATCGAAGCATTTCCTTTGGCATAAAGAACACGTCCAGAAAGAGAACTGTTTAAATATTGTTATTAAATATGATATTCTTTAGAATTGATTTTGATATTCAGCAACAATCTTGGCAGCGTTACATTTGTATGAGCAGTTGGGGTACCAGTATATATGGGGTTGGTGTGTTTTCTGAGTTGTCAGCCTTATATGTCCTGGGGCGGTCGGGTAGCTTTGTGGTTAAAGCGTTCGCTCGTCACGCCGAAGACCCGGGTTCGATTCCCGACATGGGTACAAGGTGTGAAGCCCATTTCTGGTGTCCCCCGCCGTGATATTGCTGGAATATTGCTAAAAGCGGCGTAAAACCATACTCACTCACTCACTTACATGTCCTACCCGCCCTACCGCATATACTATCATTCCCAGCATCCCAATATCGGTGTTTCTGTGCAATATCGCTTCGCGTTCTCTATACTTCCAGTGTTTGCATTTTGGTAAACCTACACTATTTCCTGGGTCCATTCCCGCGGTGGTAATGTCACCACGGCGCTGCCATACATCACTACACGATGACTTGGATTGTTTTCCATAGTTCTAATTACTGATATTTTTCCTGTGCCTCTACCACTCATGACATTCGTGAAGTGTTAATAGGCAGGAAGTGCACAATGCGAACTGTGTGCAAACAAAATTGTAATATAACAGGATACGTTAATAAGGTCATTTGTGCTGAATCATGATGTGCTTTAAGAGACATTGTTATAAGCTTGACCTTTTCCCTTCCTGAGTCATGTACAAATAATGTAATCATCAGACATATTTATCAACGATTAGCAATAACAAGCAATAATGTCGGCCATGATGTTGAATAAATATAAATAAATAAAAAGTTTCCCCCTCTTTTTGTGTCTCTTCCCTCCCCTCTCTTTTTCTTCCTTTTACTTAAAATACTCTCTCTCTCTCTTTCTGTCTCTCTCTTAGGTAGAGAGTAGAATATATATATATATGTGTGTGTGTGTGTGTGTGTGTGTGTGTGTGTGTGTGTGTGTGTGTGTGTGTGTGTGTGTGTGTGTGTGTGTGTGTGTGTGCGTGTATGTATGTATGTATGTGATCACTTAAGTGGAAAATAGGGTAACTGGTATCAAATCCCGGTTTGAAGCTTCTAATTTTGGGTGACTGGTAATTCTACCATCACACACTGATTTAGCGGCAACCGTTGCCCTACGAATACTGCACAATCATGCAAATCTATTATTACGTACCATGTCTTGTACAACAGACAATGTTTTATATATATTCATTTAAGAAGCTGACATCGATAAATTCGCTTCCTTATGTGTATAACTTTTAAATGCCATTAACAAATCTCCCCAGCAGGTTGTGTAAAAAACTTCCAACATTCAGCTTCTGAATCTGATCATGAAGATGGGACATTGGGCTTGTCTCCTAAAACTCCATCCAACGGGATCTCGGCCAGGACTGTCAGGAATCCTTATTAAAAATAGTTTCGTTCAAGTAACTACCAGTATTATATTACTCAGGCGGCACTCACGAACTTTACGCAGCAGTTCAAATTGTTTCCGTTTGCTTTTGTCTTCAAATCAGACCCGTGCAGATCCGGTGAAGAATAGGTCTTCAGCATCCCATGCTTGCTGTACAAGGCGAGCGGGCTTGTCGTAAGAGGCGACTAACGGGATGGGTGGTTACACTCGATGACTTGGTCGATGCATGTCATCGTATCCTAATTGCGTAGATCGATGCCCATGATATCAATCACTGGATTGTGTGGTCCAGACTCGCTTATTTACACACCGCCATCACATAGCAGGAATATTGCTGAGTGCGGCGTTAAACAACAAACAAACAAACACCATTGCTGCCGCGTAGCGGAATAAGACGAGTGGACCCGAGTGGGAAACGGGAAATAAATGTTGCTTCACTAAGAAAATGAATGAATAAACCGTATGAACCGAATGAATGAATAAATCGTATGGAGGAATGACGTAAAGGAAAGGGAAACATGACTGCCATTGTCGTAAATACTTATAATATCTGGCAGACCACATCTGACTGTCTGTCCGCTCCTCGCACTCCTCCTCCTCCGCAGCACGTGCAACAGTTCCCACAACATTAGTTATAATTAAGCAAGCTTGGAGTTTATGGGATGGACGAGAGTGTTCTTTTTCCCACGTTGGTACAAGCTCAATCTTCCTATCTCACGAAAGTACTTTAAACATTGCTGAATACAGCCTTGATTCCTCTGGTCACTATCTATGGTGTCTCCTCATACGGTACCTAAACCGAGGAGCAAAAGAAACTATACCTCTCCCCGATTTCATCATCTGAAAACTGAACTTTACCTGTGTTTTGTCAGCACTCCATGTTTTTATTTATAAAAATATAAATTGATTTATTTTTTTAAAACTAGAAAATGATATAAGGAAGAGAATCTATGGATATCATCTTGTTTATTGTGACGAAACACAACGTTTCGGGGGATATGCTTAATGCTTTGAGGCAGAGATCATATATATAATGTACACGTAAGGACAACAAAAGTAATAAGATAACAAAAGGTGGAAACTAACAAGGAAGGCCAACAGATAACTGGCGCTGAGGGGTGATTAGCAAAAGACAATAGAAGCCAACACTGTACAGTAATTAGCGCTGATGGTTGTGGACAACTGGAAGCCAGCCCTTAAATTATCATTGATTGGTAATGGGCAAACGGCAGGCCGGGGGGTTATATAGAGACGAGTCAAATACAACCACACTCTTTAGTCTACAATGTACACGAGAGGAGTATTGTGTAAGGTGGGTTTGAAACATCACCATATGGTTAATAACAACACGGTGCAACAGTGCATTATCTGCGTAGAAAGAGGATGCAGAGTAGAATCTGGGTACCGGAGGCGAGGAGTTCCTCGCTGCACAGCTGGAATCTCAAGCATGGCATGCGGAACTTGAAATTAGCCAATTTGGCAAAATGCCGAGGAGAGTAGGTTCCTCTGTTGTGTCGGAGTTGCGACAAGTTGCACCTAGCAGTGCATAGTCCTCCACACGTTATATATGTTGAGATGTCGAGACCGTCTCCGTGGTCTAGTGGTAGAGCGGACCCCCGGAGAGCGGAAGGTCCGGGTTCGATCCCCGGTCGCGTCATACCGTTGAAAGATGGTACTTGTTGTTAACCTGTCTGGCGCTCGGCATTAAGTGGCTAACACAAGGACTGGTCGGCTCCGAGTCAGTATTCTGTGTATTCTTTTTATGTTGCAGATATACTATAAGACAACTTTTCTTAGAGTAATGTCAATCAAGAAGAACTCTTGAATCTTGTTAAAGCGCCACTTTGAACAGTATTCCAGTTATGTCACGGCATGTCAGTAGTGATGCAGGTCTTAGGCGTTTTCCACTTTGACGAGACCCACGAGCAGGTGGATGGTGCTGACAAACCTAGAAACATAACCACTGGCGTATCGGTCAGTTCCACACACAAAAGGCTCTCGACAACCCGACACAGGATTGTAGAACCGTGTGAGTGAGTTGCGTTGAACGATGCTTGGAATAGTACATGTACAGTTACATGTACATCACGACATGTCAGCACATGTGGGGGAACACAGGAAGTGATGCAGGTCTCAGACGTTCACCTCTACGGTGGATCGAACCCCGGACCTTCCGCTCTACCTCTACCACAGAGGCGGTCTGTAACACCCAGAGGATTATTAATTACGAATACACATGGAGACATACGTCCACCTCGAAGGGGGCACGGGTGGCCCAGTCGTCTAAGGCGCCGAGATTCGCTGTGCAGAGATGCGTCCCTTGGGCACGCCAGATACCTATGATCGGTTCGCACCGATTATGTTTATAAGTTTGTCAGCACCATACCCGTGCTCGTGGGTTTCACTGAAGTGGTAAACGTCTGAGACCTGCATCACTTCGGGCTGACACGCCGTGATAAAACTGGAATACTGGAAAGCGGCGTTAAACCCAACTCACTCACTCACTCCACCTGGAAAGTTTGTTTTGGGTGAAAATGACTACTACAAACCGCTCTGCTAATGTTGATTTAGTCGAGAGTCTGTTATTTCACTGTAGTCCGTTATTTGTTTTCGTTCGATACCGAGGACCAATGAATGTCATGTTTAGTGACGTCCAATCGCAGTCAACGACAAATCGACAGTCCCCTCTCTACTGGTTTATGTAGTCAAGCTTAGGTTTTTTTGGCAGAAGCCCATTCAAGTTCGTACGAGGACGCGAATTTGAATGTTCATCTATGCGTTCAAAAGAGCAGATTTTATTGATTGTTGTCATGACTTAGAGCATTCGTGCGCGAAGTTGGAGACGGAGATGGTGACGTCACTTCCAAGACAAAAGTACATCAGTATTCAGGACACGCTACATTCTATGGGAAGACTACCAGCAAAGGATCCACATGGTCGATCACCGTTTAGGAGTTATATCACTAATTGAATGATTAATTGTTGTGTGCCATTTAATTTAAAAAAGCAATTTCACTACATCGTCCGTTTTAAAGCTATTCATTTCTTTTTTGTGTCACTAATTATTATTCCACCAGTTCTTAAAATATTAACATGTGGCAAGACACAATCTTTACAATGCAAGATCTTTCTGAAATCGGTTAACCCTATTATATAATTAACCCCTATGTCCTTTTTGCAACTATTTCCCTTAGTAAAAGTACTTTGTAAAGAACAGAACTTACGTCGTAGTTGAAATACAAGATTTGTTTGTGAACGTCTCTGAAGGCCACTCTGCCGTCTTCGTCGACGTCGTTGTCCACCACAGCAGCACAGAACTTCCCCAACAGCTGCTGAGGAGGGTTGCAGTTGTTGAGCATGTTAATCGAGTACATTCAAGAAACCTGAGCGGGTGAGTGAGTGAGTGAGTGAGTGAGTGAGTGAGTTGGGGTTACGCTGCTTGGACAACTTTAATTCATGTCACCGCAAGTCAGCTCATTAAGCTGGAACATAACCAAGGTTGCACATGAAGGAAACATATTGTTTGTTGTAGTGTGTTTTGTTTGTTGTTTACGTCACATGACAACGGTCTTGACAGGGAAAGCCAATGATCGATATTATGAGCAAAGATCCAAGCCTTCGTGGTTTGATGACAGGCTATCGACTAAGTTACCGATCAAGACCACACAATCTATAAAGTTTCCTTTTACGACCAGAACAGATTTCTATGGATTCCATTCGGGGTGCTTAGTAGTATGATAAGAGCTGATTTAGAATATTTTACAATTCAGATATTATGGGTTGGTACAATGTCTTGATATAGCTGGAGAAAGCACAGGCCCCACAGAAGAGGAGGGCGAACACGGTGAGTCGGAGGGGAGGCAGTCTGCAAACTAACTGAGGCAGGTAATGACGTATCATTTTGTCATCAGTTTTTCAAGTTAACGATCTGGACCTGTGGGGTGCTATTGTGCATGTCCTCATCAGCAAAGTAGTGGTCGATAACACGAACATCGGTCACATTGAAGTACACATTTCATAAAACTGGATGGTTTCTCAGTTGTTAAACATGAAATTCTAGGAAACTATTTATCCGCGGTGTGTTTGGGGGAAAGCCAAATAATTATAGCGATTGTATCATAAGTTATATTCTCAATATGATAATAGTTACAGTAAAAACTAACAGTATCAAACCATTGAGGTACACATTTCATAAAACTGGATGTCTTCTCAGTTGTCAAACCGGGGTTTCAAGGATACTATTAACCAAGGTGGATTAGAGGGAAAGCCAAATAATTGTTATCATTGTATCAGTAGTTATACTCTGAAAATAATAGTGTCACACTAAGAGCCCGAATACAAACGTTAATTACATCTAAAACAAGATGACCATTCAAATGTGTTGCTAATTACAGTATAAACAAACTATGAATAGTAGTATAAGCTAACTGTATCACTAGCTACAGTGTAACCTAACCATATCAATACTTACAGTATGAACTAACTGTATCAATACTTACAGTATTAACTAAGAGTATAAACAAACTGCGTCAATAGTTACAGTGTAAACCAACTGCATCTTTAGTAACATTATAAACTATCAATGGTTACAGAATAAACTATTTGTATCAATACTTACAGTATAAACTATAATACGATTAATGTATTAGTAGTAATATAACACAGTATATAGTATATAGTGAGGGTCCAGAGGAGGGGTGTCCACATTTTGCAAACTGCATTTTAGAATCGAGGCTGACAACAATGCTTGCCGAGTTGCATGTACATCCATGTTGGCACGAGCGCCTGAACTGTACGTTCGCTGGACTTGAGAGGATTTTAAGAAACTCAGCTGGTTTTACATATACCCATGTCAGCAAACATAGACCGTGTTATTGCTTATTTTACAATGAAAGAAATCTCATTGCATCAGAATTATATAATGTCAATAAATCCAGAGTGGATTAGAAATAAACCATTCAGCCATTTGTTTTAATTGAAGATGTTTATTGAATTTAAATGCAGTGTGAACCATGGTTCAGTAACACATAGTAATACTAATAACGTGTTGTCATGGAAACTATTTCAAGAGCTGAGGATGCCTGTTTACATGGATGCCACGTCTCTGTCCATCCAACGTCACGTACTTCCGCAGAAGGATGCTGTATGACGCCCACACTCACATGGAGATACCGCTGCTGACACCTATCGGAGGTACTTCCTTCCTCCTTACGTTATTCTAAGGTTGACCGGTCAGTTCCGGGACTCTACATTATAACACCAGCAACTACTGTCACCGATGCGTCAATGTTCCGATTTACATTACACTGAGTGAAACTGATTATACTTCAATAATTTGTTTTTATGTGGTTAATCAATATATACATATAATTACATGTAGAAACAATACCCAACTAAACAGTCTGTCCTCAATATATACCATTCTCGCGATCTCGACCTTTGAAAACGAACTAAATATGCCCCAAACACAAGAATGCGAGATAGCGAGAACGCCAGATTTGGCCAAAATATCGCGTTCTCGCGATCTCGCATTCTCGTGGGTTTTTTTATACATAGCACATTTTGTCAAAAGTCGACAACGCGAGAATGCGACATTTGGACATAATGAAAAATCTCGCAATCTCCACTTGACAAATTAGGCCACAAAGACACGAAACATGAGCAGTATTGCAGCTATTCGAGGCTGCACTGTCAGTTACAGAAAAAATCACAGGCCAGTGATTTTCTCCATGAGACAATATTATACACGGCTGGCACATTCATTAAAACAAAATTCTCAAACACCAATTTGTAGCATTCGGCTAAAATGAGATTGTCCGATGTTTTTACACGACACCATAGTGGCTACTTTAGGCCATACAAAATTAATTAATAAATTTCCATCCTCTCACACCTGACTACAAAACATCCCGCCTAACATTATTCTATTGCCTCAAACTTCCTAGAAATAGAAAAATATAAGTGTGTTCCTACTCCGTACACGTAGCCCTACTGAACATGCATGATGCATGTGAATCGCACCCTTGTTTTAAGCATATGTTATTGACATATATGGTCAACGGGATTGGGCAAAGGTTATCAAACTTAGGAGGTCCTTTCCCTACTCTATGTGTACAGACATTGATTATACATATATATACACATATACATACACACATACATATACATATGTATACAGAAATACATACATATACACATAATCATATATACACACAATCATACATACTCATACATACATACACATACTCAAATACATATGCACAGATTACATTTATAGTAACAAAGAGAAATATATTTACACAAGAACATAAACATAATGTTTGCAAGAGTAACATAGACATACATAAGAATTGCCTATATAAACACAATTTACTTGTAAATACACATTAATCTAAAATACACGCAAGACTACATATATAATTACACCCTTCGACAGCAATTGTACACAAATGTTTTAAATACTTCGAAAAGAAAACAGTAAAATGCTAAAAATAAAATGTGTGTTTTAAAATTCAATCAAACTCTATTAATTTTTTGCGGCCTTGACATCCACATGATAGGCATGCTTATACTGGAAAAGTACCCCAAATATCCAGTCTGAGGGACCGGTATGGCTCTGAATGTATATAGAAGTGGGGGCGGTCGGGTAGCTTCGTGGTTAAAGCGTTTGCTCGTCACGCTGAAGACCCGGGTTCGATTCCCGACATGGGTACAATGTGTGAAGCCCATTTCTGGTGTTCCCCGCCGTGCTATTGCTGGAATATTGCTAAAAGCGGCGTAAAACCATACTCACTCACTCACTGAATACAAGTGAGTGAGTTCGGCTTAACACCGCTTTGAACCGTATTTATATTTCAGTTATACACTCCCTTGTCAGCTTGAAATGGGACGAAACCCACCAGCATATGTTTCTGGCACGCCCAAGGAACGCAACTCTACACAGCGAATTGCGACGCCTCAGACGACTGAGCCATCAGTTGGCTTTATAGGTAATTGGCAGAAAAACGCGAGATCGCAACATTGGTCAAGTTTCGCTATCTTGCGTTCTCGCGTTTTTGAAAATAGTTGCATATAACTGTAAAGGCAATTTGCACAAAAGCACGAGAATGCGAGATCGCGACATTTGTCAAGTGTCGAGATCTCGCGTTCTCGCGTAAAAATAGTTACATATAACTTCATAGGCAATTGGCACAAAAGCACGAGAACGCGAGATTGCGAAACTTGACCAATGTTGCGATCTCGCGTTCTCGCGTTTTTAGGCAATTGACACAACAGCACGAGAACGCGAGATCGCGACATTGGTCAAGTGTCACAATCACGCGTTCTCGCGTTTTTGAAAATAGTTGCATTTGACTGTAGAGGGAATGCACACAAAAGCACGAGAACGCGATATCGCGCCTTCTCGCATTTATTACGGTTTGAGTCGAAACATGCATCGCTGGTCAATCAGAATTCGCGTAGGAAGTGTGGTATTTTAATAAACATATTCCCGCAATAATTCAGTTTAATTACTAGTAATCAAGGAAAACTTGAACCAACCCACAAAGCGCATTTGAGACAAGTTGGCCTTCCACAGAATTTCGGCAAACATATTTGGTATGTTACAGTTAGAGAGGGTGTACGCATGCTGTACACGTGCAGACCATGACGATGAAATCGACTACGCTCCCGTGGACACACGAGTTGCTCATAAGACTATTAAGAGGTCGATGTGTCAATAACAGGATTCTCTAAAGTCGTTTGGTAGATCTAGATGTTAATTACGTAGTAAGCATGGCCAAACATGTATCGTTCTTGTTCGAGCTTTAAGTCGGTTTCTCTTTTCAATCATAATTGCAGTTTAGTTATAAGAAATAGTCCGATTCATTCTAGCATGTCCGTTTTGCTGTGTGTGGTTCTATTGTCAACAGTAGGGAGATTCGGCATAATTTTAATTACACTCGTCAGCTTAAAATTGCTCCTGTTGCCCGTCTCCCAATCGCAAGCCTCTCCACACTCTCTGTGGTCGGCCTTGCTCCAAGGCTGTACTGAAGGAAAAGTCCATAGATGTATAGTGGTTCTATAATTATAATAACCATGTCTAGAAAAGTGCAATCATCAATTTATGCTTGTTGGGAGTTCTGACAACTCTGTACAGCGATATGTTGTTCCATAATAAAAGTTAGCGAATGTGTCATACTCGAGTAACGTGAACAACCTGATGATAGTGTTTAAAACTTACATAGTTTCTTAATCAATTATTAGCAATAACGATTATCTAAGCTAACCACCTGTCTTTTTTTGGTTAGCGCAAACTATGATATCACTATTAAATACATGCAACAATTATGTTCTCTAACAGATACCCAGATAAACCGATTTTCTGTTGAGTCCTGTATCAATTTGACAATTTTGTGTCTGTTATTCGTCGATAGCCTGTGAATGCGTGTTGTAGTGAATCCCATATGTTCTGTGTACGTTTATTCTTTCCACGTTTATGGGGACATTATCGTTGTTCATGTATGTGGACGCCCTCTTACATTCGTGTGAAGAACAACAAATACACCACAAGGGACATGTTCGCCCTCATGCATGTTTGACATTACGCACAGTTTGTAAAGAAAAATACAGCTTAAAATATATCGGTTTATCGGCGATGAATCCGGATCGGAATTGGTCCATAGCAAACTTAAACTAATAGTGCGAGGCAATTCATGATTGTATGTGTGTGGTTGTTGGCGTGTCAACGTGCTCGGATGGCGTGACTCGTTGTTCTTATAACGGGAATATTGCTGAGTGCGCCGTGAAACAGCACACACACACTTTTTGAAACTGGATAGTTGTAGCCATTTTAAATAGAGGCGCTGTACATATGTCGTTCAAACCAGCCAACTCACTCTGTTTCGAATATTTAGCGCAAAATATATATCAACCAGCTGTGAGTTGAGATATCAGATTTCCACAAGAAGTCGAATAAGGAAGATAAAGGACCCCTCACTGATTAGGTTCTTGTTCACTGAGGAAATCCATTAGCCATGTTAGATGATATAACTAAAGGCCAGCTGGGATAACGGGCGGTGGCCCCGGCTGATCGAAGGGCCAAACTGGACTTATTGTGGTATGAGCGCACTGACTCGCGGGAATGTTTTTCTGTGAACACAGGCCCACAAGTAAATGATGGCAAATATATATCTTCTCTTGGAATGCCATTCAAACTATATATTTGGTATGAACTTGTATCCATTTAGACTACATGATTCAGTGAATTAAATAGCAAATTACTTTTGAATCAAACATGGATATACCAACCAGGAAAGATATAATGTAACCAGTTAAATTCACAGCACGATAGAAAATAGTGTTTGATAATACTTAGTGCGTGATTATGTACACGTCCATTGCAGTAATGTGGATACAAGTTTTGATAATAATAATTAACGATAGTGTTAACTATGATATATCCTAAAGAATCCAAATGGAGCCCAAAACAATGCTTCATGTCAAGGCCAAAACTGGTAATCTTGACTTGCCAAATCATTCTTGACTTGAGTTGGAGTCCTTTTCATATTTATTTTCTTGGGTCTGGGAGACACACAACGCTGTGAGTATCGCATGGAGAACTGACGAGTGGAGAGAATCCCGCTTGGGTCTGGGAGACACACAACGCTGTGAGTATCGCATGGAGAACTGACCAGTGGAGAGAATCCCGCTTGGGTCTGGGAGACACACAACGCTGTGAGTATCGCATGGAGAACTGACCAGTAGAGAGAATCCAGCTTGGGTCTGGGAGACACACAATGCTGTGAGTATCGCATGGAGAACTGACCAGTAGAGAGAATCCCGCTTGGGTCTGGGAGACACACAACGCAGTGAGTATCGCATGGAGAACTGACCAGTAGAGAGAATCCCGCTTGGGTCTGGGAGACACACAACGCTGTGAGTATCGCATGGAGAACTGACCAGTAGAGAGAATCCAGCTTGGGTCTGGGAGACACACAATGCTGTGAGTATCGCATGGAGAACTGACCAGTAGAGAGAATCCCGCTTGGGTCTGGGAGACACACAACGCTGTGAGTATCGCATGGAGAACTGACCAGTAGAGAGAATCCAGCTTGGGTCTGGGAGACACACAATGCCGTGAGTATTGCATGGAGAACTGACCAGTAGAGAGAATCCAGCTTGGGTTAGACTGGGCAAGTGTAATCGGTATCCTCCCGTTAGTTTCGCGTCCCGTTTGTCACACACCTTAAAACAACGTTACGTTAGGTCATTGTTGAAGGCTCTGACTGGTCTACCCAATGTTACCTAAGTATTAGAATGGAGTGATCCAAGAAAAGTAGAAAAGTAATCTTGTACTTTATGTGTATACAACTGTAGAAAAGTAAACTTGTACTTTATTTATGTGAAGTATATACATACAATGACATTAACATGTTATAATAAACATTCTTTATTTGCATTGGTAGTAGCGCTGATTAATTATTTGAACAGATTGTCTCTTAATAGTCTTTGTGTGCTCCAACCCAGCATTGAAGCCTGCAGCAAAGTCGGTGAAGAACATGTTCCCTTCAAACAAACACAGGCATATTTTGATAAATGAAACATTTTTGTGTGCACAAATGGAATCCCAAATGTCTACTTCGCTTGCAAAAACCGTTCCAGATAACAATACTCTCTGTGAATACGATCAACATATAAATACATTTCATATATGACATACTGATATGGTCCTAGCTGGCAAACAAGAGTTCTAAGAAATTACTGTTTCGGCATAACTTCATCTATTCATCTGAGGCAACAGCTTCTTTGTGCAAATAATTGCGTCATCACTAATTTTCAGTGATGCATTAATATATTTTTACTGCTATTGTCAACGTTTACGCCGAAAGGAATTTGTTTCGTTGCAAAATCGAAATTGGTTATTCTCTAGCATTGATGTTTCATATTTCTGTGGTTGTGTACGACACGAGTATTGGTTGATAACAACATCTGGTGTTACATGACTCCAAATAATATGTGTATGCCTGAAGTAAAGGCATTTTATTCTTGAAACAATAGTTAGAATTAGTTACCCGAACAGACTAAATGTTTATATTTCCCTTTAAAATAACACGTGTTTCAACACACAATAAATGTTAAACATACATACGTTTGTGTTTACCGTTATACTTGCCCATGTAGCCGTCGTATACATGTACAATATATAAATGTTGTGTACTGCCATGTGTGGAACTGAATACAATATTGAAATAAGGTACGTGTTCATGAGCCGAGACATTTCAAAACAATATGCAATATAAGGTGTTCAAGATCTACTTTGTTTGACTACAAAATACAGTTTTTACATGTGCACATACCTTAGCTACATCATAAATTATATATATTTCATATTATTTTGTTATCTTTAAATACCGACATCTAAAATCAATCAACATCCCAGAATTATAATTGTCGTAGTTAAAAATATAAATCTACCTTATAGAATCAAATGGAGCACAGAACAATGCTTGATTTCAGGACCAGAACTTAGGCATCTAGACTTGTCAAATCATAAAAAAAAAATCTTTAAAATATATTTTTTTATTCAAAAGAATCTTTCCCATTCTGCTGTTTTGGAATCAACTAAACTAGACTTGGTTAGTATGATCTAGACTTGCCTAGGATTTTAGTAAAACAGAATATCTACAAAATTTAAATTCCACAGTCATGGCGCAGGTCTTGGGACAGACTATGGTGTGAGTATGGCATGGAGAACTGACGGAATCCTGCTAGGGTCAGCCTGGGCCAGTGTAATCGGATATGTTGCAAGGTCTCGAGTTTGGACTGTTGGCATAATAGAACATGCTTGGGCACAGTGGTCGATAAAGTGGTTAGTTTTCTTTCGGGATTGTTAATGTAGAGATTAAAGCATTACCAACGAAGGATTCGTCTGTTTTAAAAAAAGAAAAGTGCTGTTGTGATTTAATATTCATAATAATGCTACACTACACAATAGCGACACAAAATTGTACCGGCACCACATACATGAATTTTACTTGCTTGTACTCGAGGTACATTGATAACTTTGCAGTTGAAACATGTATTTCAACAGTAATTTTGTAGGTTTAGAAATATACACTTCCGACATTACTCGTTTGTTGAACATTGTTGTTCGTTATTGTTATTTTTATTATTCCGCCGATTGTTGCGACAAAAACGATTTAATAATGAGTAGACCGATGCTGTTCAAATTGTTTATATGTATGTAGACAGCTGAGCACCTGACAACACAAAAATCCCAGGTCATTGACCCAATGTCTATTGTTTCCGGTGCTGGACATTTCATGTGATTTGATTCAAGATTTTACTTTGATTGGGGTACATGTCTTTCAAATCCTACCCCTCTGAATCTGCGAAATCAAATGTTTCCAAACTTTCTGAGAATTGTCTCCATACATAACATATGACTCAAATGAAGTTAAAGAACACCCGCTTTTTTATGTGAGTATACATGAAGTTAATCTGGCGTTGTTAGATAATATAAGATCACGAAAACCTTGCGAATGGATCCAGGGATTACTATAGGTTTTACTGGAATGCGAACCCTGGGGAAATAGAGGATGGGCCATGAGGGATTAACATTATTCATTTGAACAATTCGGTTTTTATGTAAAAAAAAGCTAGAGTCTGATTGAATTTTAAAATATACAGCAGACGGAACGCATTTTATTTTTAACATTTTATTGTTTTCCTATCAAACAATTTAAGGTAACTGTGTGCAATTGTCGAAGGGGATTCACATGCATCATGCGTGTTCAGTAGGGCTACGTGTACGGAGTAGGAACACACATATTAGCGATATTTCTATTTCCAGGAACTTTGAGGCAATAGAATAATGTAAGGCGGAATGTTTTGTTGTCAGGTGTATAGGTCATATTTTACGTGCGCTTTGTTTGCGGAATTGATGTCAAGCAAATAACCATGCCGGACACTTGACTGGCGATAATGAATGGTCACTTCCTGAGATGTCTGAAGAGATGGAACAGATGCATTTTTGGTCTACGTTAGTGTTGCCGAGCAATATGATGAAACTGCAAATAGTCACTAGATGTTGTTACCCGCCGTGTCTTCTCATTGCCAACTTCCTGAGATGTCTGAAGAGATGGAACAGATGCATTCTTGGAGTACGTTAGTGTTGCCCGGCAACATGATGAAACTGCAAATAGTCACTAGAAGTTGTTACCCGCCGTGTCTTCTCATTGCCAACTTCCTGAGATGTCTGAAGAGATGGAACAGATACATTCTTGGTCTACGTTAGTGTTGCCGAGCACTATGATGAAACTGCAAATAGTCACTGCAAGTTGTTACTAACCGTGTCTTCTCATTGCCCAGGTCATTTCTTGGTGTAACCCCAGTTATGATGTCTTTTCAGAATAACAAATGTTATATTTGGGATAACACTTTCTGACTAAAATAAAGTTTCTTCCCGTCCGGGATTCGAACCCACTCAGCCACCGAGGCTTCCACAGAGGGGTACAAAGTACGTGACTACCAGTTGTCGAATTGTCACATTAGAGGAAGTCTCGGTGGCCCAGTGGGTTAGATCGCTGACTTTGTGTGCTGGCGAGTAGGTGCCTCACTCTAGCAGTGTGGGTTCGCATCCCTTTTGGGACTCAAGAGTGTTTTCCATCTTCGAATTTTGCTTTTGGAAATTTTTTTACCACCAAAACAGTTGTTAAATATGTTAAAATAACGAACGAGTCATCTCGTGATGTGCATTTGCGTCCGTGTCAACATAAATGTTTAAATATACAGCATTACACTTTAGTGATCGGATTGTATCAAACATATTGAGGTGTTATTGTGGAGAAGCAGGTTATGAAGACCGGCGGGTACACGACTACTGGGTATTACGGCTGATTAGAATCTTTGACGAGTTGACGGTGCGCAGATGGTGCATTGATCACGGTTGATTGATAGTTGGCGTCTTTTGATGTGGATTGCTCTTTGGAATTTCCTAATCTTGAAGTCTTTGCGGCTGGTTGTAGGGGTTTGATGTTGTCCCACTCTATGTCTTGTTTGTTTGTTGTTTAACGCCGCACTCGTGTCCGGACCAGACAATCTAGTGATTGACACCGTGAGCATCGATCCACGCAATTGGAATAAGATGCATCAACTAAGTCAGCGAGCCTGACTATCCGATCCCGTTAGTCGCCTTTTACGACAAGCATAGTTGCCTTTTACGGCAAGCATGGGTTGCTGAAGACCTATTCTACCCTGGACCTTCACGTGTCCAACTGTATGCTGTGGCTGGGGTTGTAACGGATATGGTAAAAAGAAGCTGATTTAGAGTCCACTTTGGACACTAAGCTCTGATGTTCTTAATGTTCATATTGAGGTAACTCAGAGTCATTTAGTGCGTGAATGATTGAACTCTGTAAATGCAGCCTTTAAATAATCGAGTCTGGGCCATTTTCCCCAGTGGTTAAAAAAACATGATAATGCCCTCGGGTCCTGGGTCCTAGGTCCCGCTGACACACATTTAGCCAGGTCACACATTGACTCAGCTGATGCATGGTGTATTTAATTTGTGTCCAACTCTACAAAGGAATCAACATGTTTGTCCGTGTTGAAATATATATGTGTCATCTACTAAGTATAAAGTAAATACATATTTACGTTGATAGAAAGACAGGTCTAATCTGCAGGTGCTCTATATGACTTGCAGTTTAAAGAATAAAAATAGATATGATTGTCTCAAGGCTATATGCACCATCTGGAATCGAGACGTTTTTGCATGGTTTCTGGAGACAACGATAACTTTAATGAAAATGTGTCTATTTTCCCTTTTCTTCCTGACCGGACCTCCGATATTTATATTACCTCTAGGGGTACGTGACTGCCGTTAAATGTATTCCAAATAGTTTTGTTTTGGAATCCGATTACGGAGCGTGTGATTTTTACACTTTCACTTGGACATTTAAATATTTTCTACGAATGTAAGGAATATTTCCCCCGGAAATTAATGTATCTAGTAAAATTGATATTCGCAATCACCTTTTTCACAATATTTGCACTTTAGGCATGTTTAAGTATATGAACAAATATAGAGCTCCAAAGACATCTAAAGATTTCTGTTTTGTCCAGTTCTAAATTTGTTTGGGGAATATTGATCAATGGCTACAAGTGAGTATGTGAGTATGTGAGTATGGTTTTCGTCCGCCTTTAGCAATACTGCAGCTGTATCACATCAGGGGACACCACATATGGGCTTCCCACATTGTAACCACGCAAGAATCGAACCCGGGCCTTCGGTGTGACGATCGAACGCCTTAACCACTGGACTACCCCATCTCCCCCCAATCAAGCAACATCGAACGAAGTAGGTGAGTTGAGGTGAGATGGCACTTAACGTTCCGGTCAAGATTATTGCATGTGTGTGTGTGTGTGTTGTGTGTGCGTGTGTGAAATGGACATCTAGCGCTAATTTGGTAGTTTGGTGTGATATCACTTCAGTCAGTGTTTAATGTGAGGTCAAATCTGAAAGTAACGCAGCCTATCGACGTTTAATCAGGGATTCGAACCACGACTAACGGGATCAGGCAGAGTGAGTGATTGCTGTGGGGTGCCGCTTTCACAATATTCATGTCAAATCTGGACAGGGTACACCAACAATGGGCTTCCTACAAATGAAGGGAACCGACGTGACGAGTGAACGCTTGAGCATCTGGTCTATGGGCATATGGGAAGGTATTCGAAATGAACGTTTATATTACTAAACCAGTGACATTATCACATGTCATGAAATTACAATATTGATATCGGATTTAAAGGGACTTAATATATAACTTCGTTATAACTATATCTTAATTACGTATATGAAATAAACAATGGTTAACACTCCTTGAAAATTATGACTTGGTTTGTTTGCGAATTATTCGCAATATTGACCTTATTCATATCCTGTCTGTTAATTCACTTACATTGTATTGCGCCGATAAGAAGTCGGCATTGGTAAAATCTGAAAAATAGATGAAAAGTAAGTGAATGTTGCTTTACGTCGCTTTTAATCCAGCTAAATCGCGATTGTCTGTTAATAACCATTGTTAACACGGGATTAGGGATTAAGTCCATCAGCAGCGACTTACGCCGTCGGGTACGATGACACATTGTCAGACAGGTCCCAAATTGTTTCCATTTGACCCTATGCGGCCCCTACGAAATACACGATGTTTCAGGCACCTATTGTTGGTACCTATTGCAGGTTGGGCACCTTGAATCAAACTATTTCACAAATCATTTCGGACACTAGTTTTACTTGGGCACTAACACAATGTGGCGTTTTCATGATGTTCTCTGTCAGTTTAGTTCGTTATTCCGACGTTGTAAGACAGGGACATCGCGATTCACTTAGCCTATTCTGGACGGAAGTGTTACTGTAATAGATATTTCATGGTTCATTAAATCGTTAGACGTTACACTGAATGCCGCCCGCTGAAACCACCAGCGAAAGGACACAAATCTTCAAAATATATCTTACTTAATGTCTTGAAGTCGTCCTGCGGTCGCTTAGTTTTGGTCGAAGTTTTTGTACATGAATCGGCCGTATCGGTCGGAGACCTCCCACTCTTGCATGATGCAAAGGTCATCTGTAGTTCAAATTGCAAAATACCAAGTTTTTTATCAAATATCGCACTCCACAATCATAACCATATTGTTACCAAACACAACATGTAAAAGTAAGGCTAAAATATATGAAAAATCACCTGGTTTTAGACGTTTTCAGGAAACGATTTTCTAATATTTCAACATGAGCACGTGTTTGAACTAATATGATATTCTTAGAAGAATAAGGAAAGCGGGAACAAAGAAATAGTAAAACATCCTCAATGTTAGATTGCAGCAATAAATGGCTGAGCCTTCTTTATTTTTTCTATGGTACTTGATCATCTCAAAAATGCAATCACACACACACACACACACACACACACACACACACACACACACACTACTTCCAGGTTATGAAATGGTCGGTCACTAAACAGAACTTACCGTCGTAGTTGTAATACAGGACGTCTTTGGCGATGTCACTGCCGTCCACTCTGCCGTCACCGTTGACGTTGTTGCCCAGCAAAGCAGCACAGAACTTCCCCACCAGCTGCTCGGGGTAGGTTGCAGTGGTTCAACAGCAGGTTAAACCAAAACCTTCAAAAGTGAGTGAGTGAGTGAGTGATAACAGTTGCCGATCAAGACCACCCGGTAAATTAGATTTATGGGGATCTGTTCTAACGGATCCCCGGGGATGTTTAGTATTATGAGATGTAATCGTAGCAATTGTAGTATGATAACAGCTTATTTAGGATATTTTTCAAATCAGGTGTCACACTTTTAGTGAATGTCTTGCTATACCTGGAAAAACCACAGGTCCCACACAAGAGGAGGGCGAACACGGTGAGTCGGAGGGCAAGCATTCTGTGAAATAAAGACTGATGTAATAACGTTTCTATTTGACAGGACCTGTGCAGTGTCATTGCGTATGAGTTGAGTAGCAAAGTATTGGTCGATAACACGAACATAAATGAAACCATTGGAGTACACAGTTCATCAACCTGGAGGTTTTCTCAGTTGTCACACAGGATTGTTGTTGTTGAAACCGGCAACCACATCAAACCTGATCAAAGCGGCTTCAAGAAGGGACACTCCTTGATCATATATTAAGACCCGAAAATGAAATAAAAAAGCTCAGTTAAACAGGCAATACCCTGCAGTCGCAGTATTTCTGGACTTCAGCAAAGCCTTCGACATGGTATGGCATGACGGAGTCCTCACAAAACTATCACGAAATGGAGTTGAAGGAAACATGGCAAACTTCACAGACAGCTTCCTGCATAACCGGTCACTATCAGTAAAAATAGGGACCAATCAATCTGATCCTATGTCACTGGACAATGGCAGCATTACACTCCTAACCCTGTTTAACGCTTTACGCTTATAACTGACGGATATAACGAACGTACTTTTTTGTCCCGACTATTTGCTGTAGCTATGCTGTATATATGCTTATAACGAACTACGGTTATAACGAACTAAAATTAGTGATCCTGTTGAGTTCGTTATAACCGTAGTTTACTGTACAAGCAAACGGGGGTATAACTAACTGTATTGATACTAATTGCAGTGAGGATGTCAACTTTATATGTCGTACGATTGAAAATGAAAAGAGTCACTCAGTAGTACCAATGAGAAAAGATAAAGTAAGGTACTTTAGTAAAATACGAAAAAGTACGAACCTGTCTGAATGCACTCGACTCGAGCTTTGGTCGGATCTGTTTTAGACTATTCAGGCTGTATGCCCCCGATGGAGGCAGACTCGAAAAACTTTGGCAGGTGAGGGTCCAGAGGAGGCGCGTCCACGTTTCCGTTTGTGGACAGAAATGATATTGCTTGAGTAGTTTTCGGACAACAGACGGGTAACGCTAATAAGAACTATATCTATCAATGTTCTGTCACTTTCAACAGTCGGGTCGCTATATGGCTGAAAAAATGCCGTTGCGAAGGTAAATTTTAACTCACTAACTCACTCTGAAAAATAAATATAACTCAAGATAACTAACAAGATAATATGTGTGCGAGAGAGAGAGAGAGAGAGAGAGAGAGAGAGAGAGAGAGATTTGATATATCCATGTAAGCAATACTATTGCTAATTTTACAGTGAAAAAAGTCTCCTTTCATCAAAATGATATAATCTAAATAAATCCCGAGTTGACTAGAAACAAAACATTCAGCCATGAATAACTATTATAACAATAACAACAGTCCTAGAAATAGTTTCCATAACACAATATTAGTATTACTATGTGTTACTGAACCATGGTTCATATGACATTTAAATTCAATAAACATCTTCAATAAGAACAAAAGGCTAAATGTTTTATTTCTTATCCACTCTGGATTTTTTTTTATCTTATAAAATACCATCCAATAAAAGTATTGCAACCTGCATGGTTGTCTGTATGACTGCATGATGTCTTGTATGACTGCATGATTTCATGTACCATTGCACAATTTCCTGTATGACTGCATGATGTCTTGTATGACTGCATGATTTCATGTACCATTGCACAATTTCTTGTATGACTGCATGATTTCATGTACCATTGCATAATTTCCTGCATGACTGCATGATTTCTTGTATGACTGCATGATTTCATGTACCATTGCACAATTTCTTGTATGACTGCATGGTTGTCTGTACGACTGCATGATTTCTTGTATGGCTGCATGGCTTTCTGTGCGACTGCATAATTTCCTGCATGACTGCATGATTTCTTGTATGACTGCATGGTTGTCTGTATGCACCATGATTTCTCGTACGACTGCATGATTTATTGTAAGACTGCGTGGCTGTCTCTATGCTGCATGGTTTTTTGTATGACTTCTTGACTGCATTGGTACTATCTATATAATATGTGTTGTTTGTGACTGCACTCAGTGAATGGTTGAGTGCTTACAGTGTGTAGTTCTCACTTTATGCTTCATATTTGATATATTAACTAAGCGTGCATGGCAGTCAACAATATGTTGTCACATATGGAGATGCCTGACTGCGTGTACTTCTACAGTGATTCTTATATTTTCCATACATGGTAATGCATGATGCACGTATAGAGTTCACAAGCTGCACCAATCTGCATCGTCACTGTGCATCACGACACACACGCATACCCCTCCTAGGAAACACATACACATGCGACCACAATTCATATTAACTTACAGTACCTTAAGTATATAAATATTTACGTTGATAGCGTCTGGCGCTCTAAATGACTTGCAGCTTCTAGAATTAGGGGGTGAAGGGGGAAGGGGTGTGGGGGTCAGGATAAAGTATCCCTAGTGTACATAATATCCAGATTAAAAGCTGTCCACGTCTCAAGGGTTAAGATAACGAAACAGTATCTCCTGCGCCGTTGGAGTAGGTGAATGGGCTGTACATTGGCCAAATGCCTACAGAATGCGATGTCTGGGTTTCGATCTGAGGTTCGTCCCGATTACGATTCTTATATTGTCAGCGCCAAACCTGTGTGTTCGTATGTTTGTTGTTTTACGCCGCATTCAACAAAAATCCAGCTATATGATGGCGGTCTGTAAATAATCCAGTCTAGAAAAGACAATCCAGTGTTCGACATCATGAGCATCGATCTACGCAAGAGAGAAAGAGAGAGGCTGCTTGGTAGTTAAAATGGCAAAGGATTTCATTGTTTTAACTCTTATTTTGTAGCCGCCCGTGAATCCCATTCTTGCAAAACACCCGGAATATTGCTGAAGGCGGTGCAAAACCCTTCTCACCCTCAATGTAACGGTTGCATGCACACATTCAATTAAACCCCAGATTCTTATTTTCTTGTCTGATTCCCAAACAAAAGGTCACCACGACCGACGGTACACTAAACGAATATCAGTGTTTAGTTTAGACGTAGAAGGCACTGCCGGGCCAACACGGCAAATTACCCCAGCACTAATCCAGGATAGAATAGCAACCCATGCTTGCCGTAAAAGGCAACTATGCTGGTCGTAAGAGGCGACAAACGGGATCTGGTGGTCAGGCTCGCCTGAGATTGTCTGGTCCAGACTCGATTATTTACAGACCGCCATGATACAACTGGACTACTGTTAAAAATGGTGTTATGTTTCTATGTTATATTATGCTTTATGCGTGTTTCTCATCCAACCACATGGTCGACTCCCTGAAGTGACCTTGACCTTTCTATTTTTTGTGTGTTTTTTTTTACGGTAAACGCACGGTTAACGCAATTGTTATAACGCATGTTACATGGAACATGAAGCTAAGGATAGAGAAGGAAGTTCAAAGTCAAGACTTTTTTGTGTTTACACACAGGTTGATTTAAATGATTCCGCTTTGGGATGATGACAAGAAGATCTCCCGAGTGAAGGGTAAATGATTGAGTGATGTTTTACGCCGCTTTTGGCAAAATCATGGCGTGGGTAGCGTTGCGTCATGGGAAATGGGTCTTGCATATTGTACCCAAGTAAATAATCGAACTAGAATCTTCAACAAGACGAACCAGGCAACGCTTTATCCACTATGCGTCCCCAATACCCTTCAGTTGTTCAAGCTTATTGGACATAACTTTCATTGTGTACGGTCATCTACTTGAAATGTTGTAATTAAAGTGACCATTTTGAAAACAATAACATGGTGGAGATCAAACTTTCTGAAAGGTTCAGGTGCATCACTGTGTTGCAAGTAGTTTTCACCTTTAAAAAATAAGATGAAACGCGAAGGTAGGTATTTTGTGTTTTATGATTGTTGAGTTCAGAACAGTGAATGAGATCGGTTTAAGGCCGCTTTTGTACATTATTCTATCATACCACGGCGTGCGAGCTCGATCAGAGAGAGGAAGTCTAAAGTGATGCAGGGCTGAAGCCACGAACATGGCCATTGTGTTTATCAGCCCCAAATTAGGGACAATCTGGGACTCCCGTCATAGGTTCCTGGTACGCATAGGAACGCACCTTTGTAAAGCGAATAGCGGCGACTTTGATGACTGAGCCATATACATGTATGCGTATGTACATCAAGGCAATAGGACAAGTCCAAGCAACAGATGAGTATGTATCACTTTATTAACAAAGCATTACATTTAGCGTCCTTGCGGTCACGTGACCGTCGGCCCCTTTGTTGCAATGAAGAACATTGCGGATTAGGATGTGGGAGGGGGTTTCCTGTACTTGTAGGCGATGTTGGTATACTTCAGCTGTGTCAACAGAAAGAGTGGGCTTTCCAGTAATTCTCGTTTTCTTTTGCTAATTATATATAACACTTGCAGAGAAAATTGTAAGGCTTTTTCTTAAGTTTATTTAAGCATGACTAGGTCCAGGGCTAAAAAGTTAGATGGGAAATAGTAGCTATGTATTGCGCCGCTTTACTACCCGACATCTACTGATCGCTAACACATAGCTAGGATTCACGCCTTCATCACGTTCTACTGAAGTCTGATGCTGATTTTGCAACGACATCTACAAGCTCTTTTCAGAATGCAAACTTCATAGAATCATGGACATGTTATACCTCATTTGTTACCAAACCATTTACCTTAGAACCTGATGAAAACGTCAGGCCTAGTTACGCATTAGGTATCATCGGATGCGGGAAAGTAAATGCGGAGCAGTACAAAATACAATGTCGCAGCAAAGGTAAAATATTGCTGACGCGTCATGAAATACCTCCGTGGTGTAGACCTTGTTTTCCAAATCCTCCAGGCTGGCCATGAATCCCTGGAAGGCTTCACATACAGACACCTGGCCATCACCTGCAGGCAAACAAATACACTTTATTGCATGCTGACGTCTCATCAATCTTGCATTTACACATTTCTTATCTGCTTGCTGGATGTTTGTGTCGAGCTGGAGGAGCTGGCGGTGCTATGTGTGTTTCTGCTTGCAGGATGTTTGTGTCGAGCTGGAGGAGCTGGCGGTGTTATGTGTGTTTCTGCTTGCTGGATGTTTGTGTCAAGCTGGAGGAGCTGGCGGTGTTATGTGTGTTTCTGCTTGCTGGATGTTTGTGTCAAGCTGGAGGAGCTGGCGGTGTTATGTGTGTTTCTGCTTGCTGGATGTTTGTGTCGAGCTGGAGGAGCTGGCGGTGTTATGTGTGTTTCTGCTTGCTGGATGTTTGTGTCAAGCTGGAGGAGCTGGCGGTGTTATGTTTGTTTCTGCTTGCTGGATGTGTGTGTCGAGCTGGAGTAGCTGGCGGTGTTATGTGTGTTTCTGCTTGCTGGATGTTTGTGTCGAGCTGGAGGAGCTGGCGGTGTAATGTGTGTTTCTGCTTGCAGGATGTTTGTGTCGAGCTGGAGGAGCTGACGGTGTTATGTGTGTTTCTGCTTGCTGTATGTGTGTGTCGAGCTGGAGGAGCTGGCGGTGTTATGTGTGTTTCTGCTTGCTGGATGTTTGTGTCGAGCTGGAGGAGCTGGCGGTGCTATGTGTGTTTCTGCTTGCTGGATGTTTGTGTCGAGCTGGAGGAGCTGGCGGTGCTATGTGTGTTTTTGCTAGCTGGATGTTTGTGTCGAGCTGGAGGAGCTATCGGTGCTATGTGTGTTTCTGGCTGCTGGATGTTTGTGTCGAGCTGGAGGAGCTGGCGGTGTTATGTGTGTTTCTGCTTGCGGGATGTTTGTGTCGAGCTGGAGGAGCTGGCGGTGCTATGTGTGTTTCTGGCTGCTGGATGTTTGTGTCGAGCTTGAGGAGCTGGCGGTGTTATGTGTGTTTCTGCCAGCTGAATGTTTGTGTCGAGCTGGAGGAGCTGGCGGTGCTATGTGTGTTTCTGCTTGCAGGATGTTTGTGTCGAGTTGGAGGAGCTGGCGGTGCTATGTGTGTTTCTGCTAGCTGGATGTTTGTGTCGAGCTGGAGGAGCTGGCGGTGCTATGTGTGTTTCTGCTTGCAGGATGTTTGTGTCGAGCTGGAGGAGCTGGCGGTGTTATGTGTGTTTCTGCTTGCTGGATGTGTGTGTCGAGCTGGAGGAGCTGGCGGTGTTATGTGTGTTTCTGCTTGCTGGATGTTTGTGTCGAGCTGGAGGAGCTGGCGGTGTTATGTGTGTTTCTGCTTGCTGGATGTTTGTGTCGAGCTGGAGGAGCTGGCGGTGTTATGTGTGTTTCTGCTTGCTGGATGTGTGTGTCGAGCTGGAGGAGCTGGCGGTGTTATGTGTGTTTCTGCTTGCTGGATGTGTGTGTCGAGCTGGAGGAGCTGGCGGTGTTATGTGTGTTTCTGCTTGCTGGATGTTTGTGTCGAGCTGGAGGAGCTGGCGGTGTTATGTGTGTTTCTGCTTGCTGGATGTTTGTGTCGAGCTGGAGGAGCTGGCGGTGTTATGTGTGTTTCTGCTTGCTGGATGTTTGTGTCGAGCTTGAGGAGCTGACGGTGTTATGTGTGTTTCTGCTTGCTGTATGTGTGTGTCGAGCTGGAGGAGCTGGTGGTGTTATGTGTGTTTCTGGCTGGATGTTTGTGTCGAGCTGGAGGAGCTGACGGTGTTATGTGTGTTTCTGCTTGCTGGATGTTTGTGTCGAGCTGGAGGAGCTGGCGGTGTTATGTTTGTTTCTGCTTGCTGGATGTGTGTGTCGAGCTGGAGGAGCTGGCGGTGTTATGTGTGTTTCTGGCTGGGTTTTCCGTCAAATGGCTTGCGAAAACTGAAACAAACGCCATTATAACCAACTAATATGAATTATATATTTTATATATTCCATTTTAAAGAAAATTCAAAGGAGCAAATAAATACGTTTTGTTGTTTCGTTATGTTCGAAGTTCAAAACACTGTTGATGCTTTTGGATGAAATCTATCAGCAGAGGTAAGCTAAGAATCTGGGATTCGAACCAATGATCATGTAATTCTTGCATGCCAACGAGATGCAAGTCTATTCAGTGAACTTCGTTTTTTGCATCAGGTGACTGAATCATCCGTGCTCCTTAAACAATGTGACTATAAAATGTAGAGAGTGGATGTCTATGGGAAACTTTGGTACATCAATATTTGCCAAGTTATCGTGAACCCACCATCCTTATCCAACAATTTGAAGGCAGCCGCGTCCTGGTCCGCTACGGTTATCATGAGGTCATTGTTGGAGTCCTGAAGGTCGAAGAGGCGGGCTGCGACGCCTGTGCTGATGTCATATCGCTTCTTCGCAATCATCACGAAGGTGCAACGATCGACTCCTGCGGTAACTACACACGACAAAAAACATACGAAATGTAGGTGTTACAGTCAACCAAAGCATTAGCTGCTCAGGAGAACAACATACGCAATGTAGGTGTTACAATCGATAAAAGCATAAGCTGCTCAGGAAAACAACATACGAAATGTAGGTGTTACAATCGACCAAAGCATTAGCTGCTCAGGAGAACAACATACGAAATGTAGGTGTTACAATCGATAAAAGCATAAGCTGCTCAGGAGAACAACATACGAAATGTAGGTGTTACAATCGATAAAAGCATAAGCTGCTCAGGAAAACAACATACGCAATGTAGGTTTTACAATCGATCAAAGCATTAGCTGCTCAGGAGAACAACATACGAAATGTAGGTGTTACAATCGACCAAAGCATTAGCTGCTCAGGAGAACAACATACGAAATGTAGGTGTTACAATCGACCAAAGCATTAGCTGCTCAGGAGAACAACATACGAAATGTAGGTGTTACAGTCGACCAAAGCATTAGCTGCTCAGGAGAACAACATATGAAACGTAGGTGTTACAATCGAGAAAAGCGTTAACTACGAGGTGTGGGTATAACGATAAACCAAAGCCTCAGCTGCTCAAGACAAGAACATACGAAATGCATGTGTTACAATCGACCAAAGTGTTGGCTGCTCATGGCCAGAACATACGAAATGCAGGTGCAACGATCGACCAAACCGATAACTGTAAACGACAAGAACATTCGAAATATTTGTGTTACGATCGACTTTAGCGTCAGTTGTTGAAGACAAGATCTACGAAATGTAGGTGCAACGATCGACCGCAGCGTTAACTGCTAAAGACAAGAACATACGATATCGTCAGAGTTGGACACATTTTCTTCAAAAGTTATCAGTACATTGTCGCAGACACATCACCGGCCCAAGAAAAATATAAATAGACAAAAGAAATACATATCCATATATTAATTGTATCGTTATACATGAATATTCGTCTATGATTGTATTTGTATTGTAAAAGGTCATCTGGTTTCAGCTGCCATAATTCGCTGAGCAGACTTGTGCCCCTTTGCTATGCAAGGATCCGTCGCTCGTGGGTATACGTTTCATATTTTCCACAAATCAATTCGACTTACCCTTTTTTATAATTCGTTGTTCTGATTTACTGCCACGTTTTATGTGGGCCAGCGTATTTGTCAATCCCTGACGACGTTCTAATACTCGCTACAATACGATTATCTAAAAATGTTCCTTTATTATTTTCATTACAAATCCGCCGAACACACATTTTGCAATTAACACATTAAACAAATGTGAACAGATTTCAATGTTAACAATGTCTTTAATCAACCAATATACGAACGGAAGTAAATCAATTATAGAATATTCCCGACAGGAGACGCGTGACGATTAGGGGTAGAATAGGTCTTCAGCAACACATGCTTGCCGTAAAAGGCGACTATGCTTGTCGTCAGAGGCGACTAACGGGATCGGGTGGTCAGGCTCGCTGACTTGGTTGATACATGTCATCCATCCCAATTACATCCCAATTGCTCATGATATTAATCACTGGATTGTCTGGTCCAGACTCGATTATTTACAGGCCGCAGTGATAATGCTGGAATATTGCTGAGTGCGGCGTTAAACGACAAAACAAACAAACCAAATCCAGACAGGACGTTATTAAAGATATGGGGCAATTTCATATTTATTGAGAACACCGCGGTTTTTAAAAAAAGACCGTCGACAAACCGAATGAGGCGCTCATAAAATCAGTACGACGAGGCCTCCTGAAAGACTGATCGTATGCCTCGTGTATAAAATGTATTCATATCGTTAATAACGTGTTATGATTTAACGTCACATCAGTGAAACCGGAGTCTGGTAACAACAACAAAAACATTCACCAATAAAATGATCATAATGAGGACAAAAAGGTATCGTCAATATAAGGATTTCAAACAGAGCAAACCATGATATGTGGTTATTCCTAGTGTGATATTATTCGGTTTACATCGATATTTGGATATATTATGGTGTATGAAACAGAAAGATTTTGATGAATTGCTTGATCGGCACTTTATACATATTCATGCACCGCAGATGAATGTCTCATCCTTGTGCACCTCATTGTAGCATTTTAGGTGAGTAATTTGTTTTTAACTTCATGTCATATGTCGGCGTGTAACATTTATGTCATGCAGGCTGTAGATGTCCATCACTCACATTAATACACAAACGGATGTATTGCTGTCTCATCATCAGAGTGAATGCGGAATGTAAAAGAACGATCGGCTGATCCTTGCACAGCAAAGGGGACTAACTCTGCACTGTGAGTTATGGCAGGGGAGCCCACAAGACCTTTGCTATTTGGGGATTGGAAATATTACGTATAACGCTTCTAGAGTAGCTCCAGAGGCTGCAATGTGTTCCCACTACACCGTCGGGTAAGGTGTCAAGCCAATGTAGCAAAAGTAGTGATCGCGCAAGGTCGTAATGTGATTCTGAATAACCTGTTTTTGAACAAATACTTACGGTTAAGGTCACTGTCGAAGGTAGCTGCAACAGTTGGGTCCCTCGTTTCGGCGGAAGTGACGTAGCCATCTTTGTTGGTGTCGAAAGCTTTGATGTCAGCCAGAAGTTGACGCGTGTCAACATCAGTCATGGGTTTGCTGGAGAGCCTGCGAGAATACAAAATGATGGAGTCAGGCGTCACATTAGATTATGTTTATTAACTCACACATTAAACCACCGGACCTAAAATAAACAAAATCCCACATATACAAGAAAAATGACTTGATGTAACCAAGATTTAGTCTTGAGGTAGAAACTGTTTTTCTCTGCTAAAATATTTTCACTCTAAAAAATTTTTTTTTAATTGCTTTGTTTTCTTTGGATATTATTGGTACTGAAACTCTGACGGCATGGGGGCCCTAGGTACCAGAATGTTCCCAGTAGCTCATGGTTGTCAGGGGCGACTCAAAGCACGATTCCCACTACATAATAAGCATGCGTTCCTAAATTACTATCACGTGTGACGAGACATGGTGTTCGCGAAACGATGATCATATCCTACCCACCAGGTAAGAAGATAAGTTCTGATTACCTTAAGAGGAACGCAGACCGGAGGCTATAACTATTTTGCTGAATTCCACGAGCACGAAGATGGTGCTGACAAACCAAAGATCAAAATCTGATCACTACCAGCGTATCCTGGTACGGTTATGGAACCAAACCGTTGCCAAGCCGGTAGTATTTCTTTGGATAACCACCAGAGTCGGTAAAATAAAACTTTAGTAAAACTTCGCCAAAGCCAGGGCGCTTCTATTAAAATAGCATGACGTTATAAATGTACAATAACATCAACGAGAGACCGGAGCACGAGTGGCTCAGTTGTCTAAGATATGCAGATGTGTGTCTCATATTTTGTGCCGGGGCCGTATTGTCGTGGGTTCGAATCCCACATTCCTTCTAACTATCACCCATGGTTTTGCAGCACCATACCAGTGCTCGCGGGTTTCTCAAGAGTGGTAAGCGTCTAACACGTGCATCACTTCATTCTTTTCTCCCACAGCAGACTGACACACGAGGCGTTCTGGTACTTACACGCTGTAGTTATTATAAATGTACGACTATTGGAATTTAAATACTAATCTGTCGTTCCCACCTGCCCTTGGTTTGGATTTGGAAGTCGCCGCATTCTGTCATCTTGTTGTCGCTGAACCAGCTTTCCATGGCAGAGACAGAACCCACGACTAGGGCCAGACACAACAACGCTCTGTACATCATCTGTGTTGGGTTTACAAAAGCTTAGTTTTTTACTCCAAAGGCATATTGTTATTTAGCAGCACAACAAAACAATGAAGAATACCCAAAACATATATTCACACTAATTCTGCAAGACGTTAAAACGTTATTTATTATACATACATTACGTTGGTGATATTGATAAATTATTTTAACGAATGATAATGAGTGATATACACACTAACATAAGAACACAATTTTCCCGAACATTTTCACAAAAAGGTCTTAAAACATTCTTGAATAGCACAGTTTAACTGAACAGATTTAAAGTCAACCACATGACAACAGACATCAACAGCAAAAAAATGGACATTCTATATAACTCACACTGATTAGGATTTCTATGTTAATAATACTTAACAAAGCTTTAAACCGAAGTGGATGCCCAGTTCATTTCGAGCTCACCTTCATTCTCGACCCTTCTAGCGAGCAACTGCAGAGCCAGGCTTGGTGGGTTAGTTTCTTGGAGCAGAGCCCTGCTTTGCTTGTTAGTCAGCAAACTCAACCTATCAATCAAAGTGGGGCTCTAGACAGGACGCACATCCGTACGTATTTGCAATATTTAGTGCTGGGATTATTTGCCGTGTTGGTCCGGCAGTGCCTTCTACGTCTAAACTAAACACTGATATTCGTTTAGTGTACCGTCGGTCGTGGTGACCTTTTGTTCGGGTATCAGACAAGAAAATAAGAATCTGGGGTTTAATTGAATGTTTGCATGCAACCGTTACATTGAGGGTTAGTAGGGTTTTGCACCGCTTTTAGCACAATTCCGGCCATTTTGCAAGAATGGGATTCACGGACGTCTAAAAAATCAGTGTTAAATCAATTAAATCTTTTGCCATTTTTACTATCAAGCATCCTCCCTCTCTTATTTACTTAATCTTTTACTGACAATTACTTCATATAAGCGACAAAACCCGTTACATGTTCGTTCTCTCTCTCTCTCTCTCTCTCTCTCTCTCTCTCTCTCTCTCTCTCTCTCTCTCTCTCTCTCTCTCTCTCTCTCTCTCTCTCTCGTATGAGATGTCATTTATAAAATCCCAATCTCAATTGCGTAGATCGTTGCTCAGGTTGTCAATCACTCATGTTGTCAATCGGGGCGAACCTCGGATCCGATCCCAGACATCACATTCTGTACGCATTCAGGGCGACTTTGGCCAATGTACAACCCATTCACCTACTCCAACGGCGCAGGAAATACTGTTTCGTTATCTTAACCCTTGAGACGTGAACAGTTTTTAATCTGGATATTTTGTACACTGTGGATAGTGTGCCATGACCCTCCCCCTTCCCCCTTAATTCTACAAACTGCAAGTCATTTAGAGCGCAGAAAACTGAACCTGTGTTTCTATCAACGTAAATATTTATATACTTAAGGTATTGTGAGTAAATATGAAAAATGATGATCCCCGGATGGCATGAGTGTATGTCGTGATGCACAGTCACGGTGCAGATTGGTGCAGCTTGTGATCTCTATACGTGCATCATGCATTACCATGTATGGAAAATATGAATCACTGTAGAAGTACCCACAGTCAGGCATCACTATGTGTGGCAAACTTTTATACGTACTTTTTGGATGAGGTAGGGGCAGCCATGAGTGTTTCGGAATTGCCTAATTGTTTGTTGACTGCCATGCACTCTTAGTTATTTTACCAAATATGAAGCATAAAGTCAGAAATACACACTGTAAGCACTCAACCATTCACTGAGTGCAACACATATTATAGAGATAGTACCAATGCAGCCTCACATATTCACAACGGTCATATAGACACAACGGTCATATAGACACAACGGTCATATAGACACAACGGTCATACAGACACAACGGTCATACAGACACAACGGTCATACAGACACAACGGTCATTTATACACAACGGTCACATATTCACAACGGTCACATATTCACAACGGTCATATAGACACAACGGTCATATAGACACAACAGTCATATAGACACAACAGTCATATAGACACAACGGTCATATAGACACAACGGTCACATATTCAAAACGGTCATATAGACACAACAGTCATATAGACACAACAGTCATATAGACACAACAGTCATATAGACACAACGGTCACATATTCACAACGGTCATATAGACACAACGGTCATACAGACACAACGGTCATATAGACACAACGGTCATATAGACACAACGGTCATACAGACACAATGGTCATACAGACACAACGGTCATATAGACACAAAGGTCATATAGACACAACGGTCATACAGACACAACGGTCATACAGACACAACGGTCATATAGACACAACGGTCACAGACACAAATGCACGCAAACAAATCCATGCAGATGACCCTGTAGTTAAAGTGGCAGCTACACATTCATTCAGACACCCAAGCAGTCATACAGACACCCAAGCAGTCATACAGACACCCAAGCAGTCATACAGACACCCAAGAAGTCATACAGACACCCAAGCAGTCATACAGACACCCAAGCAGTCATACAGACACCCAAGCAGTCATACAGACACCCGAGTAGTCATACAGACACCCAAGCAGTCATACAGACACCCAAGAAGTCATACAGACACCCAAGCAGTCATACAGACACCCAGGCAGTCATACAGACACCCAAGATGTAAAAAAGACAAGTACGCAGTCATACGGAGATCCATGCAGTCATACAGACACCCAAGCAGTCATACAGACACCCAAGAAGTCATACGGAGATCCATGCAGTCATACAGACACCCAAGTAGCCATACAGACACCCAAGCAGTCATACAGACACCCAAGCAGTCATACAGACACCCAAGTAGTCATACAGACACCCAAGCAGTCATACAGACACCCAAGAAGTCATACAGACACCCAGGCAGTCATACAGACACCCAAGATGTAAAAAAGACAAGTACGCAGTCATACGGAGATCCATGCAGTCATACAGGAAACCATGCAGTCTTACAGGAAACTTTGCAGTAAGACAGGACACGATACAGTCATACAGACACTCATGCAGTCATACAGTTACCCATGCAGTCATACATTCACACAGAAAAAAATGCTGTCGTACAGGAAAACATGCAGTCGAACGACAGCCATGCAGTCATACAGAAAAGCGTTCTCACGTCACACCATGCAGTCACACGGATAACCATGCCGTCAAACGGACAAGCATTCATTTATACCACGCAGGAATACATGCCGTCATAAAGACGAACATGCAATCATAAAATCAGACATTGTGGCATATCGATAACCATGTCCTTTAGATATCCACTCTGTCATGCAGACATGATCTAGTTGTCATTCATTTCAATAACGAGATTCGGTGAACGTTTATAGCACGAGGCTGCCGGACGTTGTGAAGTCAAGAATGTGCCACCAAGTACAAATGCCCTGTGTCCAGGTCAAAGCGACTTATGACAAGTATAAGTCTGTCCAGCTGAACAATAGAATACCCCTTCAGTGTTGTCATCACAGAACTCTTCAGCCGACCTGTCCGGGGTTAGAGCACACGAAGCATACCTTCTGAGTTTGGGGAGGTGAAACAGGTCGACATTGTGCATTTGACCAATTAGGCTATTAAACTAGATACATGTAGGTTCAACCATGTTTATCTTGCCAGTCAATACAGATTTCGTACCAAGCTGATCCTGTTTTAGGTGTATGACTACAGATATGTTCAACTCTGTGTGCATTTATATATACATACCGTCTCCGACCATTTTGTCAATTTGATAAAATATAAAACTTTTTTTTACTTCTTTCACTTCATTTATTGGCAATTCATTTCATGATTTATGTATACAATATTATATTCTGTACAATAAAACATTTATATACATTAATTACATAATAAACATTACATTGATGACATAGATAAGATGAAGACACATGCAACAAGAGCGGTCAGTGGCGAAGATCAGCATTCTGTTGTCCACTCAGTCATCCTTCAGCAGGAACTGTTCGAAGTATTAACCATCCGCTGTGAAAAGGCCTTGTCTGATGGTCGGTCTCTCCGGAAGAACGGATCTTCTTGTTCGACGCGTTTTAAATGTTGGCATCTGGGAGACTACATGAGCTCCAGTTTGATGTCCTCTTCATCCAACATAGATGGCATGGGATCAAGAGATGACTTTGGCTAAGATGTGGATGCTCGCTAGAGTCTGCCTCACCTGAAATGAATAAATATTATAATAATAACAACAGTCCTTGAAATACTTTCCATAATAACACATTATTAGTATTACTATGTGTTACTGAACCATGGTTCACATGACATTTCAAATCAATAAACATCTTCAATAAAAACAAAATCTTGCTGAATGATGGCTATTTCTTATCCACTCTGTATTTTATATATGCATCTAGTAAAAGAACATCCAATAAAAGTATTAGTAAACTTGTTACTGTTTGTTTATTATTTGTGTTAGACCGCCTCCGTGGTCTAGTGGTAGAGCGTCCGCCCGGAGAGCGGAAGGTCCGCTGTTTGATCCCCGGCCGCGTCATACCAAAAGACGTTAAAAGATGGTACTTGTTGTTACCCTGTCTGGCGCTCGGCATTAAGGGGCTAAAACAAGGACTGGTCGGCTCGGAGTCAGTATACTGTGTCTGAGTGGGGTATTCATGTTAAACTGCGGCATGGTATCTCAGTGAGCTAGCACTATATATCGGCATCAGTCCTGACTAGTACAAGCAGCCACACAACATACACACACACACACACACACACATACACACACACACACACACACACGTGCATGCACGTCGCTATATAAGTGCAATAATCTTGGACGCGACGTTAAACCCAATTTCATCTCACCTCACCTTATTTGTGTTATTGTGGTAATATATTTGTAACAGATTATTTAATTTATGAACGACACTTACCTTCATGTCATTCTGAAAAGCGGTTGATTGTGGTCATTGCTAACCATTGTGACGATGTCGCCTAATGTTGAAGCAGTCGATACACACGTCTTTGTCAAAGCAGCGCCAGGAAATCCAGTCACGATTTCTTCTATAGCGTCTGAAAATAGCCTCTCCTGCACATAGACATCTACCTCCACAAGCTGCTGGAATAAACTTCTGATGCCATCTACTTCTGATGTCTCGAGCTCATCTTCGACTTTCGTAACTGACACTTGAACTTAAAAATATATTTTGCAATGATCATGTTTGATGTTGATTAGTTAATCTATCAAAAAAACAATAACAACTCAATGGGCTGCATCTATGATGCCTCAAAACAACTCAGGTAACATCAAAGGCAATGAAAGGTCTACTTCGTGTGTGTAGTTCAAAATCCCAAAGGTTTCTTCGTATGCAGACACCCTATCCGGCGTGTCTAAGTACAGGCTTTATTGGGTCTGGTTTGTTTTAGGGTGGACAAGAAATGGCAATTATGTAGAAGCGCCTTTGGTGTTCTCTTTAATCCAGTTACTCTTACCTTGATTCATTAACACAGATCCACGTCGTTCTGAAAACAAAAACAGAAACATGCAAGTACATTTTCCTATTTAATAAATAGATAGAAAATATTTGACTTAAAAATCTAATTTTTGATGTCATAAAAATCAAGTATTTCAGTCTGTTCTACGATTTTCGAGCGTTGAGGATGGAAATATTTCTCTTGCACATTTGTGAGGAGAAATGGCTAAATGTATTGTTTCTTGTCAGCTCGGGATTTATTTAGATTATATAATTCGGATGAACTTTTTTCACTGTAAAATTAGCAATAGTATTGCTTACATGGATGTATCAAATTCCAGCTGATTGTTTTAATACACTCAAGTCCAACGAACGAACTTTTCTCCCTTGTGAGAACCTCGATGTACATGCAACTCGGCAAGCACTGCAGTAAAACGAATGTTGGAAGGATACAATGTCAAGGCATAACTTGACCCATAACTCGAATACCGACTGGACAGAGCCTTTACCTGATGTTTGTTTCTGTGTTGTTTAACGTCGCACTTGAAGCGGTTGCCTGTAAATAATAAGTCTTGGCCAGATGCCCAAATGATTGTTACTAACGATTGACGCCTTCCGTATACTCTCTCTCGCTCTCTGTGATTTTGTAGTCATTTAGTCATCCGTTTTGTTTAGTTCTGTACTCTCTCTTTTGTTTAGTTCTTGTAAAAGCGTAAACGGACACGATTCTCAGCTAAAGTTAGCAAAACGTGGACACCCCTCCTCTGGACCCTCACCTGGCAAAACTCCAAGCGCCTACCTCCAATTGGGGCGGAGCTAGCTGCAGTGTGAATAGTCTAAAACGGATCTGGCCAAAGCTAGAGTCGTTATCCAGTGCATTCAGACAGGTTCGTACTTTTCGTATTTTACTAAACTACCTTACAACACAGTTCAATGATAATCTTGTATAGATGTAATTAACTTATTCATTCCCGCTGGTATGATACCGTTTGACAATATCACATAGAGAGTATAACTCCTGATACAACGACTATAATTAATGGGTTTTCCCTCTAACACATCGTGGATAAATTGTTTCCGAAAGCCCTGCTTGATTATGTTGCTGTTTTAAGTGTTTAGGGGGCACGGGTGTCCCAGTCGTCTATTTGTGAAATATCTCTGTCTGTGATCCATATTACTCCGTCATAAGCGAATTTAGAAGTTGGGGTAGATGAGTTGACATTATCATATAGATCATTGATCATGATGTTAAAGAGGGTTAGGGGTATAACGCTGCCATTGTCCAGTGACATAGGATCAGATTGACCTGGTAAGCAGGAAGCTGTCTGTGAAGTTTGCCATGTTTCCTTCAACTCCATTTCGTGCTAGTTTTGTGAGGACTCCGTCATGCCATACCATGTCGAAGGCTTTGCTGAAGTCCAGAAATACTGCGACTGCAGGGTATTGCCTGTTTAATTGAGCTTTTTTATTTCATTTTCGGGTCTTAATATATGATCAATGAGTGTCCCTTCTTGAAGCCGCTTTGATCAGGTTTGATGTGGTTGCCGGTTTTAACAACAACAATCCTGTGTGACAACTGAGAAAACATTCAGTTTGATGAACTGTGTACCCCGATGGTGTGACTTATGTTCGTGTTATCGACCAATACATTGCTACTCAGCTCATACGCAATGACACTGCACAGGTCCTGTCAAATAGAAACGTTATTACTTGCCTGTGTTTTATTTCACAGAATGCTTGCCCTTCGACTCACCGTGTCCGCCCTCCTCTTCTGTGGGACCTGTGGTTTCTCGAGGTATATCAAGACATTCACCCAAACTGTAACACCTGATTTGAAAAATATTCTAAATAAGCTGTTATCATACTACAATTACTACGATTACATCCCATAATACCAAACATCCCCGGGGATCCGTTAGAACAGATCCCCATCAATCTATTCTTGTCGTAAAGGGCGAATTAATTTACCGGGTGGTCTTGATCGGTAACTGTTATCACTCACTCACTCACTCACTTTTGAAGGTTTGGGTTTAACCTAATCAACCACTGCAACCCTCCTGAGCAGCTTGTGGGGAAGTTCTGTGCTGCTTTGCTGGACAACGACGTCAACGGCGACGGCAGAGTGGACGGCAGTGACGTCGCCAAAGACGTCCTGTATTACAACTACGACGGTAATCTCTGTTTAGTGACCGACCATTTCATAACCTGGAAGGTCGGTTGTGTCTTATTACATTAATGGCATGATCAAGTACCGTAGAAAAAGTAAAAAAGACTCCACCATCTGAGGCTGCAATCTAACATTGAGGATGTTTTACCTTTTCTTTGTTCCAGCTTTCCTTATTCTTAAGAATACCATATTAGGTCAAACCCGTGCTCATGTTAAAATATCAGAAAAAACGTTTCCTGAAAACGTCTAAAATCAGGGTTTTTTTACATATTTTAGCCTCATTTCTACATTTTGTGTTTGGTAACAATATGGCTATGATTGTGGAGCACGATATTTGAGAAAAAACTTGGTATTTTATAATTTGACCTGCAGATGACCTTTGCATCATGCAAGAGTGGGAGGTCGTGACGAGATGGACGTGTAGGTACGGCTTCTCCGACCAATACGGCCTATTCATGTTCAAATTATTCGACGCCAACCAAGATGGCCTTGCGACCGCAGACGACTTCAAGACATTAAGTAAGATATATTTAAGATTTGTGTCCTTTCGCTTGTGGTTTCAGCGGGCGGCATTCAGTGTAACGTCTAACGATTTAATGAACCATGAAATATCTATTACAGTAACATTTCTGTCCAGAACAGGCTAAGTGGATCGCAATGTCCCTGTCTTACAACGTCGGAATGACGAACTAAACTGACAGAGAACATCATGAAAACGCCACATTGTGTTTGTGCCCAAGTAAAACTAGTGTCCGAAATGATTTGTGAAATAGTTTGATTCAAGGTGCCCAACCTGCAACATTACCTACTAAAATAAACGCATGAACCTGAAGTCCAACTAAACAGGTACCAACAATAGGTGCCTGAAACATCGTGTATTTCGAAAGAGCCGCATAGGGTCAAATGGAAACAATTTGGGACCTGTCTGACCATGTGTCATCGTACCCGACGGCGTGAGTCGCTGCTCATGGAGTTAATCCCGTGTGAACAATGGTTATTAACAGACAATCGCGATTTAGCTGGAATTTAAAGGGACGTAAAGCAACATTCACTTACTTTTTCATCTAATTTTCAGATTTCACCAATGCCGACTTCCTATCGGCGCAATACACTGTAAGTAAATCAACAGTCAGGATATAAAGAAGGTCGATAATGCGAATAATTCGCAAACAAACCAAGTCATTATTTTCAAGGAGTGTTAACCATTGTTTTCTTCATTTACTTAATTAAGATATAGTTTTAACGAAGTTATATAAGTCCCTTTACACACACCACTCTCCGATATCAGTATTGTAATTTCATGACATGTGATAATGTCACTGGTTTAGTAATATAAACGTTCATTTCGAATACCTTCCCATATGCCCATAGACCAGATGCTCAAGCGTTCACTCGTCACGTCGGTTCCCTTCATTTGTAGGAAGCCCATTGTTGGTGTACCCTGTCCAGATTTGACATGAATATTGTGAAAGCGGCATAACACAGCAATCACTCACGCTACTTATTCCGGTAGTCATGGGTTCGAATTAAACGTTGATTGCCTGTGTTACTTGCATATTTTATCACACATTAAACAGTGACCGAAGTAGTATCATGTACTACCCAAAGAGCGATAGTTATCCATTTCACTCACTCACTCACTCACTCACTCACTCACTCTCCTCCTGTCTTCAGCGTTTCAAGAACATGTACTGCGGTGACCCGAAAAACAGGGAGAACCCCGTTGACCGAGTCCAGTGTGCCGAGGTGAATGCAATGAAACCAGAGGACGTCAAATGTACATAAGAAGGACCCACATTCACCTGTAATGTAGAAACGTCAATAAAGCTGTTGGTAATAGCAAGTGTTTTGTCCTCCCTTGGGAAACTGTCAATGACGCCATCATCGCCGGGTGTATGTTTCTTTGTAAGAGAAGGCCTCCGTGGTCGAGTGGTAGAGCGTCTGCCTGTAGAGCGGAAGGCCCGGGGTTCGATTCCCGCCGCGTCATACCAATTGACGTTAAAAAATGGTACTTGTTGTTACCCTGTCTAGCGCTCGGCATTAAGGGCTGGTGGGCACGGAGTGAGTATACTGTGTCTGAGTGAGGTATTCGTGTTAAACTGTGGCATTGTATCCCGGTGGGCTAGCATTGTAAAATAGGCTTTTCTCCGGATAAGCACACACACACACACGCACGCACGCACGCACGCACGCACACACACACACACACACACACACACACACACACACACACTCGTGCAGGTCGCTACTTAAGCGCAATAATCTTGACCGGAACGTTAAATCTCACCTTACCTCACCTACTTTGGTCGATGTTGCTTGTAGAGATTGTAGTGATTGCGGGGCGGTGGAGTAGTCCAGAGGTTAAGGCGTTCGATCGTCACACCGAAGCCCCGGGTTCGATTCTTACGTGGTTGTGGTGTCCCCTGATGTGATACAGCTGGAGTCTTGCTAAAGGCGGACGAAAACCATACTCATATACTCCCTTGTAGTCATTGATCAATATTCCCCAAACAAATTTAGAACTGGACAAAACAGAAATCTTTAGATGTCTTTGGAGCTCTATATTTGTTCATATACTTAAACATGCTTGAAGTGCAAATATCGTCAATTCCCGAGGGAAAAATTCATTGCATTCGTAGAAAGTATTTAAATGTCCAAGTGAAAGTGTAAAAATCACACACTCCGTAAACGGAATTAAAAAACCTATTTGGAATACATATATCGGCATTCACGTACCCCTAAAGGTAATATAAATATCGGAGGTCCGGTCAGGAAGAAAAGGGGAAATAGACACATTTTCATTAAAGTTATCGTTGTCTCCAGAAACCATGCAAAAACGTCTCGATTCCAGATGGTGCATATTGTCTTGAGACAATCATATCTATTGTTAATTATAATTTTATGCGTGTGTGTAATACCGACGGATAAAACACTTTGAAAATAAATCAATATCAAATGTGATCTGGTCTTATAGAATCAATAAGGATTATTTTGTTCATGAAATTCTTCAATAGTCCACCAGTCAACTCTCGTCGAGCAATATTCCTGCAGCTCCAGCATTTTGAGGTACAGTGAGCATGCTCTTTCTACCAGTATTTCAAAGATGATCATGATATTGAGTCTTATTGAATATGGAACGGGTTTTGTCGCTTGTAATAGAGAGGTTGATTAGTAAAATTGGCAAAAGATTTCATTGTTTTAACGCTGTTGTTTTAGCCGTCCGAGAGAGAGAGAGAGAGAGAGAGAGAGAGAGAGAGAGAGAGTACAGAACTAAACAAAACGGATGTCTAAATGACTACAAAATCAGAGAGAGAGAGAGAGAGAGAGAGAGAGAGAGAACTGAACAAAACAGATGACTACAAAATCAGGGAGAGAGAGTATACAGAAGGCGTCAATTGTGTGACGCATGGTTGTCTGTATGCCTACATGGTGTCTGTGTGACGCATGGTTGTCTGTATGCCTACATGTTGTCTGTGTGACGCATGGTTGTCTGTGTGCCTACATGGTGTCTGTGTGACACATGGTTGTCTGTATGCCTACATGTTGTCTGTGTGACGCATGGTTGTCTGTGTGCCTACATGGTGTCTGTGTGACGCATGGTTGTCTGTATGCCTACACTATTTCCTGTACGACTGCACGAGTACAAAACTAAACAAAACGGGTTGCCTGATAATTGCTGGTTCTACAATACCATACCTGTCACTAAGAAGATCGTGGCATTTCAGGGGGAGATACGAACGCAATCGTTTCTAAACGGTTGCTGACATATGCGTCTCAGTTATCAAACAGGTGAGGTCATGTTGACCTGTTGAGGAATGTTCTCAGGGTGAGGCAAATATATAACCCTCAACTGTTTTCAAACAGGGTTACGCTGACAAATTATAAGGCACTATGCTGGTACTTGCCACTGAACCAATCTATACTTTCTATGGGCAGTAAGACATGGGATGGAGTTTTACTTGTTCACAGTACGACCAGGTGGGAGGATTTTTCTTTTTCCTAGTTAGACCTCATTCCTTCTATGAAATTCCCTTTTGAGACTAAATTTGGACTTGTTTCAAACGTCAACTCGAAGACAAGAACTGAAACCTCGCATTATGGATGACGGGAAATGGACCCAGAACCTCCTGATCAGTGGTTAGGCACTCTAACCATTAGACCACAGAACTGGTTAAAAATTGGTGGTTCACTTGAAAGTACCACCGAAGGAGCTGTTCAAAATATTGTCACGTCATCTTATCCCTTGAAACCCTTGATCTAGCTTTTAACCTGGATATCCTGACACAGCACTTTGGCCTGTCCTTTACTTCTTGAAACTGCAAGTCATATAGAGCACCTGCAGATTAGACCTGTCTTTCTATCAACGTAAATATGTGCTTACTTTATACTTTGTAGATGACACATATATATTTCAACACGGGCGAAAATGTTGATTCCTCAGTAGAGTAGATCACAAATACACCATGCATCAGCTGAGTCAATGTGTGACCTGGCTAAATGTGTGTCAGCGGGACCTAGGACCCAGGACCCAGGACCCAGGGGTATTAAACGCTTATCATGGTCTTTTAGCCACTGGGGAAAATGGCCCAGACTCGATTATTTAAAGGCTGCATTTACAGAGTTCCATCATTCACGCACTACATGACTCTGAGTTACCCCAATATGAACATTAAGAACATCAGAGCTTAGTGTCCAAAGTGGACTCTAAATCAGCTTTATTTTACCATATCTGTGACAACCCCAGCCACATTGGGCCCCGAGAAGATCCGGGATGGAATAGGTCTTCAGCAACCCATGCTTGCCGTAAAAGGCGACTATTGTTGTCGTAAGAGGCGACTAACGGGATCGGGTGGTCAGGCTCGCTGATTTAGTTGACGCATGTCATCGTATCCGAATTGCGTGGATCGATGCCAACGGTGTCGATCACTAGGTTGTCTGGTCCAGACACGATTATTGACATACCGCCTCATATAGCTGGTATATTGCCGAGTGCAGCGTTAAACAACAAACAACAAACAAACAAGGCATAGAGTGGGACAACATCAAACCCCTACAACCAGACTTCAAGATTAGGAATTCCAAAGAGCAATCCACATCAAAAGACGCCAACTATCAATCAACCGTGATCAATGCACCATCTGTGCACCATCAACTCATCAAAGATTCTAATCAGCCGCAATACCCAGTAGTCGTGTACCCGCCGATGTTCATAACCTGCTTCTCCACAATAACACCTCTATATGTTTGATACAATCCGATCACTAACGCGTAATGCTGTATATTTGAACATGTATGTTGACACGGACGTCCTCTTGGATGGTACAATGCACTTCGTAAATGCCCATCACGAGGTGTCTCGATCGTTATTTTAACATATTCCTTTTAAATATATATATATATTTAACTCAATAATAATTACAAATCCCTGGAGATCATGTGTTCGATTTGGCCCCTAGCAACTGACAGCGTAAATCGATGTTTACAATGTCAATCACTGATTGTTTGATCAAGACTCGGTAATGTATAGGCACGATGTATTGCTAAAGCGGCATAAAACAAGAAACAATATTAATAACAATAATAATAATGTAAAGACTGGGTGTTTGTGTTCTCAACAAACACACAAAGCACACTCTCAATAGCGCGAGCACGCACGCACGCACACACACAAACACACACATACACGCGCACACACACACACACACACACACACACACACACACACACACACACACACACACACATACACACACGCACACGTACGCGCGCAGACACACACACCGTCAAATTCACGAAACGTATGCCATGATCCAATGAAGACAGATTCCAATCGTACATTATGATCCTTGGTTTGTCAGTGGTCGTGCTAGTGGGTTTCGTCAACCTGCCTAACACCCTAATAAACCTGAATTACTTCGGGCTTCCCTACCTGAACTGGACTCAACTTTATTTCCACTCAGGCCGCTATCAGCGCCATCAGAGGTACACAATTATTTCAACAACATAATACATATACTTATAAATATATACAATAGCATCTTCGCTGAGCATGCATTCATATTTATACAGATTCTCTTGGGTAGCAACATATGTGCAATTCTATGAGGGGGAGAGTTAATTAATAGGTTTAAACAACGATATGATGATTTTACAGAATTTGGACAATTTTCTCAAAGTTCCTGATCGTTGATTATTAAAAAGTAAATTAATTATACATATATTGCGTTCGAAGTAGTAGAATCTGTGTACAAACTGTGTTTTTTCGTTTTCTAAAGATGGACAAATAAATAAATAATGGAATTCATCACCTATGTCAGATAGTTTACAAAGTGATCATTTTCTTTCGATAAAAGTTATTTTTCTCTATCTCCCAGTTTCAAGAGGTTGATTATGGTTACAGGTCATAAACTTAAGTAAGACTCGCCAAACGTTTTCTGGAGTACGTTTAAGTAATATTCAGAATTTAGGCAATCATTTTTTATGATACAATACATTGTGCCTTTTGAAGACTCATCTCTTGCACACGATGCTGCCGTGAAACAATGGTTGGCAAACACGTTAAACTTTTGAACACACCATGTCATTTAGAAAGTGCTCAAATGTAACAATTGTTACATTTGGGATAACACTTTCTGAGTAAAGTGCAGTTTCTCGTACCCTTTAAAGTTGAGTCCCGTCCGGGATTCGAACCCACACTGCCAGATAGAGCACCTAATCGCCAGCACACAAAGTCAGCGATCTAACCCACTCGGCCACCGAGGCTTCCACAAAAATGAAAGTTCGACAACTCGTAGTCACGTACTTTGTGTACCCCTCTGTGGAAGCCTCTGTGGCTGAGTGGGTTCGAATCCCGGGAGGGACTCAACCCCCAAAAGTACGAGAAACTTTACTTTACTCAGAAAGTGTTATCCCAAATATAACATGTGTTACTTCAATTACATCATACTGGGGTTACACTAAGAAACGACCTGGGCAATGAGAAGACACATTTTCTTGTGACTATTTGCAGTTTCATCATAGTGCTCGGCAACACTAACGTAGACCAAAAATGCATCTGTTTCATCTCTTCAGACATCACAGGAAGTTGGCAATGAGAAGACTCGGTGGGTAACAACTTCTAGTGACTATTTGCAGTTTCATCATAGTGCTCGGCAACACCAACGTAGACCGAAAATGCATCTGTTCCATCTCTTCAGACATCACAGGAAGTTGGCAATGAGAAGACTCGGTGGGTAACAACTTCTAGTGACTATTTGCAGTTTCATCATAGTGCTCGGCAACACTAACGTAGACCAAAAATGCATCTGTTCCATCTCTTCAGACATCACAGGAAGTTGGCAATGAGAAGACTCGGTGGGTAACAACTTCTAGTGACTATTTGCAGTTTCATCATAGTGCTCGGCAACACCAACGTAGACCGAAAATGCATCTGTTCCATCTCTTCAGACTCCTCAGGAAGTTTGCAATGAGAAGACTCGGTGGGTAACAACTTCTAGTGACTATTTGCAGTTTCATCATATTGCTCGGCAACACCAACGTAGACCAAAAATGCATCCCTTCCATCTCTTCAGACTCCTCAGGAAGTTGGCAATGAGAAGACTCGGTGGGTAACAACTTCTAGTGACTATTTGCAGTTTCATCATATTGCTCGGCAACACTAACGTAGACCAAGATTGCATCTGTTCCATCTCTTCAGACTCCTCAAGAAGTTGGCAATGAGAAGACACGGTGGGTAACAACTTCTAGTGACTATTTGCAGTTTCATCATACTGCTCGGCAACACCAACGCAGACCAAAAATGCATCTGTTCCATCTCTTCAGACTCCTCAGGAAGTTGGCAATGAGAAGACACGGTGGGTAACAACTTCTAGTGACTAGTGGCAGTTTCATCATAGTGCTCGGCAACACCAACGTAGACCAAAAATGCATCTGTTCTATCTCTTCAGACATCGCAGGAAGTGGTCATTCATTGACGCCAGTCTAGTGTCCGGCATGGTCATTCCTTGTCGCCAGTCAAGTGTCCGGCATGGTCTTTCCTTGTCGCCAGTCAAGTGTCCGGCATCGTCATTCATTATCGCCAGTCAAGTGTCCGGCATCGTCATTCATTGTCGCCAGTCAAGTGTCCGGCATGGTCATTCATTGACGCCAGTCTAGTGTCCGGCATGGTCATTCCTTGTCGCCAGTCAAGTGTCCGGCATGGTCATTCATTATCGCCAGTCAAGTGTCCGGCATGTTCATTCATTATCGCCATTCAAGTGTCCGGCATGGTCATTCCTTGTCGCCATTCAAGTGTCCGGCATCGTCATTCATTGACGCCAGTCTAGTGTCCGGCATGGTCATTCATTGACGCCAGTCAAGTGTCCGGCATGGTCATTCATTATCGCCATTCAAGTGTCCGGCATGGTCATTCCTTGTCGCCATTCAAGTGTCCGGCATGGTCATTCATTATCGCCATTCAAGTGTCCGGCATGGTCATTCCTTGTCGCCATTCAAGTGTCCGGCATGGTCATTCGTTATCGCCAGTCAAGTGCCTGGCATGGTCATTCGTTATCGCCAGTCAAGTGTCCGGCATGGTCATTCATTATCGCTAGTCAAGCGTCCGGAATGGTCATTCATTATCGCCATTCAAGTGTCCGGCATGGTCATTCATTATCGCCATTCAAGTGTCCGGCATGGTCATTCCTTGTCGCCATTCAAGTGTCCGGCATGGTCATTCGTTATCGCCATTCAAGTGCCTGGTATGGTCATTTATTATCGCCAGTCAAGTGTCCGGCATGGTCATTCATTATCGCTAGTCAAGTGTCCGGCATGGTCATTCATTATCGCCAGTCAAGTGTCCGGCATAGTCATTCATTATCGCCAGTCAAGTGTCCGGCATGGTCATTTATTATCGCCAGTCAAGTGTCCGGCATCGTCATTCATTATCGCCAGTCAAGTGTCCGGCATGGTCATTTATTATCGCCATTCAAGTGTCCGGCATGGTCATTCATTGTCGCCAGTCAAGTGTCCGGCATGGTCATTTATTATCGCCATTCAAGTGTCCGGCATGGTCATTCATTGTTGCCAGTCAAGTGTCCGGCATAGTCATTCATTATCGCCAGTCAAGTGTCCGGCATGGTCATTTATTATCGCCATTCAAGTGTCCGGCATGGTCATTCATTGTCGCCAGTCAAGTGTCCGGCATAGTCATTCATTATCGCCAGTCAAGTGTCCGGCATGGTCATTTATTATCGCCATTCAAGTGTCCGGCATGGTCATTCATTGTCGCCAGTCAAGTGTCTGGCATGGTCATTCATTATCGCCAGTCAAGTGTCCGGCATGGTCATTCCTTGTCGCCAGTCAAGTGTTCGGCATGGTCATTGGCTTGTCATCAACTCCCCAAACAAAGCGCACGTAAAATATGACCTATACACCTGTCCCGGAAAGATTACAAATGGACAGTAGGAAAAATAGGAAAATCATTGCAATTGTTGAACGTGAACCTTACAAAATGTGCTGTTTTACTCACTTTCTTGTTGACTTAGCTTGGTTCGTCCGATTTGCCCCATCCCTACGTAAACTCATGACTTGTGATGTGACTAATCCCTACCTGATATTCGGCTCATCCTTACATAACTACACCCCTTACTCAGATGTCAATCAGCTCATTTGATTCATCAAACAGGGATTATAACAGTTATCAAGCCCTTCATGATCACCTTTTATTGCCTGATAATATCAACATAATCGTTCCAACATATATCAGTTAGGTGTGTCAGCTTCTGACGTTAATAGTCATAAAAACACAAGCTGAGAACGGATCATACAGTGAATAAAATAATAAATATTTATTCGCCAAGATCACAGATAATTTTGGTTATATGAAATAGATATGAATTTAGATAGAGGTATTATGGTATGGTTAAATTAATATATGAAGCTTGGAGGGTGGGGCTGTTGTTAGATACTGTCAGGTAATACCATGGAAACAGGTGAGATACAGGGTTCCAGAAAAGGGATGACATTGTGGAAGCTGCTTACACTGGTTGGGGTAAGTCTTTGCATTTAATTGTTTCATTTAGAATGGTGTATTTTGAAGATAGAATATTTAGTTGGGTATTGTTTCTAGATGTAACTATATGTATATATTGCTTTTGATAACGAGTAACCACTTAATTTTTTTTATTGAAGTATAATCACTTCTTTGAGTAGCATTTAGAAGTTGGTGTGATGAAGTAAGACGAGTTCTATGGATGAACAACTTCTTTATTACAATTAGTGCGACGTTTCGGTGTAGATCCTAACACCTTTATCAAGCAAGTGATTCTTTATTACAATTAGTGCGACGTTTCGGTGTAGATCCTGCTTGATAAAGGTGTTAGGATCTACACCGAAACGTCGCACTAATTGTAATAAAGAAGTAACTGTTGTTCATCCATAGAACTTGTCTTACTTCGAAGTATAATCAGTTTCACTCAGTGTAATGTAAATCGGAGTATTGACGCATCGGTGTATGTATTGTGAGGTATTGACACGTACCTAAGTGACAGTAGTTGTTGCTGTTCTATTGTAGAGTCCCGGAACTGACCGGTCAACCTTAGAATAACGTAAGGAGGAAGGAAGTACCTCCGATAGGTGTCAGCAGCGATATCTCCATATGAGTGTGGGCGTCATACAGCATCCTTCTGCGGAAGTACGTGACGTTGGATGGACAGAGACGTGGCATCCATGTTAACAGGCATCCTCAGCTCTTGAAATAGTTTCCATGACAACACATTATTAGTATTACTATGTGTTACTGAACCATGGTTCACATTGCATTTAAATTCAATAAACATCTTCAATTAAAACAAATGGCTGAATGGTTTATTTCTAATCCACTCTGGATTTATTGACATTATATAATTCTGATGCAATGAGATTTCTTTCATTGTAAAATAAGCAATAACACGGTCGATGTTTGCTGACATGGGTATATGTAAAACCAGCTGAGTTTATCAAAATCCTCTCAAGTTCAGCGAACGTACAGTTCAGGCGCTCGTGCCAACATGGATGTACATGCAACTCGGCAAGCATTGTTGTCAGCCTCGATTCTAAAATGCAGTTTGCAAAATGTGGACACCCCTCCTCTGGACCCTCACCTGTCAAAGCTCCTTGCGTCTGCCTCCACATGGGGCGGAGCTAGCACACAGGCTGAACAGTCGAAAAGAGATCTGGCCAAAGCTCGAGTCGTTATCCAGTACATTCAGCAAGTTCGTACTTTTTCGTATTTTACTTAAATACTTTACTTTATCTTTATTCATTTGTGCTGATGAATGGCTCGTTTCATTTTCAGTCGTACAACATAGCAAGTTGCCACCCTCACTGCCCGCTGAATATGTATTACTGAAGTTGATATTATACTGTCTGTGATGTTATATACTGTCTGTGTTGTTATATACTGTCTGTGATGTTATATACTGTCTGTGATGTTATATACTGTGTTGTTATATACTGTCTGTGTTGTTATATACTGTCTGTGATGTTATATACTGTCTGTGGTGTTATATACTGTCTGTGATGTTATATACTGTCTGTGATGTTATATACTGTCTGTGTTGTTATATACTGTCTGTGTTGCTATTGTATTACTACTCAAAAACAATCATCGTGTCAAGAGCATTAATCGTGTTATAGTTTATACTGTCACTATTGATACAGTTAGTTCATACTGTCACTATTGGAACAAGTAGTTTATACTGTCATTATTGAAACAGCTAGTTTATACTGTAACTATTGCTACAGTTACTTCATATTGTCACTATTGATAAGTTAGTTTATACTGTCACTATTGCTATAGTTAGTGTATACTGTCACTACTGATATAGCCAGTTTATACTGTCACTATTGAAACAGCTAGTTTATACTGTAACTATTGCTACAGTTAGTTTCTACTGTAACTATTGCTACAGTTAGTTTCTACTGTAACTATTGAAACAGTTAGTAGATACTGTTACTATGGATACATTGGACTGGTGTTCGTGTTATCGACCACTACTTTGCTGGTTAGGACATGTGCAACAACCCCCCCGCAGGCCCAGATCAATAATTTGACAAACTCATAACAATTGAAACGCCATTACCTCTATGAGTTTGCTTGCAGAATGCTTGCCCTCCGACTCACCGTGTTCGCCCTCCTGCTCTGTGGGACCTGTGGTTTCTCCAGGTATATCAAGACATTCACTGAATAAGCTCTTATCACAACTACAATTCCTACAATTTTATCTTATAATGTCAAACATCTCTAGAATCGAACCCCGGTGGCTTGGGTCTTGGCACTCACTGTCACTATATCACCCAACTCACTCACTATATCTCCCAACAAACTCACTCACTCACTATATCACCCAACTCACTCACTCACTCACTATATCACCCAACTCACTCACTCACTCACTATATCACCCAACTCACTCACTCACTATATCACCCAACTCACTAACTCACTCACTAAATCTCACAACAAACTCACTCACTCACTATACCACCCAACAAATCACTCACTCACTATATCACCCAACTAACTCACTCACTAAATCTCCCAACAAACTCACTCACCCACTCACGTTTCTTGAAGGTACTGGTTTAACCTGCTTAACAACTGCAACCCCCCTGAGCAACTGGTGGGGAAGTTCTGTGCTGTTGTGGTGGACAACGACGTCGACGATGACGGCATAGTAGACTTCAGAGACGTTCAAAAACAAATCCTGTATTTTGACTACGACGGTAAGGACTGTTTAGGGAGCAACCAATTGATAACCTGGAAGGGGGACTGGGATGTCCTTACAAAGTACTTCTACTGAGGAAAATAATTGCAAAAAACATATGACAGGCACAACTTACAGAGATCCTAGGAAGGACAGTGTGGTTAAGGACACTTGTTAACCCTCTAGAAAGAGAAAATATTAACATTGCGGAAAATATCTAATGAAGACAGTGATATGAACTATGTATTCATGTGTATTCAATTATCTTTATTCAGGTGTATGTATTCAGGCTGCAGTGTTCACATTCTCCGAAAAGTTCTGGGTTGGTTTGACAGTTCGCTTTCTGGGAGAAGTCCCATTCGCTGTCTGGGCTGCGTGTAGAGGGGACAAGGGCCCTGAGATGATGATGAGCCTAACCAGCCTGAGTGTGCCAGGATCACCCAAACCCTCTTTGCTGCATTTTTTATTTTAATCTGTAAATAATAATAACAACAACAACAACAACAATAATAATAATAGGGAGGGAGGTAGAAGAGGGAGGGTCAGTCAGTATACTAGGAGGAGTTATTGACCATCTCGTGGAAGGTCAGGATTATACGAACTTTGAAATGCAGGTTAGGGACAAACTCCAAAATGCCCATATCAAGCACAAACAAATTAAAACTCAAGAAAATCTGGAGTTCAGAGCTGAACGCTCGCAATAAAGTTAAAGCCACCAATACTTATGCTGTACTCGTCCTTTCCTATTCTTTTGGTGCTGTTAAATGGACGAAACTAGAAATTCAGGGTATTGACTCCCTCACACGAAGAATCATGTCAATACCCTGAATTTCTAGTTTCGTCCATTTAACAGCACCAAAAGAATAGGAAAGGACGAGTACAGCATAAGTATTGGTGGCTTTAACTTTATTGCGAGCGTTCAGCTCTGAACTCCAGATTTTCTTGAGTTTTAATTTGTTTGTGCTTGATATGGGCATTTTGGAGTTTGTCCCTAACCTGCATTTCAAAGTTCGTATAATCCTGACCTTCCACGAGATGGTCAATAACTCCTCCTAGTATACTGACTGACCCTCCCTCTTCTACCTCCCTCCCTATTATTATTATTGTTGTTGTTGTTGTTGTTGTTGTTATTATTATTTACAGATTAAAATAAAAAATGCAGCAAAGAGGGTTTGGGTGATCCTGGCACACTCAGGCTGGTTAGGCTCATCATCATCTCAGGGCCCTTGTCCCCTCTACACGCAGCCCAGACAGCGAATGGGACTTCTCCCAGAAAGCGAACTGTCAAACCAACCCAGAACTTTTCGGAGAATGTGAACACTGCAGCCTGAATACATACACCTGAATAAAGATAATTGAATACACATGAATACATAGTTCATATCACTGTCTTCATTAGATATTTTCCGCAATGTTAATATTTTCTCTTTCTAGAGGGTTAACAAGTGCCCTTAACCATCCCTCACACGAAGAATCATGTCAATAGATCCCACCACCCTCGCTCATCCCTCAATTGCCAATCATAATGGGAGGGTGTGGATTGATTAACGTGGATGCTCTTCATGATAGAATAATTTGTATTCTGCACATTTATTTGTCTGATGATCCTCTTGTGTAGCATGACAAGACTCCAGATGAAAACAAGGCATTCCGCAGTTTTCCTAAGCCAAGTATGTGGGCCATAATCTCAATGTCAGTGTTGATTTTGTTGATGGTTCTGTACTGCTGGACGGTACAGAAATGAGTGTCAACCAAGCGAAGTGCCATATCAAGTCGGCCCAGACTCAGTTGATCAAGGAGAGGCTAACTGGACAAATTATGTGCAGTGTGTTGAGAAGATCAGCAACCCTTATACCTTATAATGATGACCCAAACAACTATGGTATTTGTGAAAAACATTGTATTTCTCAATCTAACCAACAGATGACCCTTGCAGCTTGCAACAGTGGGAGGTCGTGACCAGGTGGACGTGCAGGTACGGCTACTCCGAGGACTACGCCCGATTCATGTACTCAATCTGGGACCCCAACAAAGATGGCGTTGTGAATGCAGATGACTTCACTGGATTCAGTAAGATATATTATAAAGATATGTGTCCATCAGCTGGTGCTTTTAGCGGGCGACTTTTAGTGTTTAGTCGAAAGAATTCAAGAATCATGGAATATATATTACAGTAACCTGATTATACAGAATAGACTGAGTGCACCACAATGTCTTACAACGTCGGAATGACGAACTAAACTGAAGGAAGCATTGAAAACGTCACATTGTTCAAGTGTCTTTGTGAATCTCGTGTCCGAGTTGATTTGGGGAAATATTGATTTGATTTAAGATTCCCGACCTGTAACATTACATGTAAACGCATGTATCGAAAGATCATCACAACATTAGATGATACTGGTTCAGTCAGTTGCTGTCCTTGTTTGTCAGAGTCAGCCGACGCACCCCTGCTCCCTGTTCCCAGCGTGAGTCGATGCTCCTGGTGTGAATCCCGTGTGTACTAATGATTATTCACAGGCAACCGTGATGATATACAGCTGGAACTGAAGCAACGTAAAGCAACATTCACTTACTTTTTTATCTTTTTTTTCAGATTTTTCCACTATCGACTTCTTATCGATTCAATATATTGTAAGTACATAAACAGTCAAGATTTGTCTGTTTAATCCCAAGTCACGAACACATTTTATTTCAACATCATTCTCCAATGTCACTCGTCACGTAGGTTCAATTCATTTGTAGGAAGCCGATTTGAGATGAAATCAATCACTCTGTCTTATTCCGTTAGTCGTGAGTTCGAATCCCTGATTAAAAGTCGAATCCCTACGTTCATCATACATTAAACACTGACTGAAGTGACATCACACATTGACTACCCAAACAGCGCTTGATATCAATTTCACACACTCACTCTCCTCCTGTCTTCAGCGTTTCAAGGACATGTACTGCGGTGACCCGAAAAACAGGGAGAACCCCGTTGACCGAGTCCAGTGTGCCGAGGTGGATGCACTCAAGCCAGAGGACATCAAGTGTACATAAGGATGACCCACAATCACCTGCAAGGGACCTGTCATCTAATGCTTGAAAAAGCAATTATGCTTTAGACCGTTGAAAAAAAGAAACTGACACCAAAAATGCCTCTTTGCCACGTTTAGTTAAAAATATATCTGGAGTTGCAGTTGTTGCAGTTGTTGCTGAAAAATATCCAGTTTCCCTCCAAAACCCCAGCAGATTATCGGAAACTAATGTAGAAACGTCAATAAAGCTGTTGGTAATAACAATATTTTTGTACTCCCTGGGGAAGTTGTCAGGGGCTGCCATCATCGCCGGGTGTCTGCTATTTTATTAGACGCTGCTTGTAGTGACTGAGGGGCGGTGGGGTAGCCTGGAGGTTAAGGCGTTCGACTGTCACACTGAAGGCCCGGGTTCGATTCCCCACATGAGTACAATGTGTGAAGCCCATTTCTGGTGTCCCCCGCCGTGATATTGCTGGAATATTGGTAAAAGCGGCGTAAAACAATACTCACTCACTCAAGACTTGTTTCTTCATCTCGATAACAAAGGAAACATTCGACATCTGCTCACAAAAGATGTTGCACATGTCATGGCTAGATGTTTAGTCCTGTCAAGGCTTGCCTGTTATAATAGATTGATGGGTAACATCACAAATGAACAGCTCAAGAGGCTTACTGCACGTATTGCTACAAAAACTTTAAGATGGACACCCATAACTTCTGCTCTGATGTCGCTGCATTGGTTGCCTCTCAAAGGTAGAACTGATTTAAAACTACTGACATTAGCCTACACATGCTTCCATGAATTAGCCCCGCTGTATCTGTTAGAACTGATAAGCCATCTAGATCTCTCCGTTCTGAAAGTGAACATCTGCTGAAAGTTAATAAAAACTTGAAAACTTGAAAACTTTTGGTCACTGATCTTTCGAATACTGTGCTTCAACACTTAGGAACAACAGACTTCAAGTCCATTTCCGGTGTCCTCCACTGTGATATTGCTGGGATATTGATAAAGGCTGGGTAAAACCATATTCACTCACTTGAAGTGATTGATCATAATCCGTCAAACAAATGGACTGGACAAAACAGATTAAATGCAGATTCACACTCATGTACTCATTCCACAAGGTGTTAAGACCTCTGTATTTATTGATAACCAAAACATGCTATAAGGGCTAGTCACATGGGTAGCTACAACATTGCAGAACTGGATAGATCAGAACATTTTTAATGCAAATGTCGTATTCAAACATCGAAAACTACATAAGGTCAATTTAGCAATTTCAAAGACTGAAACGAAAATACAGCGAGGGCTGAAACTTTATACCTAGAGTTTCCATATGTGGTTACTGTTGCAGAAGATATCCTCAAAAATCACACCCACCAATCCCTCTGGTGTGTTCTGGCTGTAATGTAATAGAGGTAGGGTAGTCAAAGGAATTATCAAACAATAGTTATCATTACATCATAGCCACAATTCCTGCAGTTTGGCTAATATCACACTGAAAAAAGTCAACAGACGTCTACTTCACTGTCACCATCCCAGCCAGTTGTGAGATAAACCGTACCTCGTGCAAAACCCCGTACACATGGCTGGACTCGTCATCTCTTTCCGCCCAATAATCCAATAGATGCAGATTTATTAGGGAGGTCAGAGGGACTACTTCCTGTGGTAGTATTCTAAGAAACATAGATAATGGAGGATTGGCTGGATCTAGCATATAACTGGGCGACAAAAGAAAGTATAGGTCGAGTTCCATGATCGATAAAAAAAATAACAAGAAGAGGTTTTGTTGTGAATTATAATATAATCTAGGGAGGGGAAAAAATTATTGATCAACCACAGTTTAAATGAAATTGTGCAATCACAGGTAATGTAAGCTCAAGGTAAACAATGGTGGGGTAAGAAGTTTCATTTTCAAAAGTGAAATGTCACCAAGAAATTGTCAGACACATTACAAGTTCATTGTCAACACAGTTGCCTTCAATAGCGTGTATGACCTTCAGCTGCCTCAATGCATGCTGTGATACGCCGCCTCATCGATGACGTATGTCTTCTGAAGACGTGGACTGGAATCCGTTGCCACACGTCTCTCAGGGCCTCCTGCAATTCTTGTCTGTTGACGGGAGGCAAATGGCGTGCTCTAATCTGTCTGTCAAGATGGTCCCACAGATGTTCAATATGATTCATATCGGGTGAGTGGGCAGGCCAGGGCAAAAGTCAACGTTCTGCTGGTTTAGAAAGTTCCGAGTCATTCTTGCAGTATGGGGCCTGGCATTGTCGTGTTGACACAATGCCCCCTGCTGTTGGTTTTGTAAGAACGGAAGCACAACAGGCTGCAACACTTGGTCTCTGTATTGCACAGCGTTCAGGTTTCCCTGTATAAGCACCAAATCAGTCTTCTGATCTCCACAAATACCGCCCCACACCATGACACCTCCCCCGCCGAATGGTTGGACCTCTCGAATACACGCCGGAGCCAAACGTTCCCCCCTCCGTCGATAAACTCGTTCTCTGCCGTCATTTCGAAACAAGTTAAACCGACTCTCATCAGTAAACAGCACTCGGCACCAATTTCTCACTTGCCAGCGTCGAACCTGCCTCTCCCATCGCAGTCTTATAATCAGGCGTCGATGTTGAGCAAAGGACAATACGCTCGGATTCCAGCAGCACGAAGTCGTCGTAGTACTGTACGTTGGCTAATGGGATGTGCCAACGCTGTTGCTGCCGTCGCCGTCGCCGTTACGAATCGCAGGTGAATGAGCCGTATCTGACCGTCCTCCAGTCGTGTTGTCACTCGGGGTCATCCGGTCCTGTGTCCTCCCTATCTGCCTGTACCGTTGAATCAGCCTGGCTACTGTCAATGGTGTACAACCAAACCTTCTGGCAATTTGGACCTGTGTTGCCCCCATTTCGGCCATACCGATGATGAAGCGAGATGGACAGGAAGAACAACAACTAGCACACAGGAAATAAAGCCACATGCACAGGAAGAACAACAACTAGCACACAGGAAATGAAGCAAGATGTACAGGAAGAACAGCAACTAGAACACAGGAAATGAAGCAAGATGTACAGGAAGAACAACAACTAGAACACAGGAAATGAAGCAAGATGTACAGGAAGAACAACAACTAGAACACAGGAAATGTAGCCAGATGGACAGGAAGAACAACAACTAGAACACAGGAAATGAAGCAAGATGTACAGGAAGAACAGCAACTAGAACACAGGAAATGTAGCCAGATGGACAGGAAGAACAACAACTAGCACACAGGAAATGAAGCAAGATGTACAGGAAGAACAACAACTAGAACACAGGAAATGAAGCCAGATGTACAGGAAGAACAACAACTAGCACACAGGAAATGAAGCAAGATGTACAGGAAGAACAACAACTAGCACACAGGAAATGAAGCAAGATGTACAGGAAGAACAACAACTAGCACACAGGAAATGAAGCAAGATGTACAGGAAGAACAACAACTAGAACACAGGAAATGAAGCGAGATGTACAGGAAGAACAACAACTAGAACACAGGAAATGAAGCAAGATGTACAGGAAGAACAACAACTAGCACACAGGAAATGTAGCCAGATGTACAGGAAGAACAACAACTAGCACACAGGAAATGTAGCCAGATGTACAGGAAGAACAACAACTAGAACACAGGAAATGAAGCAAGATGTACAGGAAGAACAACAACTAGCACACAGGAAATGTAGCCAGATGTACAGGAAGAACAACAACTAGAACACAGGAAATGAAGCAAGATGTACAGGAAGAACAACAACTAGAACACAGGAAATGTAGCCAGATGTACAGGAAGAACAACAACTAGCACACAGGAAATGAAGCAAGATGTACAGGAAGAACAACAACTAGCACACAGGAAATGAAGCAAGATGTACAGGAAGAACAACAACTAGCACACAGGAAATGAAGCAAGATGTACAGGAAGAACAACAACTAGCACACAGGAAATGAAGCAAGATGTACAGGAAGAACAACAACTAGAACACAGGAAATGAAGCAAGATGTACAGGAAGAACAACAACTAGCACACAGGAAATGAAGCGAGATGTACAGGAAGAACAACAACTAGCACACAGGAAATGAAGCAAGATGTACAGGAAGAACAACAACTAGCACACAGGAAATGAAGCCAGATGTACAGGAAGAACAACAACTAGAACACAGGAAATGAAGCAAGATATACAGTAAGCATTATTATCAAAAGGATGAAACAGTTGTGTCAAGCTGATAGGGCCTTAATTAAAATAGTCTGTTGCTTCATTAGATCTTTAAATGACAAAAAAATGACATAAAATCACGCGTACAGGTACTCTTTTATTCGTAAACTCATTAACATTTTGGTCAGGGGAGACAACCGTGTATTTTCAAGGCCCGTGGTTTCAGTCCTAGTTGTCCACCTTGATTGTCTTGTTGGCTGTCGGGTCCATGAAGCGTTTGCCGGTCATGTCGTTATAGTTGTTGCAGTCGAGAATAGCGTTGTCGCTCACCTGTGATACGTTTTTGATTTAAACATAATTTTTACAAGTTTTCAGAAATTAATGAGCCCTTCCTTAAAAACATGTACATGGTTAACGTTATATGATAAAACAATTGAGATATGTATAAACGGAGTATATGTATACAAACAGAGAGAAGCTTCAGTGTGGTTGAAATATGTATGGGCACAGTAATATGTTTATTAAAAGCAGGGACGATATTTGGTAATATCGAAGACGAATCGGTTGTAGCCAATATCAACTGTAATCACTCATTAATTTTGTGGTCTATGGATTTGGTAGTCAGGTTGTGGATCGGGTGGTCAGATTGTGAATCGGGTGGTCAGATCTGGGATCGCGTGGTCAGGTTATGGATCGGTCGGTGAGATTGGGGATCATGTGGTCAGGTTTCGGATGGTGTGGTCAGGTTGTGGTCGGATTGTCAGGTTGTGGATCGGGTGGTCAGGTTGGGATCGGGTGGTCAGGTTGGGGATCCTGTTGTCAGATTGGGATCTGATGGCCAGTTTGGGGATCCCGTTGTCAGATTGGGATGGGATGGCCAAGTTGGGGATCCCGTTGTCAGATTGGGATCGGATGGCCAAGTTGGGGATCCTGTTGTCAGATTGGGATCGGATGGCCAGGTTGGGGATCCTGTTGTCAGATTGGGATCGGATGGCCAAGTTGGGGATCCTGTTGTCAGATTGGGATCGGATGGCCAGTTTGGGGATCCCGTTGTCAGATTCGGATCGGATGGCCAGGTTGGGGATCTCGTTGTCAGATTGGGATCGGATGGCCAGGTTGGGGATCTCGTTGTCAGATTGGGATCGGATGGCCAAGTTGGGGATCCTGTTGTCAGATTGGGATGGGATGGCCAAGTTGGGGATCCCGTTGTCAGATTGGGATCAGATGGCCAGGTTGGGGATCCCGTTGTCAGATTGGGATCGGATGGCCAGGTTGTGGATCTCGTTGTCAGATTGGGATCGGATGGCCAAGTTGGGGATCCTGTTGTCAGATTGGGATCGGATGGCCAAGTTGGGGATCCCGTTGTCAGATTGGGATCGGATGGCCAGGTTTGGGATCGGATGGCCAGGTTGTGGATCTCGTTGTCAGATTGGGATCGGATGGCCAGGTTGGGGATCGGATGGCAAGGTTGTGGATCGGGAGCTCAGGTTGGGATCGGGTGCTCAGATTGTGGATCGGATGGCTAAGGTGTGGATCGGATGGCAAGGTTGTGGATCGGCGTGGGACATATTATTGGATCAGACCGGTTATTTACAGGCCGTCATCCTGATACTAGAATGTTGCAACAGCGGCGTTCGACAAGAAACAAAAACACCCCACACATGTCTTACAATGTCTATCTTGGTTCCGGGGGGATGGTGGTGCTCAACGACGCTGTTGTTGTCGAGGGTGTTGAAGGCTGTGATGAGGACCCAGCGCCGTTTGTCGCTGTTGTTGGCGGCACTGTTGTGGAGCAAGTTGCAGTGGAAGAATAGGGCGTCGCCTAGCAACCAGAAGTGACTGATGAGGAGGAGGTTTGGGGAACGTAGCATTGGCACACAGCTCTTTTATCACCATTTGTCCAAAATCTACTGGTAAACACAGGCGATTATTTTGATCTTCTTTAAATAATTGTGTGAGGGTTTTTTGCCGATGTGAGTAGTATTTCTGTTTTAACACGGTGTGTCAAATGTTGGAGGAAACGATGGGATGCAGGTCTCAGACGTTTAAAACTTGGGTGAAATTCACGAACGGGTAAGGTGCTGACAATCTGAGCAACACAAGCGAATCATCGTAGGGGACGTAACTCTGAACAATAGACACAGAGGTGTCTCTCTCGAACAAAATTATTTGCACTTGAGTTTTCCATCTACTTCAAACCAAGCGTTTGTTTTAATCCATAAACTTCGAGACATCCAGGGTGTGCTGGCATGATTAATCTCACCTTGTTCCAGCTCGACGTATCTGTGTTTGCACATGGCCTGCACCAGCTCCACTCGCTCGAGGTCAGCGCCGATCTGGCCAGCGACAAACTTGTGTTCGATACGTCCACACTTGTGGGATTTTTCCAGAATCTGAAACAGTCAGCAGTGAATGTCCAAACTAGTTGTTTGATGCTTAACGACGCTTCGGTACTAGTCCAGCTAAGTGACCCGTGATGTATTGACGGCGTATTCACGGTTGATGGAGGAACTAGTGAATGCAACTCGTGAAGTATTGATGGTGTTTTCACGGGTGATTGAGGAATAGTGAATACAACCCGTGAAGTATTGACGGTGTATTCACGGTTGATGGAGGAACTAGTGAATACAACCCGTGAAGTATAGATGGTGTTTTCACGGGTGATGGAGGAATAGTGAATACAACCCGTGAAGTATAGATGGTGTTTTCACGGGTGATGGAGGAATAGTGAATACAACCCGTGAGGTAGTGACGGTGTCTTCACGGGTGATGGAGGACCTAATGAATACAACCCGTGAAGTATTGACAGTGTATTCACGGTTGATGGAGGAATAGTGAATACAACCCGCGAAGTATAGATGGTGTTTTCACGGGTGATGGAGGAATAGTGAATACAACCCCTGAAGCATTGACGGTGTATTCATGGTTGATGGAGGAACTAGTGAATACAACCCGTGAAGTATAGATGGTGTTTTCACGGGTGATGGAGGAATAGTGAATACAACCCGTGAGGTAGTGACGGTGTCTTCACGGGTGATGGAGGACCTAATGAATACAACCCGTGAAGTATTGACAGTGTATTCACGGTTGATGGAGGAATAGTGAATACATCCCGCGAAGTATAGATGGTGTTTTCACGGGTGATGGAGGAATAGTGAATACAACCCGTGAAGTATTGACGGTGTATTCATGGTTGATGGAGGAACTAGTGAATACAACCCGTGAAGTATAGATGGTGTTTTCACGGGTGATGGAGGAATAGTGAATACAACCCGTGAGGTAGTGACGGTGTCTTCACGGGTGATGGAGGACCTAATGAATACAACCCGTGAAGTATTGACAGTGTATTCACGGGTGATGGAGGAATAGTGAATACAACCCGTGAAGTATAGATGGTGTTTTCACGGGTGATGGAGGAATAGTGAATACAACCCGTGAAGTATTGACGGTGTATTCATGGAATACTAGTGAATACAACCCGTGAAGTATAGATGGTGTTTTCACGGGTGATGGAGGAATAGTGAATACAACCCGTGAGGTAGTGACGGTGTCTTCACGGGTGATGGAGGACCTAGTGAATACAACCCGTGAAGTATTGATGTTGTTTTCACGGGTGATGGAGGAATAGTGAATACAACCCGTGAAGTAGTGACGGTGTCTTCACGGGTGATGGCGAGACTAGTGAATACAACCCGTGAAGTATAGATGGTGTTTTCACAGGTGATGGAGAAATAGTGAATTCAACCCGTGAAGTATTGACGGTGTATTCATGGTTGATGGAGGAACTAGTGAATACAACCCGTGAAGTAGTGACGGTGTCTTCACGGGTGATGGAGGAATAGTGAATACAACCCGTGAAGTATAGATGGTGTTTTCACGGGTGATGGAGGAATAGTGAATACAACCCGTGAAGTATAGATGGTGTTTTCACGGGTGATGGAGGAATAGTGAATACAACCCGTGAAGTATAGATGGTGTTTTCACGGGTGATGGAGGAATAGTGAATACAACCCGTGAGGTAGTGACGGTGTCTTCACGGGTGATGGAGGACCTAGTGAATACAACCCGTGAAGTATAGATGGTGTTTTCACGGGTGATGGAGGAATAATGAATACAACCCGTGAAGTATTGACGGTGTCTTCACGGGTGATGGCGGGACTAGTGAATACAACCCATGAAGTATAGATGGTGTATTCACGGGTGATGGAGGAACTAGTCAAGACAACCCGTGAAGCATTGACGGTGTATTCACGGGTGATGGAGGAACTAGTGAATTCAACCCGTGAAGTATTGACGGTGTATTCACGGGTGATGGAGGAATAGTGAATACAACCCGTGAAGTAGTGACGTTGAGGCTCTGGACAATCGTGGGTACAACGATAACCATTAACTTTTGATGTTTCCCACTGATCCCAAGAGAGGATACTAACGGTATATTCAAAGTTAGAAGACCATACAGTGTTTCTTCAAAGCCGATGAAAACTGTGTCATTAGTACAATTTAGAAAGCCTGAACTCTTAATCTACAAGATATTAGGAACGAACGCAACATCATGAGCATTCGGCGAACTGGAACATTTCATAATGAAAAATATACAATTGTTCTTACAGTCTCTTGGCTGTGTCGTGGGAAATAGTACTGACTTGTGGATGGTAAGCGCATCAAGTACGAAGCATCCCTGTGTCCTGTGATTGATCATGAGAGCCTAAGGATAAACCGTTGAATTGAAGGCTGGTCTATTGAGACCTGACATTTCATTTACAGGAGCTTACGTACTTCTACAGATCGATAAGAAGGCATTTTGGCATTCACATTATGAATTTAATTTTCACTTGGAAATTACTTGTTTAACCATATTTTTACCGAACTGTTTATCCATAGTTATCCACAGTTACCTCAAGGCACCCATTCTCTTTGTCGCATGTGTCGATAGCCGTGAACACCGCCAGCATATCCGGCTTGAGAAGTCCGTTGTAGTACCAGTAGCTGACAGACAAAACATGATTGAGTTTAACGCGACTTTGAGCATCTGTCAGGTTATATTGTTTGTTTGTTGTAAATAATCCACCTGAACAAGATAATCAGGGGATTGACACCATGAACATCAATCTACGCATTTGGGATGAGATGACATCTACCAAGTCAGCGATCCTGACTACCAGATCCCGTTAGTCGCCTCTTTGGACAAGCATGGGTTGTTGAGGACGAATTATAACCTGGTGATTACGGGGCTGTCCGGTTATAAGACAAGGAGAGGGCTTACCGCAGTAGTTTAGTGAGTGAGTGAGTGAGTGAGTTTAACGCCTATTTTAACATTATTCTAGGTATATCGCGGCGTGTAAGCTTAATGTGGGAGGAAAACAAAGTGATGCAGGTCTCAGACGTTTACCACTTAGGTGAAACCTACGAGCACGGGTATGGTGCTGACAAACCTAAAAACATAATCGGGGCGAACCGGGATTCGAACCCACAATCATAGGTTTCTGGCGTGCCCCGGGGCGCAACTCTGCATAGCGACGCAGTAGTTTAACAAAACATTACGGTATGGTGCTGACAGACGTTTGGTCATAATCTGATTGATTCAAATCTACGATTAGCGGATCCTAGAACAGCAAAGAGACACAACTCATCGTCTTCGGTAACTTCGGTCCCAGGGCCAGGGAGTTAAGTAAAAGCAAGGACACATGCTTATATTCGATGGACTCTTCTTTGAGCAAGGACTAACTATTTCATCGCAGTAAAAGTAAGAAATATTTTAATGAGAAAATAAAGAGGAAATACGATGGTATTATCTATAAAGTACCCATAATCCTGATGCCACACAAAACTTCCCCCAGTCTGCGCCTCCTTCATCATCAGTTTAGAGTGGTAGTGATACACATCGCCTCCCAGCAGCTGAAACAAACATCTCATGTACACTTGTAATCGCCAAAACCAGTCGCACACATTCTAGGAAATCCGAGTAGTGCCGACAGGCCGTTCGTGACTACTCGTGTCATTCCGGGACTAGCCGAATGGCGACATCCGCGCGCCCATTCGTGACCAATTCGTGTTATTCTGGGACAAGCCGAACAGCGACTCCAGACTCCAGCCCCTCTCGTGGCCATTTCTGCGACTGGGTTCCGTCTAAGCGCAAACGGTCATTGTTAAAAGAATTGTCAACTCGTTGCGTAATGATTCACATATATTTCCCCCATGTCATATGCATTCCAGGTGCTGTTTAAAACACATCGAGACTTGCGGTATGTATACAGTATGATTGAACAAATTTAATTATATCTAGGATATATTTTTAGATGCAAGATATATGTAATATCTTCATTAGTCATGAAGGATTCTTTGACTGAAATACTTGAAGACATACGCGCATTCTGATTGTTTTGTCGTATTTTCGCACAAAACATTCATCGATAGGGGGACACGTCTTCCTGTAGGTTACGGAAAGGGGCGAGTGGTGACGAATGCCGCGCGTCCTTATCGTGGTCATTTTATCAACCTGGTTTCGTCTTCGCGCATAACGAAGTCCACTGTTTGTGCCACTCCTGCCTTGTTACTTTCACCCCCTGTTATTCAGTATGGTAAAACAATTGTGCCTGTCACACTGGTATAGTTTTCATTACAAATATGCCTATAAGGTGAGGTGACGAGAAATTTGGTTTAAGATTATTGCACTTATATAGCGATGTGTGTGTGTGTGTGGCTGCTTGTCCTAGTCCGGTCTAGTGCTGATTTTATAGAGCCAGCTCACTAAGATACCATGCCGCAGTTTAACATGAATACCCCACTCAGACACAGTATACTGACTCCGAGCCGACCAGTCCTTGTTTTAGGCCCTTTACGCAGAGCGCCAGACAGGGTAACAACAAGTACCATCTTTTATATCTTTTAACGTCTTATAGTATGACGCGGCCGGGCAACGAACCACAGACCTTCCCCTCTCCGGGCAGACGCTCTACCACTAGACCACGGAGGCGGTCAATATGCCTATAAACAAAAACATATTAAGGAGAGATTCCTTTACCGATGTACCTATAATCTGATTCTGATTGGTTTGACGTGTTTTCGCACATGACATCGATCGATAGTCTTCTTGTTACATCTTCCCGAAGCAAGGGAGTTAACTGACTATAAAAGTCCAGTTTCCACCCTTGCCAAACTAGGCAGGGATAGGATCGATGGTAGCGCCACCAGTAGCTATTACGAATCATGTCTCTTCTATGTTCCTCCTATTGACCAACCAGACTCCACCTCTCATATTACTTGCATTTGCTTCCAACAAGATGGCGGCGTCCAGTCGTCTTGACTGGACGCCGCCATCTTGTTGGGAGCAAATAATCAATAATCTATGCAAAGTACATCAAATCACGTGAGATCCTTGATTAAAATGAAAAGATTTAGAAAATATGTCTACCGACCATCTGCACGACAGTCGTCATGCTGTTTACGAACCGGATGTCGATTTCCTTACGCGATGTTTGATTGGATTATGCGAGTCGTTTAATAGGCCAGCAAAAGTAACAGACACTCAAAAATTCCAATCTAGTTCGGCAAGGTTTGAAGCTGAACTTTCATCGTCAGTTAACTCCCTTGCCTAGGGAAAACAAGCAAGAATCTGAATAGTTCCGAGGTACTACGATAAATTAAGATAAGAATAGCAAATGACAAGACCAAAGTATCTCCAACATGCACATGTCATTGTTTCAATGTTGACACTTTGTTGATCTGAGGCTATTACGTTGAAAAACATTGTATCAACATTGATGTCTGATTGTTGATTATAGATAGACATTTCATCATCACAACTTTAGAATCCAACCAAAAATCTATCATTATGTCATGTCAACGTTGAAGTACAACATTGTTTCAACACTGATTCAACATTATTGTTCTCGCTGGTTCAAGTATGGAACTCTATGGCGTTGAACCAGCTTCCATTACCTTTTCAACAGTGCCAGCAACCCTCTCACTCCGCGACACCATGCCTGTGATGTCACTTCCGGGATGACTCCAGACACAGAGGCGGCTCTTCCGGTTGTTTCCATCGGACAGCTTTCATGCGCAAAAGGTGACATTATATTAGCATAGCTGGGAATGTGTTGGCGTAAGGTTTGAATCAATTTCGAACAGCATTCGCTGGTTTTAGCTGCACCTCCAAAGCTCTATTCATTCTGATGTGTAGATACGTGGCTACTTCAGTAAACAGGAGTTTTTCAGTTTTGATAATAGTAAATATGAGTACAACATTTCACTTATTTGTTCATTGTATGTGGAAGAAATCTCAATCTGTACTTTTACCTCGACCCTCATATTCATAAACTGGAATTATAAATGGAAACAGTGTACTTATTCAAAATGTTTCCATGTACGTATTTCATGCACTGAACATATCGTTATGTCAAGCGTATTCACACGTACGTCACGTGGATACCCTCTTACCTCACAGAAACAACTGCGGGATTTGACAAATAATCGCAAACCAACGCATCCACATCCACACCAAGAGCCATACCAACCCACATCCACGCCCACACCCACGTCAACATCCACATCCACATCAATACCCCTACCTCTGACCATACTCTAACCCACACATCCACATTCACGCCCACAATTTCACATCCACACCCACGCCCACGCCCACGCCCACATCCACACTCACGCCAGCATGATGTCAATGACTGGATTGTCTGGTCCAGACTCGATTATTTACAGACAGCCCTCATACAGCTGGAATATTGCTGAGTGCGGCGTTAAACAACAATCAAACAAAACTACCTTCAGTGATGTACAGCATGTACCCATTACCAAAATACAATGTCACATCGTGAACCATGTAATCTGAAGGAGGGAAGAGAGTAGTTCTTGTATTTTACATAGCGTACAATTGTACATGCCATCCATGATTACTCTTGTATCTACACACGACCTTCCGGTGCAGTACTCGAGGACTACACCCCTACCCGTTGTCTCCACTAACGTTGTACACGTACCCCGAAGGAATGCTTGAGGATCTCGCCGTTCTCCTCCAGCGCCTTCTTCACCTTATTGAGTTCCGCCGTGTTCAGAAGCCCCCTGTCAAGCAAACACTACTCCTATATACGTGTGTGACACTGGACCTAGATCCACGTGATGAGAGGCAGTACGTCATGGTTACGTGTGTGACACTGGACCTAGGTCCACGTGATGAGAGGCAGTACGCCATGGTTACGTGTGTGATACTGAACCTTGATCCACGTGAGGAAAGGAAGTACGTCATGGTTACGTGTGTGACACTGGACCTAGATCCACGTGATGAGAGGCAGTACGTCATGGTTACGTGTGTGACACTGGACCTAGGTCCACGTGATAAGAGTCAGTACGTCATGGTTACGTGTGTGATACTGAACATTGATCCACGTGAGGAAAGCAAGTACGTCATGGTTACGTGTGTTACACGGGATCAGATCCACGTGATAAGAGGCAGTACGTCATGGTTACGTGTGTTACACGGGATCAGATCCACGGGATAAGGGGCAGTACGTCATGGTTACGTGTGTGATACTGGACCTTGATCCACGTGAGGAAAGGAAGTACGTCATTGTTACGTGTGTGACACTGGACCTAGATCCACGCGATAAGAGGCAGTACGTCATGGTTACGTGTGTGACACTGGACTTAGATCCACGTGAGGAAAGGAAGTACGTCATGGTTACGTGTGTGACTCTAGACCTAGATCAACATGATAAGAGGCTGTACGTCATGGTTAAGTGTGTCACATTGGACCTAGGTCCACGTGATACGATGCAGTACGACATGGTTACGTATGTGATACTGGAACTAGATCCACGTGATAAGAGGCAGTACGTCATGGTTACGTGTGTTACACGGGATCAGGTCCACGTAATAAGGGGCAGTACGTCATGGTTACATGTGTGATACTGGACCTTGATCCACGCGAGGAAAGGAAGTACGTCATGCTTACGTGTTTGACACTGGACATAGACCCACGTGATAAAGGGCAGTATGTCATAGTTACGTGTGTGAGACTGGACCTAGATACACGTCATAATGAGCAGTACGTCGTGGTGAACCTACGTGTGACGTACCTGATGATGATGTATCCGTACTCATCGAATGCTTTCTTCATATCATCGGACGCTTTGAAGCCAGGCTTATACGTGAACTCTGGAATTAAACGCTGCAGTCAATTGTTATACATCACTTCCGGTCACATGGCCATCATTCTGGTTTATCTGGTTTACGCAGAGAGTTGTCACTGAGAAAAAAGATTTTATTTTAATAAGATTGTATTAAATTTTGATTCGTAAAATTAATTTGCACGGCACGGGTGGCCCAGTCGTCTAGGGTTCCGCGATTCGCTGTGCAGAGTTGCGTCCCTTGGGCACGCAAGAAACCTGTGATTGTGGGTTCGAATCTCTGTTCGTCCCGATTATGTTTCTAGGTTTGTCAGCAGAACGCCCGTGCTCGTGGGTTTCACCGAAGTGATAAACGTCTGAGGCCTGCGCCACTTCGGGCTTTCCTCCAACGCCGTGATGTAGTCTGGAATACTGTTAAAGCGGCGTTAAACCAAACTCACTCACTCACTCAAAATCGGGAATGACACCATACGTACAAGTGTGGCGCTACTGCATGAGGCACGTGCAAACTGTAGGATGTGTTTTGGTGTTACGGTTCACAGACGCACAGGTATTAATATTTCATGATCCCCTACTTTTTTGGGAGAGTATACATTTTACGGATTTCATTTTCAAATCGTTGTCGCTAAAATATGTTAAAATTTGCTGATAGACGAGGGATCATAATTGGGTCGAATCTGGGATTCAAACCCGACCATCGGATACTGGCAGCCAGGGGACGCAACTCTACACTGCGAGTTACTCTTCCATGGGTAACTGGACCACTCCACTCGTGATGTGATCAACACGGAGGGCTGAAATCAGTGACAATGACGTCCTATTTTGCTTTACTTACCAGTCGCCATTGTCTCGAATATTTGATCTGGTGAATCCAATTCTGAAGAGAATAAAGTGTTTCGTTATTCGAACAAAAAACGCACCGAAGGGTATCGAATGTAGTCTTATGCCACGGTGATATGCAGGGAAATTGGGATTTAGGGTTTGACGATCCAGTGAGCGATATCATGACCACAGATCCACGCCTTCGTTACGCTGACACGAAATGAACCAAGCCAATGAGCCAGACTCCTCATCCATTGAGTCGCCTCGTGCGACATGCATAGGTTGTTCGATGCCATTTCTAACTAGAATCCCAAGGGACGTTGGGATTCGAGGACAGAATAGGTACATCATACCCGATGGCGTGGACCTTGCTCATAATATCAATCACTGGTTTGACTTCATTATTTTACAGGTCGTCTGCATACAGCTGTTATAGTAAGTGTGACTTTAAACTGCAAACGAAAGCTGCCGTAATATATTTTGTTTGTTTGTTGTTTAACGGCGCACTCAGCAATATCCCAGCTATGTGACGGCGGTCTGTAAATAATCGAGTCTGGACCAGACAATCCAGTCATTGACATCATATGTATCCATCCACGCGATTGGGATACGATGACATGTATGAACCAAGTCAGCGAGCCTGACCATCCGATCCCGTTAGTCGCCTCTTACGACAAGCATAATCGCCTCTTACAGCAAGCATGGGTTACTGAAGACCTATTCTACCCCGGATCTTCACGGGTCTGCCGTAATATATAGCTGACGTCAAAAAACCCATCTCACGCACATAACAGCGAAAATTATGATCCACCATATACATAATTTTGTTAGCGGTAGCGTAAAACGATATTGTTTGTTTGTAGGACATGTACTCACATAATATTACAACCTTTCCAGACCGGCACAGCGGACGATCGGATCACAATGCACCTTCAGTCTGGCTGAAAGACATATGGCTAGTCCTATATATACGACGCATAAGATTAGTTTTTAGTTTGGTCAAGGCCAAATCTCTAACACACATTTGAGAAGGTGGTTGATAACACATGTAAGTTAATGGTCACGACGAATGTGGACATGAATTATTCATGTTGCTGATTACAAGTAACCTAAATTTCAGTTTATTCTGTCGGTCCGGGAATCAGTCTACAGATCGTTACTCTTCGGGTGGTAATTTTTATATTAACGGCACATCACATATGTTTTTAATGTAAAAAATTGACTTGCCTTTGCGTGTGTTTGTGACGAGTACCACCGATGGAGAAGGACGCATTCACTTTTTCGCGAACATCTGGTATCATCACTATTTGATTGTGATTCATAAAACTTGCTCATGATATAGTCGGAATCGTACAATCGACTCTTATCGATTTCTTATGAATATAGAATGGTTTTGTCGCTGTTATCCGTTGCACGCATGCTGTTTGGGGTGAATCGGCTTTTTACAACACCCTTACGGAATCGTCGTGATGAAAATGAATATTATGAAAATGCAAAAAAAACATGAAAATTATGCAAAACAGTTTATTATCACAGCCTGATTATAAGGTCGAAATGCCGATACACGAGCCGACCAGCTGTCAATCCACATGGTCATGACTTCGTAATAGTTGGCTCGATTACTGCAAGAGTCAGTATGCAGACAACAACAGAATTTGTACACAATTCCATCGCGTACACCTGCTGGTGCTGAGATGTAGATCCAACTTCCAGCCCATCTCCGTGATGAGATGAGCCCTGAGAGGAAAATATGCATTCCTCTAATTATTGTGGAGAAATATAGAGAATCTCACCCGAGTTTCCTTTGAAATCAAATATATCAACACAAATTGATAAAAGTGGAAAAACGCCGAAGCTTGCCTCGGCGTTTTTCCACTTTTATCGACGAGTTTTGATATATATGATATCACAAGGGTGAGATTTTATTTATCATCCAGCATCATTCTTCCAACTTTTTTCAGTTTGTAGACAGTAATAAGCAGTGTCTCAATAAAAAGTACTGCTAACAGCTTCAGTAGCAGAGCCATTAGTGATGCCATTTGATTGTGACGTCATGGTAACAATGACGTCATAATGGTCTGCAAAGCATTGTGATGCAATTTCATTGTAGCAATATCTACAGTATACATATCGCTTGGTCTCACGCAAGCGATATCTCCTGTGGGAGCCAGTTTTGGATGATAAAGCAAGAAACGACTGCATTTTATTTTTGAAAAATTTGACAAAGCAGGTATTTTCCATAGAATAGCCAAATAGACGAAACCTTATCATCGCCCCTGAGAAGTTTTCTGGATTAAGGCAACAGTAGTGGTAATGCTAGTTTCACATACCCCGCACTGAAAAACAGTAGCGCCATTTTTATCGTATTTATAGCCAATCAAATCGCTGGCTTTTTTTCAGTGCGGAGTATGTCAAGGACAAGGTCGTCTGTGGCGGACGGGGCACGGCAAAGGTCTTTTTGAGACGAATAAATGTACGTTAACTCATTATATCATCAGGTTTATGTGTCGCGGACAGAATGACGATGGGCGGGCTGACAGATGCCATCGATTGAACGTGTTTTGGCTCGTGGTATTTATGTACACCATCCAGTAAACAGAAAAATCGGTAAGTTAGCGGTACAAATTCTGAGCAGGGATTTTGGCTCGGAACAGAAAAATCACGATATTTTGAGCTTCTGAAGATGCAGGCTCCCAAAGCAAGGCTTCGATTTTCTCCGTCTATGTCTCATTGTGTAGCTAAATGTATTGGCTTGAAATGAGTGTGTAGTTTTATGGGGGTATTTACAGCGGACATAGTTGAATTCGTCCTCGAACGAACTAGGTGAGTTGGCCTCGTTACTTCCCTCTCCTTTGATATAGTATACTGACACTGGATGTGACCATATATCTTGTAGCTGCTATTTCTTTGCGTTGCAAGCCCCTGTGCTACTAGTGTGTCTAGTCGCATTGACGAATACACGGAGTTCACGTTCCACGGCGGTCCCATGTTCAAAGGGATTGCTGTCTAATTCACGCGGAAAGATTTTCTTTAGTTTTTTCAGCACGGTTTGGTCTTGATTTCAAAACACTGAACGACACAGGTGAACCAATTTTCACTAACAGAAGGCACGTGTCATCAATGCAGATAAAAGTTGCCGAAGCGGACATAAAGTATTCGCAAGAACCTTTCATCAAAACATGCTTGTAAAGGATTCCTGGCCCCAGTAGCAGAACGGTGTGTCATGACGTGAGTTCGATTATAAGCAATTTACTGACCTGATTGAACTTGTGTCAACCAGTGTTGAAACGGTAGGACTTCAGATGTGCCTTGAATGATGAGAGTGATTGGTGAGAGCTTGAAGTCTGTTGTTCCTAAGTGTTGAAGCACAGCATTCGAAAGGTCAGTGACCAAAAGTTTTCAAGTTTTCAAGTTTTTCGGAACTTTCTGCAGATGTTCACTTTCAGAACGGAGAGATCTAGATGGCTTATCAGTTCTAAGAGATATAGCGGGGCTAATTCATGGAAGCATGTGTAGGCTAATGTCAGTAGTTTAAAATCAGTTCCAGCTTTGAGAGGCAACCAATGCAGCGACATCAGAGCAGAAGTTATGGGTGTCCATCTTAAAGTTTTTGTAGCAATACGTGCAGTAAGCCTCTTGAGCTGTTCATTTGTGATGTTACCCATCAATCTATTATAACAGGCAAGCCTTGACAGGACTAAACATCTAGCCATGACATGTGCAACATCTTTTGTGAGCAGATGTCGAATGCTTCCTTTGTTATCGAGATGAAGAAACAAGTCTTGAGTGAGTATGGTTTTACGCCGCTTTTAGCAATATTCCAGCAATATCACGGCGGGGGACACCAGAAATGGGCTTCACACATTGTACCCATGTCGGGAATGGAACCCGGGTCTTCGGCGTGACGAGCGAACGCTTTAACCACTAGGCTACCTGACCGCAGTCTTGAAGATGTAGTTACATGTTGTTCAATTGTAAGATGAAACCCTAGAATTTTCACTGAATCAGAGAAGGCAAATAGATGGCGTTAACTCCCACCCGTTAAAGTTTTGAACTGTGTCCAACCAGCATTGCATCAGTCTTGTTGTTGTTTAATTTCAGGTTGTGTTCAAACCATCCACGACTTGGTGGCTCTCGTGCAATCTTCGATCTTTGGAAGCTCGAAGTTCCATATCAGTCATGGGCATAGTAGTGATAGCACGTGATGCACTTGGTGATTTGCCTCATACTTTTCATGTATAAAGTGAAAAGAATTGGCCCGAGAACTGATCCTTTAGGAACACAAGACTAGAGGACAATTCCATCTGATATTGCTTGATTGGTAGTTACTGGTGACTGCGTCCATCAAGTGTGACGAGATACATTTATATTGCTATAACACACAACTATGAGAGGTTAACAAGTGCTTCTTTGTATTGAATGCATGTAAAACGACAAGATAGTTCAAAATAACTGCCCCATGAAGATCCGGGTTAGAATAGGTCTTCAACAACCCATGCTTGACGGAACAGGCGACTAGGCTTGTAGCAGGCGACTAACGGAATCGGGTGGTCAGGCTCACAGACTTGGTTGATGCATGTCATCGTGTCCCAATTGTGTAGAGTGATGCTCGTGAATTCAGTCACTGCATTGTCTGGTCCAGATTCGATTATTTACAGACCATCATCATATAGCTGAAATATTGCTGAGTGCAGCTTTAAACAACAATCAAACAAACCAACAAATCAAAAGAACACGTGGGGTATCAAACATAACCTCAAAATCATCATCAAAGTTGCGTTATTGATTCTAGAGCATTTATGTTATTAATCGAAAGATACATTTCCCTGACGCATCTCAGAATACAATATTTACCAGTAACACTAATTAACTTCGACCGGTATGACACGAAAGTCAAGTATTACTTGGCGATCAGTGATCTGGGATGCCGATGTGTTTAGAAATGTTCAAAATTCAGTGTGTCCATCAGTAGCCATCTTCCCGGGGCAAGGGAGATAACTGACTCTTAAAGTCAAGTGTACAGTCAGTTACCTCCCTTGCCTCGGGAAGATGCTAGTATCTGGACCAAGAACACAACCACTTCGATACCTAGTCGATCATATTCATCATAATGCTTTTATTCCTGATTGAATCAATATAAATGAAAGTAATTATTTGTAACAATGAGGTCACTTGAAGGCAACTAACCATGGTACTGTGGCAGGTGAGAAAGTTACATATTCTCGTGATGTTGATTGTCTTTATTTGTAATAAATCGTGCATGTTGATATGCTTAACCTTGGAATTGGAATTGAGAAACGTGTGAGTGTACCATACGCCCAAGGCTGAGTTAAAAAGCCTCATCTGTTAAAGCAAAGACATCCTATGAAGTGAGGTACAATTAGATATAGGCAACTATAACTACTAGTGCCAAGCTCCTCACAGCGATAGCCCGTTCGCGGAGCTCTCTATACCATCGCTGCCACCAGTCAAAACTCCCCACTGTGATAGGTGGCCCCAACCATGCTTGGAGTTGAACTCGCAACCGAATGACCGTTGTTTACAAACAAGTGACGACTGTCGTGACGCCGAATACACATACCCCTGCGAAATTACTTTCTTTGTTTTCCCATTTGAATTTCTTTTTTTATTAAAACTATCATATTATTGATATAGTAAGAATGTAAGGGAGAAGTTGTTTGATTTTCCGTTAGTCTGCAATCTCGAACCAATCTGATTATACAAACAACAAAGTAAATTGATCTTGAAAACATGGTCAGTCGTAAACCTTTTCAAAATTCACCATGATGGCATTCCCAAAGACATAAACAAAAGTATGAACGTGACTACATTTGGGGTTAGAGGCCAAATTGCAAGATTCTTGTATAGCGCCGACACTGGTGGCAGCGATGTTACCGAGAGTGTAACGAAGGTGTCACGCGCTGAGAAGGAGCTTGTACTAGTACTACTGAGGGGAGACAATCCGTTGCGGACGGGTGCCCCGTGCAGGCATGGGCTCAGTAATCTGTAGATCTGTGGTATATTTTAATCTCATTAAAATCAGAGTCCATCAAGTCCAAATTGTAGGATCCAAGGAACGTATAAATATAACAAAATGTCATTCAAATCACATCTTAGTTCTCGCTACCGTTAAACAAAGATCTGAGCGCATCCCATCCAACGAACTTTGATCCGACCAATCAGAGCCTCGCTTGCAAAATCATGAAAGTGAAAGTCGGAATGTGTTTTCTAATCAAGTAACCTTGAAACATTTAACACGTGATATCCCGAACGACAATTACGAGCTTGATGACTAAATCCATACAATATAGGTCATCTATTGGCCATTCCAGAATCTTCTTTTGTCCATTTTTCATATTTAAAATCGAGTTTTTGTCAAAATATGTTTCGAAGCGTTGTCACCAGTTTGAAACTAGTGCCGTAAAGCACGAGACCAGCTGCCTTCTGACTGGCGGATGTCGACTTCTTGTCAGTCATTCCATTGGTCGGTCAAAGTTCGCGAAAGATCGTTCTGACGTGACCCGTAACGGGATGTCCTCAGATCTTTGTTTAGCGGTAGCAGAACTAAGATGTGATTTTAATGAGATTGTGTTATATCTATACGTTCCTTGGATCCTACAATTTGGACTTTAGGTAACATTATACATTATTTTATTTACACGAACAGAGATAGAATGTGACAACAGGAAGTCCCAGAAAACAGAATGTTCCAGAATAATAGGGTGTTCAGGTAACTATGTAAGGCATCCATAGAGCTTAGTGTTGCAGATAAAAATGTGCCCCGATATCAAAATGTTTCCAGATTAGAGGGTGTTCCAGATAACACGATATTACAGGTAACACGGTGTTCCAGATAATATGTGTTAAAAAACTAGGTATACAGATAAGAAGATGCCCTGCTAACATGGCGTTTCTTGATAACAGTGTTCCAGATACAAAGGCGTCCAAATAAAACTAGTGTTACAGATAACAGGATGTTCCAGATAATAATGTGTCGAGATAACAGGGTGTCCTTGAGGTAACGGGGTGTATCCAAATATACTCACTAACGCGAATCCTAGAAACATGTAGAGCAGTATGTACGTTAAGAAGAGATGTTTCCAATGTGTACAACTTGATGACAAAGGTAACATTCAGTTAAGTGTTACCTCAGTGTCAATATTCTTTATCACGATATGCTGCACGTGATTTCCAAACTTTACACCTATTCATGCACGAGACAAAAGGTGCATCTCAAGTCATGGATCTATGACGTCACATGTGATGCGTTCATGAGCGTCGGATCACACAACATATCAGTATGTTCGTTTGTGGATCAAACCAATCCAATATCTCTTGAATATGCATAATTCTTAATATATTAACCTGCATACATATACATGGTATTCGTGTTCTTTTTGTCGGTGAGTATGTTATCGTGTTTCCAGATTACAAGGAGTTTCCAGATAGTAAAGTGTTTCAGAAAGGAGGTTTTTCCCAGCATACAAACATTTTTCAAGATAGGTTTTCATTCCAGTTTATTTTTTTTCGAGATTACAGGCTATATGCAGATGGTGGTTTGTGTCAGATGTAAGTATTGGTATGATTCTACAATCAACGAAGTGATCAGCAGCATCGATGTTGGCTGCAGGAATGAGAGAGTGAGCGAATGAGGTTTTGCGCCGCTGTTTGCAATATCTTAGAAACATCACAGCGGCGGACACCATATAATATGGTGTAAGAGTGGCACGTTGAGGGGTGGAAATGGATACCACTCACTCACTCACTTCCTTTGATGCATGATTGTCTTAAGTCCATCCCTTCTCAGTTAAATCAGTAGGTACAATGCAAAGGGTTCTTCTTTTGACTGGTTCTTTCTCCATCATGGGGTAGCCTAGTGGTTAAAGCGTTCGCTCGTCACGCCGTGATGTTGCTGGAATATTGCTAAAAGCGGCGTAAAGCAATACCCACTCACTCACTCACTCACTCACTCATAACTGCCGTGTCTGACGTCAACACAATCCCTTGATAAGTTCCAGGTGGCTCAGTGTAGTCTGTCAGGTTTCAGGAGAACAAACGGATAGATAAAGTACTGGAGTGTTTTGTGTCGGGGTCGGGTTTCCAGTCAGTGATTATCTCTGCCCCTAGTTACATTTGACACCCCTACCGTCACACACAGATCTCACCCACACGCTAAAACACAGCAGCGTTCTTGTGGAACCAGCGCCCACCTCCGATCACAATGTGTGTTGGGTCTTCGAATGAGTTTCACAATGGCGTCAACAGTACTTCGGTTTTCTCATGGCGTGGCGGGTTTATGTGGGCGGGTGAGTGAGTGAGTTGGGTTTTACGCCGCTTTTAGCAACATTCCAGCAACATCACGGAAATCGAACGCTTTAAAGGAAAATCCAAACATTACCAGGTCTTGAACTTTGATCACTTTGACGGAACCCCAGTCTGTCCTACAGACCTAGAAACAAATATATCCAATACAGCCCATGCAAGTCTATAATATTTGACAAGTCTAGATTACTACAATATGAAAATGAAGAAGTCTCTGGGCTCCTTTTTATTCTATTTATAACTATAATTTAACTGGTTTTATTCTGTGAAATAGTTTATTTCAGAGACTCGATGTTAGTCCAACGTAGTCGGCAAGCAAAGGGGTGTTTTCGACAGACCAAGAATCACTATCAGAATCTGGTACAGATACAGTGAGTGAGTGAGTATGGTTTTACGCCGCTTTTAGCAATATTCCAGCAATATCAACAGAAATTGGATTCACACATTGTACCCATGTCGGGAATCGAACCCGGATCTTCGGCGTGACGAGCGAACGATTTAACCACTAGGCTACCCGACCGCCACTGGTACAGATACAACGACTGGCATTGGAAATGAACAGGGATCGATATCTCTGTACGAAAAAGATGAGGCCAATGTGCCCTCTTTAGCATTTGGAGAATATGCAATGATACACAGCCCTGTAATTTTTCCTTACAGCATGTGTATGAATGTGAGTGAGTGAGAAGGGTTAACGTTGCTTTTCGCAATATTCAAAAAATCCTGAAAGGGCTTCACACAGTTCTATCCAAGTGGGCATCGGATCTGGAACTTCAGCGTGACAAGAGAACACTTTTTTTCAGCGGGATAATATATCCCACATACCCCGCCACGAACAAGACAGACTGCACGTGGATTTCTGAGAGTCAGAATAAATCCCATATACACAGCTTCGAAGATAAAAGCCTCACGCTTTTTCCGAGTCAGTGAAAGTCACGTGACATAACAGTTAACCTCAGCTCAATCGAACAGCTGTTTTCTATCAATTTTTAATTATTATACAACGTCATATTAAAACATGTCGCTAAGATAAATTCGCTGTAGCAGTGGTGGTGAGTGGTATAAAAGTTAACGTGGGAGCATAAAGCCACATGTAGCCCGATTATTACTGCTACAACTTTTAATGTCACCAAACTGATTGAAGTGATTGACAGCAGTCGTTATTATTTCTATGTAGGGGAGGGGGCCAAAATTCCCATCCGACAACATAAACTTCTCAGCTTCACTATCGTAGGTAAAACGAGATGTAATACACAATTTATATGTGTTTATTGTAAGCTTGTCGTAAGTGGCAACTTAATGGGTCTGGTGGTCAGGCTCGGTTTTTTTTATTGTTTGTTGTTTAACGCCGCGCTCAGTAATATTCCAGCTGTAATAATCGAGTCTGGACCAGTCAATCCAGTGAATGACATCATGAGCATCGATCCACGCAACAGGGATACCATGACATACGACATGACAGCGAGCCTGACCACCTGATCCCGTTAGTCGCCTCTTACAACAAGACCTGGGTCTTCGCTGGAGGAGTCAAGCATGGGTTGCTGAAGATCAATTCCAACTCTGATTTTCAGGGGGATGTAATACAATAAACACGCTTTAACTTGTTGGCGTTGGTACATAACTTCTGTTGATAAGCAGCTTTTGAGGTTCACATGCCAAATATATAGTGTGTGTTTAAAGGATTTATTTGTATCATGTTTGTATATCATATTTTATTTTATTAGTTCGTTTCATAAAATGTTGTGTGTTCTGTACTGATTACACGGTCCTATCCGCGTATATAGCCCTCTCAACATTCTAGCTAGTGGCAAATTTGGAAGTACAGCGAAAAACGCGTTAATATGGACGGCACCGTTCCAAGTGCTTACCTGGATTAAGAGAATTCCTGGATTAACGAGTGATTATATGTAGCCGTTCCTGGCAGTTATTGCTGGTTAATCCGGGTTTCAGGACAAACAGGATTTTAACTGTATATCATTTGTGTTAATACATATTAAGTATGCAACACCGATATTTGTTAACGTAGGCAGGAAGTTGAACTTCTCACCTTTTCTCAATAGCGTCAACCACAGCCATCTTGTAATGTTGATTCTGTCACAGATCTGTATTACTTTCAGTTTGTCGAACGCGAACAATGCTGTGTGTCGAATATGACATTAATACCCGTATGTGTTCTTCATATAACCGCTTGTCCGAAGCAGGTCACCTTAAGTATATACCTGGGGTCACTACACGCCAGTATATGGGTTAAGAAGATGTTTATAAACACGATGGCCTCAGGCCAATGTCCAAAAACAAAAGTAAAATAAAACACAGAAATCCTGAAGAAAATTGTAAATATACACAACTCAACCAAAGTAAAATATGCTACTCGGGAGAAGTTAAAAAACCACCCGATTCTTTCATTATATTTATTGACTGAGGTTATTAATATCTATACATTAGAGCTGTGTGAAAGTACCTATTGCGTAAGTAATTAAATGTCCGACAATATGCCTTAATTTTAATAACCAAAAAATGTAAAAATATTATACCTGTAAGATCAGTATGTGATGTTTTGGGTTTTTTAACTTGCACTTTACATATTACCTAAAACAGCTGAAGTTATTATTTCAATTAAGCTCGGATTGTCTTAGGACACCGTTACTCACATGCAGATAAGTGGGTTGCAGTAAGTATTACATGAAACTGCATCTCAATGAAGTATATATGTTACATACTGGCACTATAAATTTAACATCAAGTTCCAATTGTGAGTAAATATGGTTTTACGCCGCTTTCACCAATATTATTCCACCAATATCACGATGGGAAAACCAGAAATGGACTTCACACATTACACCAATGTGGGGAATCGAACCCTGGTCTTCGACGAGACGAGACGAGACGAGCGAACGCTTGAACCACTAGCCTACCGAGCGCCCCCATATCCCCCCTCCCCCCAATTGTACGTTATTGGACACAAATAATGAGGACAATATAATGGAGACCTGGTTTTATACAGTAGCATGTTTAAGAGTCAGTATAGAAGGAGTACAACTGATCTATCCATTCCACCGTTGCGTGCAGCAAAACACAAGTGTCTTAAAGCTTGGATTTTAAACGCAAAGAGGCCCATAGCTTTTAATGACCTTGCAGGTCGTAGCTATAGGAGCGTCCCTTAGATGATCCACGTGATTATTCCACAAATACCCATAATCCTTTGTTGCTCCGAACCGGCTTAAGGATTTGCCAGATTGTAGCATTATTGTTTATAATGTGTCTATGATTGTGAAGTACGGAGGCTCTGTGGGCTGCGTTACGGCTGAGAGGCGACGGCTTACTGAGCACTCACACCGAACCAGATCTATTAACACGATCTGATCTCCATACTCGGGATCGAACCATAAATCGCCCTGCTTGGGAGCTCTCAGTCGCTCGTGGCAACGGGTTAAGATCTACCTGGTAGCGGGGCACTGCCGACACTCTAGTCTCAACTACCGTTAGGACATAGCGGGGAATAGGACAGCGTAGCGGGTTTGCGCTTTCTAAAATGTGACATCACAAATTGCAGTTAAAAGCTTGTTATTTAGAAGCTTTGGATCACTTTCTCCACCTTGTGAGATTTTTTAAAGATGGCGGAGCTCGATGTCGCTACGTTTCCTGCCGGAAACTGGATCGCGCATCAACTACGACTTGTGAATGATGACAGCAAGAAGTTGTTTCCTTCCACGGCAGGGTCTAAGAGGTCGTACAGAAAATATGATTCTCTTTATATGGTGGACTTCGAGGACTTCCCGGACGGTGCGCTGACCACTCGTATGATGGACAAACTCAATGTAGGTATTTGCTGCGGTTGGGTCAAATCGCATTTTGGCCTTTATACTTCAAGATACAGGGGATACGTATATTTTGATTTGATCATACTCTATTAACAAAAGTTTTGAAAAGTGTATCTACAAACACGTAAATATTATGAATAATGTAAGGCTGTATAGCTAGTCAATTGATATGACGTGTCGAAGCTTTTTAGCATACTGTATATAACTGAAGTTAGACCAAGTTATTGAAATATTGAAATAAGAAGACCACTCGTGAAAATATCTCCTTTCTCCCGTCACTCGACACATGGAATGTCCTCTGTATATCCACCTTCTTTGCTAAAACCGAATAGCAGCCATTTCGGTAAATCCGGCCTTTGCCACTTCGTTATAGCCGCTATTTCGTTCAACCGATTTCACTAAGTCCGAGTTCGTTTTAACTGAAAATTTGCTCTATCCCACTTTGTTATATACTGAGCTTGTACATAACCTGAAGAATCTACATAGTATTACTAAATAGACAAAACATGAACTTACATATATAAGTGGAATTCGTTGTTGGCGAGCTTATAAAAGGGTGTGAATGACAGTTAACGCTAATGATATATCCTACTGATATATAAACCAGTTTGTCTGTAATTGTATGTAATAGGGATATATGATATACGTTTCGGTAATCCTGGATATGTTTAAAATCATGACAAATAATCATGCCATCTCTCTATCAGCACAGACACACAAGCAATGGCGCGTGTCTATCATTTCAGATCGAGCCACGTGATAGGCGGTGTTATGGAAATTTACACGTTATTGCTCAACGTGGCTGAATAAACATCATAACAATCGAATATTTACAGACCGCCGTCATATAGCTGGAATATTGCTGAGTACGGCGTTAAACAACAAACAAACAAAATATATACGTCTTCAAATACTATAATAAATATCTACAAGCCTTAAGGGTGGCGCTGTGGTATCTAGTGATTAAAGCGTTTGCTGGTGCCAGGGCACAATGTGTGAAGCCCATTTCTGGTGTCACCCGCCGTGGTGTTTCTGGAATAGTGCTAATAGCGGCGTAAAACCGTACTCACTCTCTGATATTGATGAATAAGTACATACGCTAGAGTGTAAGTATGTCACATGGATAGTTGTACTTTTTCTAAAAGTAGCACTTTTAACACCGATGTTAACAATTTCAAATATTATGAGGCGGGTTTTAAAAAAAATGTATATATACATATTCATATATAATTATATTCTCTAAACGTAAAAAAAATATTTGTGAAAATATTCTTGTACCTTTTTCGTAAAATGTTCAATAAATTTTCACCTTATGCGAGAATGCAGTTGTGATCGAAGAACTCGATTTATTATGATTTCAACCACTTAATTAACAATATTAATGTGATCGAGACACAATATTCGGGCCAAAGAACACATTTATAATAATACAATTCTCAGTCAATGGCAACAGTTTTTTTATTTCAAAGGACGAGTCAAGATAAGAGACCGTTTTAGTCAATGAAAATGTCAGTTAAGAATTTACACTTTCACATTTTTGTAATTCTGACATGATCAAATACATAATCATATAAAAAATGATTGGAAAAGGGAATAATTATTCGAAACTCAAGGGAAACACTTATCATGAATAAAAACAATTTTTGACCGCATGTTTGTACTGTTTCTTCATAGACCTATCACCCGATATTGCATTAGATTCCAAACAACCTCGGCTAACCTAGATGGGTAGTAAATCAGTAACCAGCTCATAGTCCAAACCTAGGTTTTGAAATGGGTCTCTTCTAGACCTGCTTTGCGGTTTTACAAACTGGCCCTTTGATATGAATATAATGTTTATTTGTGATTGGTTAAAAGTCATAATTATTTACGTGAAAATTCCATGGCGTGAATTGAACCTGCAACTTCTCATATTATGTTTAGTTTTCCCACCGAGCCATCGGGTCAGGTGATGAAAGACTGTTCAATTTTCCATGTCATGACTTCAGTTGTGTCCATGATGCATGTGTTTCATTCTCTCGCTTGCTTTGATCGAATTCTTTTTATACCGCGACACAATGCATTGTTTCACTATAAGGTTTCTCGATGTTTTCTTATTTTTTCTTGTATTTCTACCATTTAGATGGTTCATGAGAACACGACTCTGGGGTTTTGGTTGAAAATGAAAAACCGCGAACTCGAGAAAAGGGCTTTTCCCTCGCAGTTTTACCTTAACATGTAACCTGCTGGGCCATAGACAATATACACTCATGTGTGATGGTGGCTAGACCTGAAACAAACGAAACAAAGAACGGTGATTCGATGATGAATTTTAAACGGGTATCATAGTCGTATTTTGGACCTTACGTTTATTTTTATTCTCATCCTAGTAACGTTTTGAAAACGTTTGTAATTGTTTGGTCAGATCCAAATTTGAAAAGTTTACTTTCGTTTTCCCGTCTTTTATTCAGTTTGAGAGGGGGCGGTCGGGTAGGCTAGTGGTTAAAGCGTTCGCGCGTCACACCGAAGGCCCGTGTTCGATTCCGCACATGGGTACAATGTGTGAAGCCCATTTCTGGTGTCGCCCGTCGCGATATTGCAGGAATATTGCTAAAAGCGGCGTAAAACCATACTCACTCACTCTCTCAAGTCTGAGACAAAGACTTGCTCATATTCAGAAATTAGAAACAAACGCTTCCCGAAAACGCTCAAATCAGCCATTTTGCCACATTTAGCCTTACCAATTCGTTAGGTCGTGTTAAAAACCATGCCAACTCCCTAATAACTGTGATACCAATTTCTTAATGTTTTCCTCGCTTCTTACACAACGCAGCTCTCACGGGCCTCAGTGAAAGTAGACTGTCATATAGCAGGTGTGTTCTTTTTTCAAATGTGGTAATTTGGAAACAATCACAGTAAACGATGGTTATAACGAACTTAAAGGGACCACTAATTTTAGTTCGTTATAACCGTAGTTGTAAAACCACGATGTATATTGATATGCTACCTTTTTTATCCTGTTATTCCAACTTTGATATAGCCATAGTACATACACAGTGGATGTTTCGTGAAGGGGCTATGGGCCCTGTCTCACACTCTCAGGGATCGAACTCAGTAAGTCGACGCTTCATGGAAACCTACAATCCAGCAATTAGCAATGTGTCGTGCTTTGCAGGGCACGTTGTTCACAACATTACACGGCGTGGCTTGCCAAGTGTCTGGGGGACAAAGATTAGCGTGATCATGTCTGTGGTATATCCGCTGATTACTGTAAGAGCTGAAGGCAGACATGCTAGATGAGGTGTGGAGTAAACGGTCTGCTTGGTGCCACCTATAGACACTCGACGTAGATTATTATGTGTGTGTTGCTAATGGTAGGACAGTAGGGAAATACAGACTGGGGGATGCATACACACACACGCACGCACACACAAACACGCACGCACGCACGCACGCACGCACGCATGGGATACAGTGGAGTGGAGTGAGTATGGTTTTACGCCGCTTTTAGCAATATTCCAGCAATATCACGACGGGGGACACCAGAAATGGGCATCACACATTGTACCCATGTCGGGATTCGAACCCGGGACTTCGGCGTGACGAGCGAACGCTTTAACCACTAGGCTACCCGACCGCCCCGCATAAGATACAGGGGTAGGTAGACACATGCAGAGTTGCGTCCCTTTGGCACGCCAGACACCTATGATTGTGGGTTCGAATTCCAGTTCTGCTCGATTATGTTTCTAGGTTTGTCAGCACCATACCCGTGCTCGTGGGTTTCACCGAAGTGGTAAAGGTCTGAGATCTGGATCACTTCGGGCTTTCCTCCCACATTAAGCTGACACGCCGCGGTGTAACTGGAATACTGTTAAAAGCGGCGTTAAACACAAATCACTCACTCACTCATAAGGATGATAGCTGTACCATGGTGCACAATGGGTGCATTGCAAACTATTTTAAGTCACTGATGCACATGTGGTTTTATGCGAGTGAGTCACGGGTTGAGATATGTGATTAATGAGCACCCTCATGTATCGTCTTTGAGTCGCACGCAAGGTAATTGATTCGATGGGGTTTTATGCCTTGAGTAGATACCCGCTGACATTTCAGTTCAAATCTGATCAATCTAGCGGGGATAGGTATTGATTAGATAACGGGATTGTTGTAGACATATACGGGGGATTTTATGGCAGCCTGATCACGTACAGGTACATACGCAAGACGTCGGTGTGAGACACACTAGTAACATAATATATAGTATGAGCCTCTTCGTGTGCTGAATGAGTTGGGTTTAACATTGCTCTGACGATGTTCCAATTATATCACGACATGTCTGTGGCATGAAAGCCCGAAGTGATGCAGGTCTCAGACGTTTACCACTTCGGTGAAACCCATGAAGTCCAGAAACATAATCAGATCGAAATTGAGGTTCGAACATGGGTTTCTGGCACATTTAAGGGACGCAACTCTGCACAGTGTTGCAGCACCTTAGACGATTTGACTGCTCCTGTGGTAGATAATCAGTTGCAGCCATACAAAGCGTCTCTGATCTAAACTGATATAACCGCTGGGATTCCATGCCTCTTAAATTTCTGCTTGGTATCTTTATAAATACATACTGCAGTTTACGTTCAAACAAAAGATAACTCTTTGAATAAGGTAAAAAACATGTACACGTGTACTTCCGTTTGACTTACCTCTAGAAAGGATTACATATAGAGCATCCGTGTTTATCCGGGTTAGAATAGATCTTCAGCAACCCATGCTTGTCGTAAGAAGCAACTAACGGGATCGGGTGGTAAGGTTCGCCGATTTGGTTTGATACATGTCATCTTATCCCAATTGCGTGGATCGATGCTCATGATGTCATTCACATGATTTCTGGTCTAGAATCGATTATTTACAGGCCGTTCTCATATGGCCGGAATATTGCTGAGTGCGGCGCTAAACAACAAACAAACAAACAACAGGGCATCATTACTATATTTACAAAGCATGTCGCTGGTTCACTCAAAACAAATATTTTTTTTAAATGGGCATAAGCCATGAAGCATAGTCTTTCTGTAAAAAAATATTTGAATCAAATTTGTTGTGAGTATGGGGTTTTATTTTATGTTTTTATATTGTTTAAGAAAAAAAGAGGGGGTGGAAGCATGAGTAAAATATGAATGAAAGGGCGACAGGTGAAGGTGGTGAGGGCAAATTGGGTTAATGTGTTCAAGATTATGTGTGTGTGTGTGTGTGTGTGTGTGTGTGTGTGTGTGTGTGTGTGTGTGTGTGTGTGTGTGTGTGTGTGTGTGTGTGTGTGTGTGTGTGTGTGTGTGTGTGTGTGCGTGCGCGTGCGTGCGTGTGTATGTGCGTGTGCGTGTTTATGCTCTCGCGTGTGCGTGTGCGAGTGACTTGTACTAGTCTGGATAAACTGTCATACAGACCCTGAAACAAATATATCCAATACAGCCTTTGCAAGTCCAGAATATTTGGCAAGTCTAGTATCTGAAAAAAAAGAAAGCTCTCTTGGCTATTTTGTATTTATTTATATTTTATGACTATAACTTTACAACTGTTTTTTCTGTAGATTATATTCATTTCAGAGACTAGATGTTAGTCTGTAGCCCGGACTAATGCCGATTTTATAGTGCTAGCCCACTCAGATATCATGCCGCAGTTTAACATGCATACCCTATTCAGACACGGTGTACTGACCCAGAGACGAGCCGCACAGGCCTTGTTTTTTTACCATTATTCCGAGCGCCAGGCAGGGTAACAAGTACGCGTTGCCGGGGCCAGTAGAACTCCCAACCTTCCCCTCTCCGGGTAGACGCTCTACCACTAGACCACGGAGGCGGTCTGACTGTGTGAACGATTCCTTATGGCTAAAAACATAGTGGTGGTGTTGAATTGGATGAATTTGTCTGTGAAAATTCGTGCGTTTTTATATAAATGTCAAGCCGTGTGTGTATTCACAAAATGTTTGTATTCCTCAACCATTAGTCACCGCTCTTTGGTCTAGTGGTAGAGCGTCCGCCCGGAGAGATGGTACTTGTTGTTACCTTGTCTGGCGCTCGGCATAAAGGGGCTTAAACAAGGACTGGTCGGCTCGGAGTCAGTATACTGTGTCTGAGTCTGGCATTCGTGTTAAACTGCGGCATGGTATCTCAGTGAGCTAGTAGTAAAAATCGGCATTAGGCCGGACTAGTACAAGCAGACACACGCCCCCACGCACGCACGCACGCACGCACGCTCGCACGTCGCTATGTAAGTGCAATCATCTTGGTCGCGATGGTGAACCCAAATTCACCTCACCTCACCTCAACCGTCAGTTTGAGCAATTGGCTGAAGCGCACGTAAAATATAACTTCTGTGGTACAAAGCTTCACAATTTCTCTCTGTTTTCACGGCTTCACAGATAGAGGGTGAGTCAATGACTTGGCTTTGATCAACAGTTAAGTTCAATCACGGTGTGTCAGTATTCACTAAAGAGATATTACTGCCAACTGCAAGATTTTTTCCATATTACATTTGAACAAGTCTAGACATATTGTGTAATGAGCTGTAGGAACAAGGCCCGGGCATCTTGTATTGACCAGGTATAACAGTAAACTGACGTCCGGGCTTAATAGAGGAAATACGGTACGCTTTATACTGTCAGCTGCATACTGCTATTTGAGTAGTTGGTTTTATACGTCCGTCAAGGTCATCTTGTTCCTAATAATTCCACAAGAACATCTGTCTATTGCCGGGCATATCAACGACTTTAATAGACAATTTGTCTGTCCGGTTGTCAAAAACCTTTCAATTTCCGGGGTTAGTCTTTCACAATTTCAGTTTTGTGCTGGAAGTTCTGAGAAAAAGACAAATTTGTTCAATTTCGTATCAAAATAATATGATAAATTGAAATGGGCGGATGCTAGTGTTGTCGTTTTTCGAAAAAATACGAACTAAATAATTTCAAATCAAAATCCCTGGACCGCCATGAAATATTTGAAACATTAACCTCAGGATTCAATTAAATGTTTATTGCGTGTAAAAGTCCAGAAGAATTTGGTTTTTTCCCTTTCAACCACAATATGCCCCTTCTTATCATACCGTGTCGCTTTAAATTCCTTAGCCATAGTGTCATCAAGTTTAAATGTACACGATATATGTCATTAATGTCAAGTACCTTAATGGTTCTCAGGTAAATACCACAACCGAAAAATCACGGACTGTTACAACAAAAGACGCCAAGGTGCTCATCCAACGCTCTACTGCCCCGCATAGCCTCGTTCTGGTGTTTGTTTCAGCTGGAAGAGATCCAAAAGAAACGGGAGACGATAGCTGACGTGTTGTTCAACTCGAACTCTAGGGACCCGGGGCATGTAAGTAGAATGTTTTATTACTGTCTGGTTTTAATAATACTTACATTCAGTTGGCGGGGTAGCCTAGTGGCTATTGCGTTAGCCCGTGACGCCGAAAGGATGGGTTTAATTCCTAAGTACAATGTGAAACCATTTATTGTGTACCTCGGCGTGATATTGCTGGAATAATGCTAAATTCGGTGTAAAACTATGCTCACTTACTTTCTCGTATGGTGGATTAGACATTCTACCATGGCATTGAAGGATGATCTAATTTAATTGGCTAATGGGCGATATCCACATCTGACCACATCACTGCACGGATTACGTGCGCCTATATCAACAGAATAGGTTTCACTCCTAATTAATCGAATTGATTTTCATGTGGGTACTTCAAAGATGTCTGCCTCCTCATTTGAAAGAGTGTGTCAGTGAGTGAGTTGGGTTTAACGCCTCTTTGAACAGTATTCCAGTTACATCAAGGCGTGTCAGCTTGGTCTTTTGTTTGTTTGCTGTTTAACGCCGCACTCAGCAATATTCCAGCTATGTGACGAAGATCTGTAAATAATCGAGTCTAGATTGACATCTTGAGCATCGATCCATACAATTGGGGTACGATGACGTGCATCAACCAAGTCAGCGAGCCTGACCACCCGATTACGCTAGTCGCCTCTTGCGACAAGCAAAGGCGCCTCTTACGACAAGCATAGTCGCCTCTTACGACAAGCAAAGTCGCCTCTTACGAGAAGCAAAGTCGCCTCTTACGACAAGCAAAGTCGCCTCTTACGACAAGCATAGTCGCCTCTCACGACAAGCAAAGTCCCCTCTTGCGACAAGCAAAGTCACCTCTTACGACAAGCAAAGGCGCCTCTTACGACAAGCATAGTCGCCTCTTACGACAAGCAAAGTCGCCTCTTACGAGAAGCAAAGTCGCCTCTTACGACAAGCATAGTCGCCTCTTACGACAAGCATAGTCGCCTCTTGCGACAAGCAAAATCACCTCTTACGACAAGCAAAGTCGCCTCTTACGACAAGCATAGTCGCCTCTTGCGACAAGCAAAGTCGCCTCTTGCGACAAGCATAGTCGCCTCTTGCGACAAGCATAGTCGCCTCTTACGACAAGCAAAGTCGCCTCTTACGACAAGCATAGTCGCCTCTTACGACAAGCAAAGTCGCCTCTTGCGACAAGCAAAGTCCCCTCTTGCGACAAGCATAGTCGCCTCTTACGACAAGCATAGTCGCCTCTTGCGACAAGCATGGTCGCCTCTTACGACAAGCATTGTCGCCTCTTACGACAAGCATTGTCGCCTCTTACGACAAGCATAGTCGCCTCTCACGACAAGCATAGACGCCTCTCACGACAAGCATAGTCGCCTCTCACGACAAGCATAGTCGCCTCTTACGACAAGCAAAGTCGCCTCTAACGACAAGCATAGTCGCCTCTAACGACAAGCAAAGTCGCCTCTTACGACAAGCAAAGTCGCCTCTTACGACAAGTATAGTCGCCTCTTACGACAAGCAAAGTCGCCTCTTACGACAAGTATAGTCGCCTCTTACGACAAGCATAGTCGCCTCTTGCGACAAGCAAAGTCGCCTCTTACGACAAGCATAGTCGCCTCTTGCGACAAGCATAGTCGCCTCTCACGACAAGCATTGTCGTCTCTTACGACAAGCATAGTCGCCTCTTACGACAAGCATAGTCGCCTCTTACGACAAGCATAGTCGCCTCTCACGACAAGCATAGTCGCCTCTCACGACAAGCATAGTCGCCTCTTACGACAAGCAAAATCGCCTCTTACGACAAGCATAGTCGCCTCTTACGACAAGCAAAGTCGCCTCTTACGACAAGCATAGTCGCCTCTTACGACAAGCAAAGTCGCCTCTTACGACAAGCATAGTCGCCTCTTACGACAAGCATAGTCGCCTCTTACGACAAGCAAAGTCACCTCTTACGACAAGCATAGTCGCCTCTTACGACAAGCATGTGCTGCTGAAGGATCCCGGATCCTCATGGGTTGTCACCTTCATCTGGAAAGCCCGAATTGATGCAATTTCAAAAAGAAAAGGTGTATGTCTTGAAGTATTGACATCAAAGTTTAAATCCCCTGTGACGTCCTAATGACTACCCATACTCGATTATCCACTGTAATATTTCTCCATATTTTTATAATGACACCCAGGACTCCTTTGCTATCGCTGCTTTGTGAGTGAGTGAGTAAGTTTTACGCCGCCTTTAGCAATATTCCAGCAACATCACGACGGGGGACACCAGAAATGGGCTTCACACATTGTGCCTATGTTGGGAATCGAACCCGGGTCTTCGGCGCGACGAGCGAACGCTTTAACCACTAGGCTACCCCACCGCCGCTGCTTCGCTCTCTCCATCTCGCTTACCAGTTACCTCCTACAGAATTTGTGTCGCGGATGAAATTATCGTATACAGTGTATCGTTACAATTTTTTCCGTTCAGTGGTTTGCCTGATCCAGACTCGATCATTTACTTTTAGTCGTGATGTTTCTAAATTAATTCTTACTTGCAGTGTATAGCAACATTCACTCACTGACACTTTGAACGAGTCATCAGCTGTGACATATATTAGATTCACCATAACTAGAAAAGAAAACGAAACGATTACTATTAAATAACAATAGTAATGATGATGATGATGATGATGATGATGATGATGATGATGATGGTGGTGGTGGTGGTGGTGGTGGTGGTAAACCTGGATACTTTTACATTCGTTATTTAAGAAAACCTTCAATCCTTATTACATTGTGTATATATACCAGAACGTATCTTTAAAAAAACTACACAAGCTGCACTAATGCTTGTGAAACTGGAACACTCTATGTTGTAGCGTAGGACAATTGATTTGAATGTCATAACTGGGATTAATTTTTCAATGATAAACTCATTCCATATAACACCCCCCTGAACTATTGATGTCTCAGTGCTATGTTTGACTGGAGATCGTGTTTTTTCGTAGACCCAGATTAATATAACCCCTATTGACAATGCACACAGCAAATCAAAAATCGTTTTTGTTTATTCGACGGGGTTGTGTTACCTGCCTGATATGTCAAGGCTCGTCCAACAACTTACCCCGCTATACCACCCGCTCCCGTAAATTGTGTCCTTGTTAAGTCATTGTCTCTTTTTCGTACAAATACTTTTCCACTAGATACAATAATTAATGATACATAACCTCCTGAATAAAATACCATGACAATCAAATGCAAATAATTTCGCTTTATAACGAGACAATAATCAACCCTTCAGAAGGTAATTGTTTTCATATTACGCGCCTGCGCAAAGCACCTTGGTAACGCAATTATTACAAAGCAGACGACAGAAGTGGAAACTGGTTAGATTGACGCACACATCTGAAATATTTCTTAAAACTTTGAAGAAAACATCGTTTGTAATCTGAAAGAAGCTATCAAACCCCAAGGTATGTGATTATTATGTTAGGATTAACATACATGTACGTTAGACAGACAGGTTTCTGTCAATGCAAATATCTAGCTAATTTGCTGGTGTGGGATTACAAGTATACGTGAATCCATGTTGCTGGCCTCTAGCCTAGACAAGACAGGTCACAGAAATAATGTTAGGTTTCATGCTGTAAAGTCTTTACTTGACGAATTCATCTTAAAATAAACACATAGGTATCCTTATGATTAAATACGGTTAGAATAGCGTTCGAGCGCTTGAGAAAATATTTCTGATACTGCGTTTTGGATTTTCGTAACCTGTATGTATAGATAGATGAATTAAAAAGATAGGGAATGTTTTAAGAATATACAAATTGTATATATGTGACATGAACCGTAGAAAGTTGTATATTTTCAATAGCTTTAAGTTACATGTAGAAGCTGTCGTATCAAAACTACCCAACAAAATTAAGTATACACTTGAAAATGCACATTCATTCTGCTCGTTACTGTGTACTGTAAAATTGGGACCATCGTGTTCCTTGAGATACCGTATGTATCACCTGTTGTGAGATATGCCTACTCTATGATTTGATATCAACTCCATCACCATCGGGGGGCACAGATGGCCCAGTCGTCTAAGGCGCCGCGATTCGCTGTGCAGAGTTGCGTCACTTGGGCGCGCCAGAAACCTATGATTGTGGGTTCGAATCCCGGTTCGCCCCGATTATGTTTCTAGGTTTGTCAGCACCATACCCGTGCTCGTGGGTTTCACCGAAGTGGTACACGTCTGAGACCTGCATCACTTCGGGATTTCCTTCCACATTAAGCTGTCACGCCGTGATATAACTGGAATACTGTTAAAAGCGGCGTCACACCCAGCTCACTCACATCGAATAACCGTTGCTTGTTTGTTTCATGTTTAGCCACTATCAAACGTGGTGTTTGGATTGTCTGGTTATTTACAGGCCACCGTCAACAATCAACAATCATTGTGACGTTTCAGTTCAGGTGCGAGTACGTTTTCCAACAACTGGGGATAGCAAGGGTATACAGCTAGCTTTACATATAAACATAGACTAACGCATAGCTTAGTTTTCATATGTTTATAGATATGGCATTTTTTTTACAAATCCTTGTATATTTGTGAAACATACATTAATCCGTTGAAGATAACTGTAGCTCTTGTTTAGTGTTTCGATAGTTTCTGTCTATTAGTTCAGGGCACAACATAAGCTCGCGAGAGAGACATGAGTTCGAGCCTTGATGCCCCGAACTAGCATTTCTTAACAAACAGAGGTGTCCCAGGCTAGGGTTTGAATTAGGCTTAAATTGATTGTTATTTTTAAAAGGGAGATATTAACTTCTTACTGCCTGTTTCGTATTTTTTACTATTATATTTACTAAATTACAATTTTGAGGGTAAACGCGGATAGAATATGATCTACGTTTATAACGAACACACGAAGTGACGGATATAACGAACTTATGCTGTATATATGCTTATAACGAACTACGGTTATAACGACCTAAAATTAGTTGTCCCTTAGAGTTCGCTATAACCGTAGTATTCTGTAATTGATTTATATGATTAATGTACTATCACTATTCATTTGGATGATGTTTAGTTACACTTATTGCTAGTATGTATGTTATAGCCTCCAAGGGGCTAATCAAATAATGTTAACAGGTAGGGTGAAGATTATGGAAATGGAATAACACACTACATCTAGTCATGTTTATGGACACACAACACACTTTGTATCTAGTCTACCTCAGAGCAGGGTACTGGGGTACGTTACTCGTCTTAATCTGTCCATTGGACATCAACAATTCCCTGTCACTCACCAGCTTGAGATATTGATCCGCGGTGGTTGTTCCAAGTTATGGCAATGTCAAGAGCTTGTTAAACAGTCCTCCGCTCACCCATGATAACCCCGCACACAGGAGTACTCCTTGCAGCGTACCTGTAAACACCTCCCGGACAAGGAGCTTAGGCAGCTCGACATGATTTTAGTAACGGGGCCATTAAAGCCTCGCCGACCTAATTTATTGTATACCAGGTGAAATAAAAAGTTACCCGTATGTGAAAAACGGTACTACTTGCAACTGTTAGGTAAAACAAATGTTAACTGTTATTCAGTGTCTCAGATCACAGAGTGGTCCGGGTCTTTTTTGTTCATTGGACTTTATTTATTTCACTGAGCGGGCATTCATTTGAAGAGATAATTTAAAAAAACACAACCACCGACCATATTGTTTGGAAAACAAATCCATTAAACCAGGTAATTTAAAAAAGAGAGACAGCACAAAATGTCCGTGCAAAGACGGATATACGTTTTCTTAAATGACATGATCAATATAAGGTTATGTGCCCATCTGGCAATCACATACAATCATCTAGATCATGTAATAGCGAACTTGAGCCTCTATGTTTCTTACTACACGGGGCGGTCGGGTAGCCTAGTGGTTAAAGCGTTTGCTCGTCACGCCGATGACCCGGGTTCGATTCCCGACATGGGTACAATGTGTGAAGCCCATTTCTGGTGTCCCCCGCCGTGATATTGCTGGAATATTGCTAAAAGCGGTGTAAATCCATATTCACCCACTCTAACTACTCGACACTATATATTCCCTCAAAGGGGTAAAACGCCGAAAAACAACATCCAATGAAAGAGCAGATGCTGAGACGCATACATACTAAGTAGTTAAGGTATAATTTAGGACAAGTGGAAATTTGACATTTTGAGGGTTTTGTTATATGATATCATTATAAGGACTATTGGACTAAAATGTTTCTAAGTTTCAATTGCTGAGCCATAGTGCGGATGCGCCTTTAAGCAATATTCACTCACTCACCAAGACGCAATCTTTGCCCACCTGGTCGTTATGAGTTATGTCCCTTATCTGCATCGCCCAGCACGTGTACAATACAACACTCTTACAATCTTCACTGACAGGTTAATCCTCTGTGTTTCAGTGGCATATAATTTGTACGTATACTATTAGCGGTGAACGAGTGAACGATATTTTAGCTTTTGAACACATTGTTGTGTACACGGTGCACACACAGGAGAAGTAATCCCACGAACAATACGTCTTTGTTACCACTAAGTGTGCCGTACACAGTTATATGCGAAAACAAACTTTCGCGACTATACACCATCGGAGTGACGCACGGTTATAGATGGAGTTCTAAGCGGAATATAAGTCTGTTGATCCCACTCCGAGAAAAGTCGCCATACCGTTTTTACAACATTTTTACAAACTCTTTTTACAAAAAAACATTCTAAATATTTCTTATTGTCACTGATATATCCTCCTCCTATAATTGTTATTTGTAATTCATGATGTGAATTAAGGAAGTGTATAAATGACCATGAAATATCGTTTTAGATGTTTGGAAATTGGACGATACCAGAAAGAATACTGGACAAGGAGAGTTCCAAAGGAAGGCGTAAGTATGATGATAACTGTGCATCAGTAGATGGCTATCTGTTCCGCGAACCATGGAACACCTGTAAATGTAAATCTTGTCCCTGATCACATTTCACTGGATGTGCTTCAGAACAAATCAGGCCAAATAAAATTAGTCTTGTAGTAAGTATTTTACATGTTGAAAGTGATGAAGTGCTGAATAATAGTTGTTACAGTCCTTTTAGGTTTAGGTTTCAAGGTCACGTTTGCTTTTTTCAGGAAACATTCTGAAGGTCACAAAGCCGGTAGATGACAACTCACCAGCGACACGTAAGACGTGGAGATTTCTATAGTTGTTCAGATATCTGCATCGGGTGGTCACATTCAGTGATCTTGTGACCTGGGCTCCTTTCCACAAAACGATAGTAGGGCTAAGAAGATCGTAACTCCCATACTTTAACATGAACTTAATTCAATCGTAAGGCTAAGACCAATTTATGGAACGCGGGCCTGGCTGATTGTGTGTCATTGTACCTATTGACCGTTGCCCACTCTTTGAGGCCAGGATGTGTCCAGTCCAGGCTTGGTTATATACAGGTTGGCGTATTTCAGCTTGAATCTTGCTGACTGCGAAATCAAATAACATCCACTATGACGTCGCCAGAGCGGTTTACAACGTTATAAACCTGTCCTATAGCTCCAACCAACCTCCATAGTGTTCGTGGATTCAGTAGGACTAGAACCGACTTTCATTTCGAAACTTTTCCCTGATCTATATGCATGAGCATTAATTAATCACCACCTGTTTCAAAATCCAATTCCGAAAAATAATGGAACCCTAACTTGTCAGCATGTTGTATAAATGTACTGCACGTGCATCACGCAACCTGAATGAACTAACGCAAGTTCCGCACCAGGAATGGCAGAGGATCCCGATATTGAAAATCAGCAGTATAAAGAGATGCCTCGCAAGTGTCATCCGTGAGGGGGGGTGGATACTCTAGAAACGGACTGCAGAGTCAGTGGTGATTCCTAGGTTGACAATAATCGTTTTGCACTGCATAATGTGACAGGCGTGGTGTGGGCTGGGGTTACTTTTCAGCGTTGTTGAAATTAACGTGTTTAGACTTGTTCGCATAACGCCAATAAATCGGTACCGATTGCTGGTGTCAGCTTCGTTAATTGTGTAGTGGTAGTGCTAGGCATCCTGTTTGTCAGTTTCCAACAGTTTTATTTTTTTAATGAGGAAATATCCGAAAAAGTGCTTAACTGATGCTTATGAGTATACATACCTGACAGCAATGATACTGTAATGATATAATGTACTGTAATGATACATACACACTGGAGGTTGAGAACTCCATGCAATTTTTGTTGAACAACCTTGGGGATAAGATTGGTCAGTCCTATTTTATCCACCTTGCCCTGTCGCATACCAACATCGTTTGTAGCGTTAACACTGCCGTTATTGCAGTTCCAGTCATAAGGAAAACGACCCCAGGTGCCCGCCATCCTTCCCCTGCTCGGAGCTCACACCTTCCCAAGATGTCGTCCAGGTCCGCCCGGCCACCCACCAAGCCTGTCGCCAAGTCCCTGCCGTGTACGCCTATCCCGAGAGCCAAGTCGGTCGGCGCACATGACCACGACAGACTGAAGGAGGTAGGCCGAGTTTTCACAATCACTTCACGGTACTTCTCTCCTACGTTAAACGTCGTGATATCATATTTTGCTGGTCACTTGAGGTGGGGCAGTCCTCTGAGGCGCGGACTTAGCTGTGCGGAGTTCCGTCCTCTAGGCGTGGGTGACCCAGTTCTCCTAGATTCGAAGTCCAGATTTGCTTTGAATAGACTCCCTGGTCCCGCCGCGTGGGTTTCCCTAGATAAGCTGAGGCACCATAATATCGCTAAAATACTGTTCCATTAGCATTAAACCCAACTCCCTTTTTTCTAGTATCGATGATGGTGATGGTGATGGCGGTTGTGGTGGGGATAATTGTGATGATGGCGGTAATAGTATAGTGCTTTGATCGCCTAAACCTCTTTATGCTGGTGTTTAATCAAATGAACTCTTTCTTTGTTTTGATTGGCCTGAAGCTTCAGACACGATTTATCGGTACGATCAGGCAAATAACCTTGATTGTGCTGTGATCATCTAAAGAACCCTACACATAACGACAATCATAAGTGGGATGCGACTGTTCCAGGAACTGTGCGCCTCCTTGCGGCCCGGGGCTGTCGGCCTGGCCGAGGACTGGATGAAAGACGCCCCTCACATGGAACGCGAGGTTATAAAGAAGATCCTGCGCATGCAGGAGAAGCGGTCGCACCTGGACCAAGCCATGAGGAGGACACTCCTCCCGGACGCACGCCAGGCCGTGGAGAAATGGCTGGATCGTGCCACTGAAAGCGGTAGGTTCCTCTTTGACTTACTGACCACTTTATTCGCCAGCGGCTGCCTAAACATGGCTGTGTATATGATGACATCTATACAAAAATTCGATTTTGATGTTACAACTGTTTATAGATATAGACAAAGAATAAATTTTAGGCACCCCTCTATGTTTACAATGACTGGTCGTACGGACGTTCGCATTGAAACCCCGATGACATAACCTAGGAAATACGAGTGTGGTTTGCAAGAAGACACCTCTAATAATAAGAAAACTTAAAAAGAATATCCTGTTTTGATAGTTTTATTGTGATTCCAACAAAAACAGTAGCCACAACAACTATGGAGGTGCAGAGTCAGGAACACAATTCTACATCATGACTGATGATGAAAACTGTCATTTTAAATCCAAAGATGACATTCATGACACAAGTTATCAAGAGCGGGTACACGGCCTGGATGACAGTAAGTCATCTATCTGCTGAATGGGCAACTGCAGCCATTCCCGATGAAGAACTGCCTACAGTTGGACAGTGTCTGTACCAGTGGGTCCAGTGCCTGAGTGTCCAACGTCCCAACATGTCCCAAATATGCGCCAGCGGGTTCAGGTCAGGACTCATGGCATGCCACAACGGTGTCGCCACAGCATCATTCTGGAGAGGAACTGTGACTACTCGCGAACGATTTGGCCCTAAATTGTCATCCATGTCGGGTGGCGAGTGGGTGTTTGTCGAAATGCGGCACAGCAACTGGACGTTACGAATGTACCGATAACCACTGAGGTTTCCTTGGATGGTGACAAGATCCAGCTTACAATCGTGTAACAGGCAATCCCGAACCATTACCGAACCTCCTCCATGCGGTGTCGTAGGTCTTATGTTCCTGGGTGTGTTGGCAGTAGCTTTATGCCTTCAAACCCTCAATCAACAATCAATGACATGGAGTAGGAACCTGCTCTCATCGGATCAATAGACTTTTCGCTAAGTCCTCAGTTTCCAAGCTCCCCGGGCAAAACACCATGCTTAACGAATTCTCTGTTCTGGTTGACCTACGTCGATTGGGTAACTATTGGTGATGTTGCAATTGGTTGACGACGTACATGCCGAAACAGGGCCATCTCCTCACGCCTTGACGGCATGCGAGGTCTTCCTGACCGTTGGAGATCCGGTACAGCATTGGTTTGCCCGTGTTTTCGTACCAGTCTGCTGATTACGATATAATGATACCCTAGGTGACGTCCTATGTTTTTGTAGGTCATGTCTGTCAAATGGATACAAATAATACGCCATCTTTGCGCCTCTGATAACCTTCTTCGTGTTCAAAGATAATGCTTCAACAATGCAAGACAGAGACGCTTAATACCCACAACTGCGGTGTATAGATACTGCATTTTGATAACTACATGGGTGGCATGCTGCACGTGCATGTGGTGCTGCGATTTGACGTTTCAGTTGCCATTGTACTGTCTTATCATTCTATACATATTCATAACGAAATTTGCAGTTTAGTTAGAATGGGAATATTTCAGTATTAATTATTTTCAACGGAGTTTGACTTTTTTGTGTGTGTGTGCATAGATCATCTTCCCGAGGCAAGGGAGTATATGAGTGCTAAAGGTCCAACTTCTTTGTCTCGGGAAGTGGAAAACAGATGTGTTCATTAATCAATCCCATTTAATAATTGCTGTGGGTTTGACATTATTCTAGCCTTGCAATTAGTTCAGTTTAATTGTTAGTAGTTCGACAGAGAGTTGTGAATTTGTTGATGCAGCATTTAACAATATGTATCTTTTCGTAAATATGTGTAACCTGGCTGATTGTGTGTCATAATACCGGAAGCGGATCGTTGTTTGCTATCAACCACTGTTTTCCTGGCGGAGAATGACATTCACTCTCCTTCTTGCTCTCGTTTCTCTTCATCCGGGAGCAGAAATTCTGCACATAGTGTACGGAAAAATGTCTATTTCAGAACGCCAAGTTGCACTCAAATTCTTCACGTCTCTTGCCGGAAGTAAACTCATGGGGGTGACAGCTGACGAACAAAGGTCAAGGTTCCAGCAGGTCATCAGTACGCTACAGAGGTAAGGATACTGTTCTACACTAAGCTTTGTCTGTTTGCAACGCTTATGCTCTACACTCAGCTTTGTCTGTTGTAACGCTTATGCTCTACACCTAGCTTTGCCTGTTTGTAACGCTTATGCTCTACACTCAGCTTTGCCTGTTTGTAACGCTTATGCTCTACACTCAGCTTTGTCTGTTTGTAACGCTTATGCTCTACACTCAGCTTTGCCTGTTTGTAACGCTTATGCTCTACACCTAGCTTTGCCTGTTTGTAACGCTTATGCTCTACACTCAGCTTTGCCTGTTTGTAACGCTTATGCTCTACACTCAGCTTTGTCTGTTTGTAACGCTTATGCTCTACACTCAGCTTTGCCTGTTTGTAACGCTTATGCTCTACACCTAGCTTTGCCTGTTTGTAACGCTTATGCTCTACACTCAGCTTTGCCTGTTTGTAACGCTTATGCTCTACACTCAGCTTTGTATGTTTGTAACGCTTATGCTCTACACTCAGCTTTGTATGTTTGTAACGCTTATGCTCTACACCTAGCTTTGCCTGTTTGTAACGCTTATGCTCTACACTCAACTTTGCCTGTTTGTAACGCTTATGCTCTACACCTAGCTTTGCCTGTTTGTAACGCTTATGCTCTACACTCAGCTTTGTCTGTTTGTAACGCTTATGCTCTACACTCAGCTTTGCCTGTTTGTAACGCTTATGCTCTACACTCAGCTTTGTATGTTTGTAACGCTTATGCTCTACACTCAGCTTTGTATGTTTGTAACGCTTATGCTCTACACTCAGCTTTGTATGTTTGTAACGCTTATGCTCTACACCTAGCTTTGCCTGTTTGTAACGCTTATGCTCTACACCTAGCTTTGCCTGTTTGTAACGCTTATGCTCTACACTCAGCTTTGTCTGTTTGTAACGCTTATGCTCTACACTCAGCTTTGTCTGTTTGTAACGCTTATGCTCTACACTCAGCTTTGCCTGTTTGTAACGCTTATGCTCTACACTCAGCTTTGTCTGTTTGCAACGCTTATGCTCTACACTCAGCTTTGTCTGTTTGTAACGCTTATGCTCTACACTCAGCTTTGCCTGTTTGTAACGCTTATGCTCTACACTCAGCTTTGCCTGTTTGTAACGCTTATGCTCTACACCTAGCTTTGCCTGTTTGTAACGCTTATGCTCTACACTCAGCTTTGTCTGTTTGTAACGCTTATGCTCTACACTCAGCTTTGCCTGTTTGTAACGCTTATGCTCTACACTCAGCTTTGCCTGTTTGTAACGCTTATGCTCTACACTCAGCTTTGCCTGTTTGTAACGCTTATGCTCTACACTCAGCTTTGTCTGTTTGTAACGCTTATGCTCTACACCTAGCTTTGCCTGTTTGTAACGCTTATGCTCTACACTCAGCTTTGTATGTTTGTAACGCTTATGCTCTACACCTAGCTTTGCCTGTTTGTAACGCTTATGCTCTACACTCAGCTTTGTATGTTTGTAACGCTTATGCTCTACACTCAGCTTTGTCTGTTTGTAACGCTTATGCTCTACACCTAGCTTTGCCTGTTTGTAACGCTTATGCTCTACACTCAGCTTTGTCTGTTTCTAACGCTTATGCTCTACACCTAGCTTTGCCTGTTTGTAACGCTTATGCTCTACACTCAGCTTTGCCTGTTTGTAACGCTTATGCTCTACACTCAGCTTTGTCTGTTTGTAACGCTTATGCTCTACACCTAGCTTTGCCTGTTCGTAACGCTTATGCTCTACACCTAGCTTTGCCTGTTCGTAACGTTTATGCTCTACACCTAGCTTTGCCTGTTCGTAACGCTTATGCTCTACACCTAGCTTTGCCTGTTCGTAACGCTTATGCTCTACACTCAGCTTTGTCTGTTTGTAACGCTTATGCTCTACACCTAGCTTTGCCTGTTCGTAACGCTTATGCTCTACACTCAGCTTTGCCTGTTTGTAAAGCTTATGCTCTACACCTAGCTTTGTCTGTTTGTTTTACAGGATGTCATGTTCATATATGAAAATCAGTTCAGTTCATATCAGTAAATTATGTTTTGTGAAATTATCTGATTTGGAAATAATATATGATAAAATTGTAGTCTCGGGGAAAGAAATAGTTAAAATAGGGTAAATCTGGTATTCTATTGTGGTACGATTACTACAATATTAGATATCAATAATGCATCCTGAAAATATCATTTAAACAGCAGTGGCAGTGTGTTTAGCATTTACTTGATTACTTGATGACGTAACTCTATTGTTGTTGCAGTTGTTTCTGAGCCAGTACTTCACTGGTTATTCCGAACATAATTTAAACAAGTAAAACTGACGCAACCATGGGTCATTATGCAAAATCATAGAGCAATTATATACCAACCATAACATGGTTTAAGTCGGAAATATCACCCTGAACGGTTGATTCTGGAGGCAGTATTATGTATAACTCCGTGAAGGACTGACGATGTGGTAAAGCTGGACTGATGCTGAGTATACTGATACACAACATTCACGCTCTATTGCAGGAACAAGGGACGTGGCACCCCCCGCCCCTCTGACCGACCCACAGATTCCAGTCAGGACAACTCCCGCCTGCAGTTCGTCAAGTTGCTGGACCCGGAAACACGCTCCCGGCGCTGGCAACAAACCACGTGGCACCATCTCCCAGAATACCGGGACAAGGACCGCGTGAACAACTGGAGCTCGCACTACATCCGCCCCCACGCCGCTGTCCCCCGACACTTCGTCATCCACCCTGACTGGGGCTGAACCCAGGGGGAAGAGCTCACCCCACTTGCCTCAGCTAAACCGAAGCCAGTGATTTACAAAACAGTAATCGAATTTTAATCTGGGTAACTAAACATTAAATATCAACTCCGGGCCAAGTTATATGATGTAAAATGTCTCTTTCCCCTCACATTATAGTGCAAAAAAGTCACTGTTTCTCTTCACATATATATTTGCATTCGATGTTTAGATTTTAATTTTATTGACGTTACTTATATATTCTGGGATTGTATGAAGAATAATACAATTTCTAGTTTTGTTGTAAAAATAAAAATGTTAAGACTCCACAGTCACGAAATTTTTTTGGCTCCAGCCCTTTTTGGAACCTAAGTGTTCAATGGGTCCTTAGGCCAGATCCATGTAATTGCATGTTTCATATATTTGAATGTTGAAAAAGTGCTGAAAAGTGACAGGCAGTTCTGTACAATACATTGTAGTAGATAATTTTAGTCGAAGTAGCAACAGCAGTGTATTTATGTTACGGAGATCTCACTGATTTGTAACATTTAAATGTTTGTACATATACATCCAGTATTATTGAGTTTAATCAACTCTAGGTTGAAAAGTCTCTGCACTTCATTTATTACAGCTAGTGTGTCTTCATTATCTAAATAATTAGGTTTAGGAACAAGATTATGACATAGGATAAGGCAAAAGAAGAAGGTTGAATTCTCTTAAAAAAGGAATGTGTCGAGATGAAAAGTATTTCACTATTGTTTGTCTCCTATGCAAGTTGTTTATTACAATCTAATCAAAAATGAGTAAAATGCAAAGTTCATTTTCTTCAAAATATTAATCAGTGTAATCGAACAAAGCCTATGCAAACTTGAGACTTCATGTTGCCTTTCTATATATACGATCCATATGGTAAATATATAATTCAAACCTTGATCGAATGTGAAGCCAGCACAGCCGGAAGCGCTCGTTAAATCTCTTAAGATGTCAGTAATCGTTTCGGCAATTACGTGCGTGGGTAGAACCTCCAACAAAGGTTCAGTAATTAGTATTATTACTTGGTAGATATCTACCGACAACGGCACTGATGGACTCTTCTCGGCATTGGCCCACTTATAAATCGTGTATATATTTTCTGTTCGGGAAGACATATAAACTTGAATGTCTGCACGGTGGAATGTTTCGTTTCGATGTACAAGCATGCTTCCTTGCCGAGTGGTTGACATGTGCACCGTTACACCCTGCAGTACTCAGCAGTATTAATACCAAGTATTGACCCCTTCTGTGATATTTGGAATGCATACATCAGTCGATGTGAGTGTACCACTATTTATTTTATCTATCACCATTTTTATGTATACCGACACACACACAAAAAGCATTAGCGAAACTGAATATTCTTTTCCGGATTTTTAGAATAATTCGGTCTTATAGACGTGTTTCTTTTGATGTTTAAGTTAGACCCGCACTAAGACAACCACAAGTCTTAAATAGGGAGTAAGATCTCGTTAATTTGTCTATCGGGGATGCGTTTCTTGTGTATGTCGTTGTTGGTGACAGGTGAACGTTCTGTAGAACACCCTATCTGTTAATAGTCCTGTTATTTAAGCATGCACTATGAATATCCAGAATTGTTCTTGATTGAAAGTTTCATAACCTCGTACATATCACAAAGACGAATATTTAGGTACGTACAATACAAACTGAAATTATTGTTCGAGTATACAATAAATAGAATGTAAAATGAATACACTACTCATAGAGAAATCATATATGTCATTCTGTTTAGATATACATGTGACATATTGTGGGGATATTCTCGTTTTCTTGAACAATGCACAACCACGACAAAATTAGAATGTGCTTGTGATTGAGAGGTTATATATCAATTGTAAACAATATTGCCATATTCTCAACATTCTACTCAATGTACAAACAGAAGATCAGTGGATGAGGTAGTGAAGCTGTCAGAACCTCTATACAGCTTAAATGACTGTGTGAAGCTGTAATTTCCGATATCATGCACCAGGACGGGACACTATATAATTATACATGCGGGAATCCTGGTTATCCAGTCAGTTGGGTTATATGTATTATCCGGGTTAGGTTTTCCGGGCTTACACGGTTCCTTCAGTGGATTTTGTCCTATATTCTAAGATCAACTCAAAGATGGTTTGTGTAGTCCCTGCACCGGCCGTGCAATGGTGTGTGCTGTGCTATATAGCCACTGGGTGTGCGTTCTGATATTAGTGATAGCATCGTGACAAACATCTGTGTAGCAATGATTAAATGTTTCATGAAACTTTTTGTTCATTCGTTGATACATATTACTAATTTATTTTTTGAAACATCGTAGTTTGTTGCTTGCAATAAAATCAAATTAACAGTCATTGCTTGTTTATATTACTTTTTTGCACGCATATGCTCATAAAGTTGGTGAATCAAGTGTATTTGCCGCTTGCAGACATGACCAGCATGTGCCCGTTCAAGCCTATCTACCATATAGATCATTCCGTGTCATTTAATGCAATATTACATACACAGTGTTGCGTTGTATGTTCAATATGGTGGCCTCGTTTGAGGATCACTAGGTCTCTGTGCAGAGTTGCGTCCCCTTGACTGTGCTAAGATCCGCTTGTAGAGGGTTCAAATACCAGATTCAGCCCGATAAAGACCTAGCACCATCAACACTTAATGCGTGATATCTAAAGGTATAATAAATGTTTGGGTTTTCTCTTATTAGGCTGAAACTTTGTACTTCCAAGTCTACATATGCAAATTATATCTTGACCTGAACTCGATATACGACCAATCCGGGTGATAATATATGTTTATCTAGATATACCACCAATCCGGGTGATTATATTGAGAGGTTTATCTGTATATACAACCAATCTAAAAAAATATCATATGTTGAAAATATTTATTTAAATATAATTTGTGTTCAGCAAAATAAGCACAACAAAAATTGCTCGTCAAGTCATGTAGAGGTGTAATCTACATGCAAAATTTGCACACAAATATAGGTGAATATATACACTTCACCCTAATACAGTAATATATTCATGGCAGGTTGACTCATCCGTCGCTTAGTCAGTCTAACACGCCAGTGACGTTACATCATGAAATCATTAATGCATGCTTAACAAATAAGTGAATGTTTGCATGTACACAAGACTATGTGGATTACAGGTAACAACACGTATATCCAAAAGTCCTTCAAACAATGACATCGATAAGTCATCTAAACCTATTAATCGATCAGTTATCATTGTGTATATATAATGGCACATGGCAGAGCTAGGTTCATCTTCCCGAGGCAAGGGCGTTAACTGGACTAACTTGACTTTTATAGGCAGTAAACTCCCTTGCCTCGGGAAGATGATCTAGGTTAGGCGTATTTTACGACGCTGGTCCTAACAGTGAAATATTCTGGTTAGAGGTGTCATTCATACACAAGCTCTTTTTGTAACAATTTGCACATCATATAGACCACCAACGACACAAATGGCTATTGGTCAGTTGTTAAATTCTATGAAATTATTTCCCACCTATAATTCTACGCAAGCTGGTAAGCTGGGAAATATCTGTGACCCGTGTGAGTACATCCAATTAGTCACTTGAACACATCGATGAGATCATCACAAATCAACTTTCCTATACAGTGAAACCCTGATAGTCTGGACACTGTACGTTGAGGAACTCAACCTCACGGAGAACTACCGTTGCGAACGTCTATACATTATATATGGGACATCACAAAGTACCCATTATACGTTTATCCTGATATTGGTTAATCTGGACAATGTCACTAGACCGGGTACTGTCCTGACTAACAAGGGTTCAGTGTATCTTATTAAGGCCCCTCTCATATCATTTCGTGAAAGTATTTCCGGTACTAGACAACGTTGGCGTGAGACGAGCCACGTCAACTGTCCGAGTCCGCATCTTCAGCTAGTTCTGACCACGTGCGCTGTCTGTCCAGATCGCCCTGACAGAGCTGACCTAGTTTAATGACGACCTCATCATTGGAACTCCTCCACAAGAGGAAACGCCGATATACGAAATACTGATTCAGGGCCCGACGACCTGGAATAGAACAACAGTTATATTGGCAGGGTCTAAACCACAAGCATAAGTGGGACATAAATGGAATCATGGTATCGCCTTCATATATACGCCAGATCCCATAGAACGACGTGTTGTCCTCGAATTGTAAGAAGCGAGAGATTCATGCCAGAATTGACGCCATGCCTATGCATAGTGGAATGACAGACGCCATTTACAGAAACCCCTCATGCCAGAATTGACGCCATGTCTATACACAGTGGAATGACAGACGCCATTTATTGCAACCCTTCATGTCAGAATTGACGCCATCTCTATACATAGTGGAATGACAGACGCCATTTACAGAAACCCTTCATGCCAGAATTGACGCCATGTCTATACTAGAGGAATGACAGACGCCATTTACAGAAACCCTTCATGCCAGAATTGACGCCATATCTATACTAGAGGAATGACAGACGCCATTTACAGAAACCCTTCATGCCAGAATTGACGCCATGTCTATACTAGAGGAATGACTGATGCTACTTACTGCAACCCTATGAATTTAGCATCCTCTTCAAAACAGACAATTGTTTCATGTGAAAAGATGAGCGGAACATTTTTATCATTACCGTCGGCATGTACAAAGAATAATTATTCTTGTCTCGTGCTTTCTGGAACGAGTCTATTGTTTTAGAACTCATCCCTAACCAACCTTCTGCCATGTGTTCAGACGGGGAGTCCACTCGCACGATGTTTGGGTGTACAGCTTTTCTTATAACCGCCAACACCTGGAAACAAAGAACATGGAGCCACATACACCATATTTCCCTTTCCGACTGATCACCATAAATATTCAAGAACGTCTCTCAATTGTGGCGACACTGTTAACTGTTGGCTTGGATTTTGTATCGAGATTAGATATTTTTCAGCTTCAACTGCAAAACCGGATATATTTTTTAGATAAGACTTCTTTTTTTAAAGTAAAACACAACGTAATGTTTGTGGCAAGCATTTTCCTTTCCTCCGAGGTCTGAAGCATACTTTTTTTTCAAGAATGTTGAAGAATATCAAATAGCTGGTCTCTAAAAGCCTACCTCTCTCCCTTGCTTGTCTCCTTCTAAGAAACACCCCATGACATTGATGGCTGCCTCCTCTGGCCTCAGTTTGCTGATCATGTGCCCGAGCTTGGACCAGAACCTGTATAAAGTATCAGCATATTCATATGGTATACCATACATGACATCAGCGCATTCATTCACAATCATAATGCCCAGGACCATAGAGTGAAATGTATCCAGTTTTCGTGTCATAACCATGCTTCCACGAGATTACGGGTCAAAATATATCCCTACACCTTTGCCTGTAGTAAAAACCGACTACTTGGATTGGGTAGCCTTGTGTGGCTGGTGTGTGACTCCGCGATGCTATACCCTACTATGATATTTACACGGAGTTTTCACACCTCCTTTCTCACTGGCTCTTGCGTGTCATCGTAACCAGATGGCTTGGGACGTTGCTCATAGTATCAATCACGGGATTGTCTTGAGCAAACTCGGTTATTTCCAGGCCGCCGACAAGGAGCTGCGGTATTGCTGAGTGTGGCTTTTAACAAGAAACAAACGAACATCAGTGTAATAATGTCTCTGATTGGCACATACTGGGACGACACTTACTCAATGACGGGTGCATAGTCAGCCCGCTGCAGTTTCTGGGGCGTCATTACGTAGTTCTTCAGCAGGTAGCAGAACCCAGTTCCGCCCTGCAACAGAACACAACCTTAACACAAATTGAACCCACCAGACCACACCGTTAACAGTGCCAGAACACAACGTTAACACAACCAGAACATAATGTCAACCCCATCAGAACACAACGTTCAAACAACCAGAACACAACGTTAGCACAAACAGAACAAAACGTTCACACTAACAGAACACAACATTAACACAACCAGAACACAATGTTAACACTGCCAGAACACAACGTTCAAACAACCAGAACATAACGTTGACACTACCAGGACACAACGTTCACACTACCAGGACACAACGTTCACACTAACAGAACACAACATTAACACAACCAGAACACAATGTTAACACTGCCAGAACACAACGTTCAAACAACCAGAACATAAAGTTGACACTATTCACACTACCAGGACACAACGTTCACACTACCAGGGCACAATGTTAACACAACGTTCACACTACCAGGACACAACGTTCACACTACCAGGACACAGTGTTAACACAACGTTCACACTACCAGGACACAGTGTTAACACAACCAGAACACAACGTTCATACTACCAGGACACAGTGTTAACATTGTCAGAACACAACGTTCAAACACCCAGAACATAACGTTAACACAACCAGAACACAACTCGTCACTCCAACGTCACTCTTTTGTAATTGGAGATTTAAAAAAAACTTCATTTCGTCAAGTGAATTTATTGTAACATCATGGATCTCCCAAAATCCATTGCAATTTTCGCTACGGTAATGCATTCCTGAAAATACAAAACACATCGACAGAAATGAGTAATTGAGTTTACGCCGCATTTGGCACCAAGAGTGGAATCGAACCCGGGTTTTCGGCGTGACGAGCGATTGCTTTCACCATTAAGCTACCCGTCGTCACCCTTTTAACATTCATAGAAGAATCTAAAATACCAGTTCAGTCTTACCCCACATAGCAGTAAACACGAATGCATCTTGCATCCCATGTGGTAATGATCAAGTCGACTTTGTACTGCATCTGAAAAATATATCATTTAATATGTATTCTAAAGTTTCCGTTCTATGACAAGAATTCTCAGTATCGTTATTATGCTATTGTTAAAATTTCTTCTTTTCACGTGTATTGAGATATAAACTGCTTGGCAAAATAAAGAATACAACCATGTTTAAAATTAAACACAAGATTTTTTTTATTGGATGGTGATATAAAATTTTGATTGGGGTATCATTGTTGTGTTTTGGACCTTGCGTTAGCAGTTTCTTTTTCGGAGCCTGTTTTCAGCCTAGTAACGTTTTGACAACGTTTGTAATGTTTTGGTCAAATCTAGTGTACACCTTTTGTCCGGCAGTTTGCACCTATTGCTTTAACTGAAACTTTTTAAACAGTCACAAAATGCATCGTCTACAAATTTGTTTAATATTCTCAAGCCTTTTTTTAAAGCACGCCTTTGTGAAATGTTCCGACCACGAGAGATCACGATCAACGATATGTATCCTCAATACTTGAACTTACTTAAAATATCTTCGAAAGACCATGTCTCGAATTCCTGCAAACAAACGTACAAATCAAATATAGAACGCTTTCTGTTATGTTTCCGTACGTTTATATAAATCGCTTTTGCTGTCATTGATATGTAAGAAGGTTACACCAATCACAGACTATATTATTGATAATATGCATTCTTGTGGTTTCAGTCCACTTTAAGTAATACCTAGCAATACAACATGGAGAGACACCAGAAATGTATGTTTCACACACAAAACCATTATTGCGAATAGAACACGGGCCTTGGTGTGATGTGGAAACACTTTAACTACTAGACTTCCCCAACGCCACACAAGGTACTCCTTAGTTTTCAAAACTGTCACATTTTAAAACTTTCACATTGTCACTACAAACATCTACTCTGAATCTTAGTCAACCTTCACCTTGCCTTTGGCTGAGTTGTTAAATAATATTGTTCTCAGCCATTCATTATTATACAATTAAAAAACATTTGTTACATGTTAAAGTGGCGGTATGGTAGCCTAGTGGTCAAAGCGTTGGCTCGTCCCGCCTAAAACTGAGGTTCGCTTCCCAGTGAAATCTCTGGAGTCTCTCTGTCATGGTGTGGCCTAAATATTGCTAAAAGCCGCGTAAAACCTACTCACTCACTCAACCCACTAATCAGTTGTCACCCACACCCACACCCACACTCACTCCATAACAGATCATCACTCGCAGACTTAAACTAGGTTAATTCTATTTCAATGCCAATGTGTCACTGCCATTGATTTTCAAATATAAGATTAATGTTGAGTTGGATTCTCTGAAGGTTATAAAGGTAAGTATTCCGAATTATGGCAATATTTGCTATTGTACTCACGTAAACAATAAATATGACATTTTTATCCTTCTTGATCGCCTTCTTCATAGAATGACATCGGGGCAGGCGCGATGACACCAGCTGTGGCAAAACAGAAGCAGAACACAATCAGCTGCGTATTCCAAGCAGCAGTATCGATGTCGTAGCCGGACTGAGTAAACGAGAGGTCGACGTGAGAGCGTCACATTTTGTGAAGTTAATTACCATACTGATGCGGAAGTTAGCACTTTTACCGACATCTTCCTGAGGCAAGAGAGTTAACTGACCATAAAAGTCCAGTTTCCACCCTTGCAGAAATAGGCTGGAATTATATAGTTATATTTTGGCTGGACTAACGAGTCTATGCGTAGTCCAATCATAATCGCGTAACGATATCGACATCCGGTTCGTAAACTGCCGTGCTGGGTCTGCAAAGCATGTGTACCAACAACTCGGCCTAAACATATATTTTACAAATCTTTTCATATTTTTAATCAAGGTGCACACGTTATTTGATGCACTTCGCGAAGTAAGACTCGTTTTATTACAATACAAATTTTGATTTTCGATCAGATTGTCTTGACTGGGAGCTGCCATTTTGTTTGAAGCAAATGCAAGTGATATGAGTGGTGGAATCTGATTGGTAGATTGATAGAAGGGACATAACTCGTAATAGCAACTGGTGGCGCTACGATCGTGCCAAGAAATTCCAGCATAATTTAGTTCGGCAAGGGTGGAAACTGGACGTTTACAGTTAGTAAACTCCCTTGCCTCGGGAAGATGTTTAACCGAGGGAGAACAAACTGCACCGAAACTGAATAAAGAACGCAAGAACCCTTCAACTCTTTCGTCAAATAAATGTTTCCCTTTAGTTAAAATATATAAAACGACAACCTCTTTCTATAGTCAAAAGAAATTTCTGCTAAAAACCTTGTACTATTCCGACTACATCATAACAATGTGATTGTGAATCACTACCAAACAGAACCCGTGGAGATCTGGGGTAGAATAGGTCTTCAGCAACCATCGTTGCCGTAAAACGCGACTATGCTTGTCCTAAGAGGCGACTAAAGGGATCAGGTGGTCAGGCTCGCTGACTTGGTTGATATATGTCATCGTATCCCGATTGCGTGTATTGATGCTCATGACGCCAATTTCTGGATTGTCTGGTCCAGACTCAATTATTGACAAACGGCCGTCATATAGCTGTAATATTGCTAAGTGCGGCGTCAAACAACAAACAAACAAAAACTATCTGATAAGTGATGATAACAGGTATTTGAGAAAAGGTGAGTTTCACCAAACTGGTAAACGTCTAAGACATGCATCCTTCGACGTGATATAAATATCTGTTCTGTAAGAAATACTGTTCAAAGCGGCGTTGAATAGAATAAAAGAATAGAAGTTAATATAAAAGTAATGATAAATCTCCCATGTTATCAAATTAATCACACCTAATCGGTACCGTTTCGTCAATACTTCTCGAACAGCCGATGTGTGACAGTCGTGAATATTTAACACAATCAGTATCTCGAGTTCGTGCCTAATTGACATCTCTTCCCAAACCTTCTTTCTAATACAGTTGTTTCATGTTTCCATGACAACTATCAAGTCACCGATCTGGCACACTCAAATATTCAAGAGATTGGTCGTTCCAACGTGCCCTAATCGGTTTAATCCCGCAGAAACCACTTTCATGTGACACGAAAGCCGGAGCATTAAGCGATCGATAGGCGTCTTTCTAAATAAAACTCGATACAAAGATGAAGTGCCAGTGTTTATTTTCGAAAGTTTCTCTTCATGCGGATTCCCTACACAGGCGTTTTTCAAAAGGTACATCTGAACATTTTTTAAATTGAGATAACCCATGTCTATAATCCTGTCAGCCACCCCTCTTTAAATTGACCACAGGTATTCGTTCCCAACCTTTCCACAGACTTAATTTAGAATAGGATGTTTATTCACGCCATTGTACCTGCTAAAACGCCCCACACATGCCGACAACAGAACCTGTTCGTCTTTGGTAGAACATGCCCTTAATGATATACTGACAAACGTTCAAAACTCATTTTCGAATTTTTGTAATATTTGGCAAAATGGATATTCAAATAAAATAAAGTTGTTCCGTGAATTTAGGCATGAGTTGGTTTGTTTGTTATTTTGAGTCGCACTCAGCAATATTTCAGCTATATGACAGCGGTCTGTAAATAATCAAGTCTGGATCAGACAATCCGGTGATTGATATCATGAGCATCGATCCACGCAATTGGGATCGATGACGTGCTTCAACTAAGTTAGCGAGCCTGACCACCCGATCCCGTTAGTCGCCTCCTACGACAAGCATAGTCGCCTTCAGGCAAGGATAATGAAATCAAATAATGTCGTTGTACGGGTTCAAATCTGAAACAGTGTGTTTCAATGAGCTCGAAAACACATGTTGTCATTTCGAGTTCCAATTTATAATGCTGTTATGTTAAAAGGCCTTGCCACAATAAATGTGCCGCCGTACCAGCTCTGCAAGATTTGAAGTTCGGGTAGTCCAGATGAGCTCCCATTAACTATCTACTTTTTTGTGAATGGTGACCCTTCTCACCTCAAACTTGCCGAGGGGATAAAAAGGTGAATATTGTGCCCAACACATGACACCACCTTAAGCCTCAACAATCAGACAATTGTTTGTTATTTTACGCCGCACTCAGCAATTTAACAGAACGAGTAAAATGTCATCTCAAGCTAATCCTCATCCAAGGCGAATGACGATAGAAGGTGAGAAATTGAATGCATGTGATAACACGTGAAACATGTATCTCATACCGGTACTTGGTGAACGATGGCTAAATATGCGAATCTAAAACTACTTTGTTAATCAGGTCCTACTTACGACTATCCTTGGGTTCATGAAGTTGTCGTGACCGTAGGTGTGGACCCTCTCATCGTGCTGCTCCTGATTCCAGCGCATCTTCTCAATCTCAGACACCACCCTACTGATGTCCTCCCTCGCCTGTACAGCTGCACAAAGACAACACAGACAATACAAGCTGTACAAAGACAATACAGACAATACAAGCTGCACAAAGACAACACAGACAATACAAGCTGTACAAAGACAACACAGACAATACAAGCTGCACAAAGACAACACAGACAATACAAGCTGTACAAAGACAATACAGACAATACAAGCTGTACAAAGACAACACAGACAATACAAGCTGCACAAAGACAACACAGACAATACAAGCTGTACAAAGACAATACAGACAATACAAGCTGCACAAAGACAACACAGACAATACAAGCTGTACAAAGACAACACAGACAATACAAGCTGTACAAAGACAACACAGACAATACAAGCTGTACAAAGACAACACAGACAATACAAGCTGTACAGAGACAACACAGACAATACAAGCTGTACAGAGACAACACAGACAATACAAGCTGCACAAAGACAATACTACAGAAATACAGACAATACAAGCTGCACAAAGACACTACTACAGCAATACAGACAATACAAGCTGTACAAAGACAACACAGACAATACAAGCTGTACAAAGACAATACTACAGAAATACAGACAATACAAGCTGGACAAAGACACTACTACAGCAACACAGACAATACAAGCTGTACAAAGACAACACAGACAATACAAGCTGTACAAAGACAATACAGACAATACAAGCTGTACAGAGACAACACAGACAATACAAGCTGCACAAAGACAACACAGACAATACAAGCTGCACAAAGACAACACAGACAATACAAGCTGCACAAAGACAACACAGACAATACAAGCTGTACAAAGACAACACAGACAATACAAGCTGTACAAAGACAACACAGACAATACAAGCTGTACAAAGACAATACAGACAATACAAGCTGTACAAAGACAACACAGACAATACAAGCTGCACAAAGACAACACAGACAATACAAGCTGTACAAAGACAACACAGACAATACAAGCTGTACAAAGACAACACAGACAATACAAGCTGCACAAAGACAACACAGACAATACAAGCTGTACAAAGACAACACAGACAATACAAGCTGTACAAAGACAACACAGACAATACAAGCTGTACAAAGACAACACAGACAATACAAGCTGCACAAAGACAATACTACAGAAATACAGACAATACAAGCTGCACAAAGACAATACTACAGAAATACAGACAATACAAGCTGCACAAAGACAATACTACAGCAATACAGACAATACAAGCTGCACAGAGACAATACTACAGCAATACAGACAATACAAGCTGCGCAGAGACAATACTACAGAAATACAGACAATACAAGCTGCACAGAGACAATACTACAGCAATACAGACAATTCAAGCTGCACAAAGACAATACTACAGAAATACAGACAATACAAGCTGCATCGGGACAATACCACAGCAATAGAAACAATACAGCTGCGCAGAGACAATACCATAGCAACAGAAACAATACAAGCTGCACAAAGACAATACCACAGCAATAGAAACAATACAAGCTGCACAAAGACAATACCACAGCAATAGAAACAATACAAGCTGCACAAAGACAATACCACAGCAATAGAAACAATACAAGCTGCACAAAGACAATACCACAGCAATAGAAACAATACAAGCTGCACAAAGGCAATACCACAGCAACAGAAACAATACAAGCTGCACAAAGGCAATACCACAGCAACAGAAACAATACAAGCTGCACAAAGACAATACCACAGCAACAGAAACAATACAAGCTGCACAGAGACAATACCACAGCAATACAGACAATACAAGCTGCACAAAGACAATACCACAGCAACAGAAACAATACAAGCTGCACAAAGACAATACCACAGCAATAGAAACAATACAAGCTGCACAAAGACAATACCACAGCAATAGAAACAATACAAGCTGCACAGAGACAATACCACAGCAATAGAAACAATACAAGCTGCACAAAGACAATACCAGTGCAACAGAAACAATACAAGCTGCACAAAGACAATACCACAGCAATAGAAACAATACAAGCTGCACAAAGACAATACCACAGCAATAGAAACAATACAAGCTGCACAAAGACAATACCACAGCAACAGAAACAATACAAGCTGCACAAAGACAATACCACAGCAATAGAAACAATACAAGCTGCACAAAGACAATACCACAGCAATAGAAACAATACAAGCTGCACAAAGACAATACCACAGCAACAGAAACAATACAAGCTGCACAAAGACAATACCACAGCAATAGAAACAATACAAGCTGCACAAAGACAATACCACAGCAACAGAAACAATACAAGCTGCACAAAGACAATACCACAGCAATAGAAACAATACAAGCTGCACAAAGACAATACCACAGCAATAGAAACAATACAAGCTGCACAGAGACAATACCACAGCAATAGAAACAATACAAGCTGCACAAAGACAATACCACAGCAATAGAAACAATACAAGCTGCACAAAGACAATACCACAGCAATAGAAACAATACAAGCTGCACAAAGACAATACCACAGCAATAGAAACAATACAAGCTGCACAAAGACAATACCACAGCAATAGAAACAATACAAGCTGCAAAAAGACAATTCGGTAGCAATACAGACACTACAAGCTGCACTCAGCACAGTACAAGCTGCACTTAGATAGCACGGTACAAGCTGCACTTAGATAGCACGGTACAAGCTGCACTTAGATAGCACGGTACAAGCTGCACTCAGCACGGTACAAGCTGCACTCAGATAGCACGGTACAAGCTGCACTTAGATAGCACGGTACAAGCTGCATTTAGTCAGCACGGTACAAGCTGCACTTAGATAGCACGGTACAAGCTGCACTTAGATAGCACGGTACAAGCTGCACTCAGCACGGTACAAGCTGCACTCAGATAGCACGGTACAAGTTGCACTTAGATAGCACGGTACAAGCTGCATTTAGTCAGCACGGTACAAGTTGCACTTAGATAGCAGGGTACAAGTTGCACTTAGATAGCACGGTACAAGCTGCACTCAGATAGCACGGTACAAGCTGCACTTAGATAGCACGGTACAAGCTGCATTTAGTCAGCACGGTACAAGCTGCACTTAGATAGCACGGTACATGCTGCACTCAGATAGCACGGTACAAGTTGCACTCAGATAGCACGGTACAAGTTGCACTTAGATAGCACGGTACAAGCTGCACTTAGATAGCACGGTACAAGCTGCACTTAGATAGCACGGTACAAGCTGCATTTAGTCAGCACGGTACAAGCTGCACTCAGCACGGTACAAGCTGCACTCAGATAGCACGGTACAAGCTGCACTTAGATAGCACGGTACAAGCTGCACTCAGCACGGTACAAGTTGCACTTAGATAGCACGGTACAAGCTGCATTTAGTCAGCACGGTACAAGCTGCACTTAGATAGCACGGTACAAGCTGCACTTAGATAGCACGGTACAAGCTGCATTTAGTCAGCACGGTACAAGTTGCACTTAGATAGCAGGGTACATGCTGCACTCAGATAGCACGGTACAAGCTGCACTTAGATAGCACGGTACAAGCTGCACTCAGATAGCAGGGTACAAGTTGCACTTAGATAGCACGGTACAAGCTGCACTTAGATAGCACGGTACAAGCTGCTCTTAGATAGCACGGTACAAGCTGCACTTAGATAGCACGGTACAAGTTGCACTTAGATAGCACGGTACAAGCTGCACTCAGATAGCACGGTACAAGTTGCACTTAGATAGCACGGTACAAGCTGCACTTAGATAGCACGGTACAAGTTGCACTTAGATAGCACGGTACAAGCTGCACTCAGATAGCAAAGTACAAGCTGCACTCAAAGATACTATCAGCATTTATCAGCATTTATGCGTTTGCTTAGTTAAATTTACTCCCGTTAAAATCAGCTTAACAATTGACAAATAATGTTCATAACAACAATGGGATAATTTACAGTAAGAAGCTCACTTGTGTTGATGAAATACTTACATAATGCCGACAAGTCTTACCTTGTAATGACGTCATGCCAATGGCAGCATCAGCTTGTAATCTAGGAAGGTTGAAAGTCTGACCCGCGGGTTTCATCCACGGCCTCATGCGGCCAGTTCTAATTTCTTGGCGGGATTTCGACTCCTCGTCCCCTCGGTCATCAATCTCGCCGAGTCTCGAAATACTCTCGCCATATCTTGTAACAGTCTCGCTGAACTTTGACCCGATTGGCGGAAGTGGGGCTTGGGCGTTTGGTTTGGCGTGACGCGGCCTGGGAGATCTTTGACTACAAAAAAGAAAACACAATTCTCCAGAATTCTAATTCACGTGATCTGCAACATATAAGTCGAAAACGCCGATAGTAGGTTTCATACATTAATCATGATGGTAGGGTAGAAGAATGGTTTCGAGGATCTGGGTTCGATTTCCCACAAGGGGGCCCCCATTTCTAGTGTCGGTGTTTTCTGCCAAAACGGCCGAGAAAGTCCTACTCAGAACCAATGACACATCAAAGCGACAACAGAGAGGCATCAATATCTATGTTAACAAGACCGCCTCCGTGGTCTAGTGGTAGACCGTCTCCCAAGAGAGCGGAAGGTCAGGGGTTCGATCCCAGGCCACGTCATGCCCAGAGATGGTACTTGTTGTTACCCTGCCTGGCGATCGGCATTAAGGGGCCAAAACAAAGGCTGGTCGGCTCGGAGTCAATAGACTGTGTCCGAGTGAGGAGTTCACGTGAAACTGCGGCATTGTGTCTCAGTGGTTAGCACTATATCAGTCTGGACTAGTACAAACAGCCACACACACACACACACACACGCGCGCGCGCGCACGAACGAGCGTGTAAGCACGCCGCTATTTAAGTGCAATAATCTCGAACGCGACGTTAAACCCCATTTCACCTCACCTGTGTTAGCATATAACATAGATTTAACGATCTACACTCATCATGTCTAGTGCATCACTGATTATGTAAATAAAATTGACAATCCCTTTCCATATTCATAAGGAGACTCTGCTAAAAGCGGAGTCGATCTTAAGATTCCGACTATATCACAATCATGTGTTTATGAACCACTATGAAATAGTGATTATACAAGGTGTCCGCGAAAAGTTTAGCATATCTTGCCCCGCAATTAGCACCCGTCACAAACACATGCAAAGACAAGTCAATTGTTCCCCTGAACAAAAACACTGGAATATATGGTGAAGTCGAAATAGCGAATTGCATAATACATATTGAGCTGTGATGTCTGTTTAGTCGGGAGACACATTACAGCGTGGAGACGCTATATACTATGGATATATATTAAGGGAACTAATGATCTGGATGTAACTAACGCTGAGAAGTATATTAACAATACCGTGGCGTTGCAACTGAACGCAACATCTGATGCAATTTCAAACCATACATGAACAGCACGTGATGCGGTACACAGTACGCGTGCACACAGAATCATAATCACTGATGCAATTGAGCTAGCCACGCGCCTGAAAATGCCTCCGATGCGGTATCTCAATAAACAGGCAAAATGGCGAATTGTGGGTACAATAGAGTGTGGGACGTCACTATCCCAAGTTGTGTGGCAAATAAACAAAGTGGGACAGTGGGACAAGTACCGTCAAACGGTTGGGGATGCAGTGGGCGTTGGTGGCCTGACAAAAAACGACACCTACACAAATAATCTCATGACAGTAATTACACTATATAATAGTTTAAAATCAATAGAGAATTTCGTACAATAACAAGAAAGAGATTATAAACATATACCGTCAAAAACCCACTCCATGCATCCCCACTAAAATCAATAAAGGTTAACCTAACAGCTCACAATAGGCAGCAAAGAGTTTAGGTGGTTTAGGCAACGCCAGGGACGTGTTACAGCATGTTTACAGACGAATCAAGGTTTCGCCTCCGATTCAGAGATGGCAGAAAACCTTGTTGGCGACGTAGCGGCGAGCGGTATGCAAGGGCAACAATTCTTGATAATGATCTGTATGGGTGCGGTAGTGTCATGGTGTGGGGCGGTATCACACGTGACAGGCGAACTAATCTGGTAACTGTGAATGGGCATTTGACGAACCAGCGATATGTGGTCAAACTTTTTGCGCCCTGTCGTCGTTCCATTCGTTCCATTAAATGTTCTCGTCATTACACCTTCATTAGCATTTCATCAGTTCCCTTAACTTTTGTCACTAGTGTATACACCAAACTGAGACATTTCCTTTGTTATTGGAGTAATAATTAACTGCTAGATAGATTAAATTTACAAAGTAATTTTTGAATGACTCGATCCTATTATGCAAGGACTGTCAATTGAACCGAGCCAAGTATCTTTTTAACGAATATGAAACGCGTTGCAATGAATTCATCGCCAACGACTATCAACGAGATTCTATTGAGCGTAAAAGATAAATTGATCTTGAATATCGAATGACGACTTTGACTTGAACTTGAAAAGACAAACAAGTGATTAAAGTTACATGACAGGATCACTGAAAATCAATGACACGGGGTGTTTCGCGAAAAGCGTAAGAGCCTCCTGTCCTACCGGTAGCACCCGCAAATTTTCATCAAAGAACTTTCAAAAAAGTAAGTGTTTGGTTGTTGCCTAACGCCGCACCCAGCAACTCTCCTGCAATACAACGGTGTTCTGTAAACAATCGAGTCTGTACTAGACAATCCAGTGATCAGTATCCTGAGTAAAATATTAATGACCCATCAATGACGCCATCAATATGTAGACGGGTTATTGGCTGTATATGCGTTGCCTCACATTTATCTTTATACAGCATTGCAAATACCAAGGCGACATATGTTATTAGCCATGGTTTCTTATGAAAGAAAATAATTTTGGTCACCTCAAATTATCAAGGATCCGGAATCCAGATTTATTCAAAAGTGAATTATCAAATTATCTGAGTACATCTATTTTTCTCATTGACATTCGAGATATGTTCGAAATGTCTACAATTACCGTTAAGGGGGTACAGGTGGCCAAGTTGTATAAGGCACCGCAATTCGCTGAACAACCTATGATCGTGGGTTCGAATCCCATTTTGCCACGATTGTTTCTAGGTTCGTTAGCACCATGCTCGTGGGTTTCAACAAAGTGGTAATGTCTGAGACATGCATCATTTTCGTCCCTTATTAAGCTGAAACGCCTTGATATAACTAGAATACTGTGTTAAACCCAACACTAATTACCGTTTAAGGCTTTCAAGGTGTGTCATATATCTGGCTTTTTTATGAAGTAGTTCTCTCTCGCCCAAAGCGACATCTAGCGCCACTTTACTCAACCCTTCCTGTTGAAGCACCTCCCGCACCTGCGCAGGCATCATATAATCCGGGTCTTCAAAGTCAACTTCCGGGCTAGGAGTTGAGTAAGATGGCGACCCACTTGGACTCGGGTCTAACACACAAGAAGCCCTTTTCACAGGCATCGTAACCATGAATTGTAACGGGAAGGACGACAACTCATTCGCAACTGCAGTTGGTAAATCTCCGGTCGCCATGGTGACACACTTGTACCGTTAGTTCCAAAGTCAAAAGCAGAGAATACGGTCTAGAAGAGCTCAGGAATCCATTTTTGCTTAAGTCATCTTGGGTTGTGTATGTATATATTTACACGTTCCGGTCATAATTCATTAAATGACGTCACTTCAATACACTCCTTTTGAACTTATCGGTATAAACACATGCGACATCTCATTCCAGTTCTCCCCCAGTTAATCCCGATGCAGTCACGCACAACCGCACTGGGTCTTAGCTACGAATGTTTTTAAAGTCTTCATGTCAAGTCCATCCAAACATCGCTAATAAGTAACCAGCAAATGAGGGCTCGATCTCTGTATCGGCAACTGATCTGTAGTTCTCGTTGAATTAATAATGATCATTACTTTACGCATCATTAAATGTTGATGCCCGCTTGCTTTTTCTTGGTAAATGCACGTTCTCTGTGTACTGAGTAGAACCGATCTCACTTTGTTGTTCACGTACATGGGAATGCCATTACGTACGTGACTTTAGAGCCATGTTGGAAGGAAATACTTGGAAAGGCATTGTGATGAACCCAATACCCTTGATATGCCTTGTGATGAACAGTAGCCTTGATATGCCTTGTGATGAACACAGTAGCCTTGATATGCCTTGTGATGAACACAGTAGCCTTGATATGCCTTGTGATGAACACAGTAGCCTTGATATGCCTTGTGATGAACACAGTAGCCTTGATATGCCTTGTGATGAACACAGTAGCCTTGATATGCCTTGTGATGAAAGAAATAACTTGGATGTGATCAACGCAAAAGCCTTGATATGTTTGCTTTGTACCTTCACTGTTAAATCTTTTCACTTAATGTATTTTAAATAAATCTCTGTAAAAATAGTAAAAAACCCTGACGTCTTCTTATGAACTACATTTCTTGATGCCAGTTAGCTGATTTATTATTTTAAACTAGTTTGACAGACGAATCACTTTCGTCACATTCTGTCCACAGCTGATACACAATCAGATTCAGGAGAACAATTGAGTAAACCAACTGACATACACGGAGTCTATCGGTGCAAATGTCCAGTCTGAGTTGCTCTCTAGAGATGTACAGAGAAAGCAGCGAGAAGGACGATCCAGGCAGACCACACTCTCATCCACTGTAGTTTAAACTACGCACATCCTCTTCCTCTGGTACGCCGCAATCCTTAACAATCCTTTAAAATTGGTCCATGTTGTTAGTTGATATCAATGTTAGGTAACGGTCAGATATAAGTACATTCAAACCTTATCCAAGCTGTAGTAATTCACAAGTCCTACATGAAATGTTCTTGATATTCAACATCCACATCCTTTAACATTTATCCGAGAGGGGGATATAGGTGTATATATAAGCAGTTCATATTCAACATCACATCCTTCAACATCTATTGGATAAGCTGTATATACAAGTAGTCCCTATTCATCATCTCAGCATCCAGCATCCAGCATCCAGCATCCAGCATCAAGGTCCTTCCAGATCAAACTCTCCAAATAAAACACACCGTGCAATCAAGCAACCTTCTCCGTGAAGTCAGACATGAATTTCACCAAACACCACCGGCTCCTACTCCGGGTTTAATCAGGTTATCCGTGCCCTCACCTGGATCAGCGCCCCAGTAACCGGGATCAGACGCATGCCGTTCCCACGGCCAATAGAGTGTCACTGACATCATGGTTACTGATCCTGCCTCCTGATCTGTGTTGAAGACACATGGGTCTTTAAGTCGACACGACCTACATGATTTAATAATTGGTTATGACCACATTCTGTGACTAAAGATAGAAGAATAAACAACGTCGCTTAGCGAAGCATCGTTGTCTTTCACTTACGGATCGATTTTCTCCGCAGTCAATACGTGTCTATCATAGCCTACTGTACTGGTTTGATCAGTCGTTCTGCCATGTCGCTGACAATACCGTAGACACTCCTCATTAGGTTCCCTCGGCAGCCTGTTTTGTTATTACTCGTCTATAGGTGTACCCTGGTGACCTTTTGGTGGAAGATCTGTTATTACACGTCTAGAGGGGCACCCTGGTAACCTTTTGGTGGAAGATCTGTTATTACACGTCTAGATGGACACCCTGGTGACCTTTTGGTGGAAGATCTGTTATTACACGTCTAGATGGACACCCTGGTGACCTGTTGGTGGAGGATCTGTTATTACACGTATAGATCGACACCCTGGTGACCTTTTTGTGGAAGATCTGTTATAACACGTCTAGAGGGACACCCTAGTGACCTTTTGGTGGAAGATCTGTTATTACACGTATAGATGGACACCCTGGTGACCTTTTGGTGGAAGATCTGTTATTACACGTCCAGATGGACACCCTGGTAGCATTCGGTGGAAGATCTGTTATTACACGGATAGATCGACACCCTGGTGACCTTTTGGTGGAGGATCTGTAATTACACGTCTAGATGGACACCCTGGTGACCTTTTGGAAGAAAATCTGTTAATAAACGTCCAGATGGACACCCTGGTGACCTTTTGGTGGAAGAGCTGTTATTACACGTCCAGATGGACACCCTGGTGACCTTTGGCGGAAGATCTGTTATTACACGTCCATATGGGCACCCTGGTGACCTTTGGTGGAAGATCTGTTATTACACGTATAGATGGACACCCTGGTGACCTTTGGTGGAAGATCTGTTATTACACGTATAGATGGACACCCTGGTGACCTTTGGCGGAAGATCTGTTATTACACGTCTAGATGGGCACCCTGGTTACCCTTTGGTGGAAGATCTGTTATTACACGTCTAGATGAACAACTTGGTAGCCTTTTGATGGAAGATCTGTTATTACACGTATAGATGGACACCCTGGTAACCAAGTGCAAGATCTGCTGTTCTTCATCTACAGGTCCCGCCTGGTAACCAAGTGCAAGATCTGCTGTACATCATCTACAGGTCCCGCCTGGTAACCAAGTGCAAGATCTGCTGTACTTCATCTACAGGTCCCGCCTGGTAACCAAGTGCAAGATCTGCTGTACTTCATCTACAGGTCCCGCCTGGTACCCAGTGCAAGATCTGCTGTACTTCATCTACAGGCCCCGCCTGGTACCCAGTACAAGATCTGCTGTACTTCATCTACAGGTCCCGCCTGGTACCCAGTGCAAGATCTGCTGTTCTTCATCTACAGGTCCCGCCTGGTACCCAGTGCAAGATCTGCTGTACTTCATCTACAGGTCCCGCCTGGTACCCAGTGCAAGATCTGCTGTACTTCATCTACAGGTCCCGCCTGGTACCCAGTGCAAGATCTGCTGTACTTCATCTACAGGTCCCGCCTTGTACCCAGTGCAAGATCTGCTGTACTTCATCTACAGGTCCCGCCTGGTACCCAGTGCAAGATCTGCTGTACTTCATCTACAGGTCCCGCCTGGTACCAAGTGCAAGATCTGCTGTTCTTCATCTACAGGTCCCGCCTTGTACCCAGTGCAAGATCTGCTGTACATCATCTACAGGTCCCGCCTGGTACCCAGTGCAAGATCTGCTGTACTTCATCTACAGGTCCCGCCTTGTACCCAGTGCAAGATCTGCTGTACATCATCTACAGGTCCCGCCTGATAACCTTCTGGTCGATGGTATTACCGCTATCATACATCTACGTGCATGACTCACGTTACTGACAATGCGGTATTCACCCATCAATATATTCGTCCTGGTGACATTTTGGTGCCTAGAGGTATTTGACTCGGCGACCATACAAACTTATACAAACTCGCATTTTATTTGCCCCGCATTCTTGAATTTTTGAGTCGGTTGATCCGTGAACCAAACAATAAAACATGAAACACCATGGTAATTGTGGTCCTCGTTTCAGGGCGAAGGTAGTATACAGGTAGGAGTGAGTTAGTGAGTGAGTTAAAATTTAACGTCCCGTCGGCAGTATTCAGCCAAATAGTGACGATAAGTGCATATGAAATTAACACATATCATGTCACATTATCACACATTAGTAACATTTTTAAGAAAGATGTACAATTCAAATGTCATGAAAGTTTGCTGTCTGTAAGGTCTTTTTCCAAGGTATTTGTATCCTGTTAGTATGGAATCTAGAAGGGACATTGTCGCGATGTCGCATTTGGCTTGTATTTGATACAGCGACTACGCGACAATGTCCCTTCTAAGATTCCATATATTAGTGATTTCCATACATAATATATATGGATATTTGAACACACGGGATTAATATTTAAACCGACTTTTTCACATGCCAGTCCCGTGACGCAATCCATTTCCAGGACTGAACTGAACTGAACTGAACGGAACGGAACGGAACGGAACTGAAATTAAATCCCAATTTAACAGAACGAGTAAAATGTCATTCCAGGCTAATCTTGAGCATCGATCTACCAAATGGAACCATCTTGAGAGCGAGATTTTAGTAGAGGATATTGTGTTTTGAGGTGAAAGTAGGACAACACACCGATGTCTGGCAATGCACGTAAGTGGTGTATGTGGCAAGAACATTTCCGAAGAAATCAAGCTCCCAAACACAACATTGTGACAGTCATGAAGCACGTGACCTCGGACAGCACGTGCAGATTTACCACTGTCACCCAGGTTGTGAGCAGGTTTTTTTGGTAACCAAAAGCTCAAAGACACAATCTTAAAAACACATTTAATCACCGAGTAAGCAACAACGCTGACCTTGCGACGTTTGCAACGTGCCGACCGTTTACCTGCGTCAGAATACGTCAGAATATTGTTGCCCAAACTCTGCATGTTTCTCAATCTGTCATCAGCAGATTATGGGTCCGGGATCCGACACCAAAAAACACATACTGTCGATGATCGCCGCCGGCCTTGACGCCCAGGGCAACAACTACAGCCCAGGACAGATTAGTCAGAACGTTGGCATTAAGAAATAAGTTGCAAACTGCCACCCAGATAAGGGACCGGGTGCAACAGACAAATGGTTTAAGAGTACATGCCCAGGCGGTGCGAAATGGCCTGCACAGATGACATTGATGTGCACGACGTCCACGTGTCATGAATTCGTGCATGTCTGCCCAACAGAAGTGGTTTTACCCGATGTTAGTGACGTTTCCTGCAAAATTCATTTTTTCAAATTTGACCCCTTTAACGACCTAGTGTGCCACCATCTCATCACACCAGCCATTAGAACCGATCAGATCTGATCGCCTACTCCCCAGCAGATATGATCATATCATTCCAAATAGATCAGAAGATACGTCTTGATGATTCACACTACCCCTTACCTTTTAGCATAGTACACTGTCAGGAAGAGGAGCCTATTGTGTTTATTATAATAATAATAATAACAACAACAACAATGATAATAATCCCGTGTCGTGATGCGCCGGCCTAGAATTGTGAATTTCCGACACATCAAATAGATTATATGCGGTATGTTGCTTAATCAGGATGAGTCCGGATGGGAATTAAAGCGTGAATAATTCATGCGTAGTTTCCCGACACGCCTTGTGTCGACACCTTCACACAGTGCGGACCACGGAGACGCGGCAACAAGTCTTGACCATTTGTCTACCAGTTAAGGAATATGTCATGAAAGAGTTGACAATCACTGACTTTTTTTCACAACGCCAAAAGAAGTTACAAATCTTTTTGTGAACTAATTTATTCTCAAAATGGAACTAAACTATTTTCTCACAGCTAGTTTCTTTGCAAGTTTATATATATTTTTTTTCATTTTATTAAATTAAACGTTCTACCTTATTTTCATCATTCAAAACAACTTTAAAAAGGCAAGGCCTTTGTATGGGAAGTATTGCCACGAAATGAATGTACATTTGATTTGTAATTTTTATAAAGTTATTAATTTGTAAAATTGTTATTTTTTATCTAGCACGATGAAACTGCCTACGACGTAAGACCCGAGAAAAATCTATCAGAAAACATATCTAAAAAAACGTGTTCTTTTACCGACGAGAGTAGGCATCAAATGCATCTTTTTTTAAGATGGGAAGGTATTTCCTACATAGTGTTGTTTATAGTTATCAACGATTGATCTGAACACACACTTTTAATCTTCATATTTCGATCCTTAACGGAAACACAATTAACGCAACTTGAGATGCTGCTTGTGTTTTTTTCTTTCGGAAGAGCGACGATCACCCCAGATACAGTTACATATATAGACGTGGCGATCACCCAAGATGCAGTTATATATATAGACGTGTACCTGTGAAAGTCTTAGTTCAAAGATATCGATTACATTTATAGGTGTTAATTCCACTGATTTGATCGTAGTGCATAAAGGGAAAGGAACGTATGCCATGACGGAGATTGGGTGGAGTTATCTCCCTTTGATCGGATCGCGGCAATGGCAATAAATAATTGTGAGAAATGGTATGACGAATTGGAGTGTTTTTTGCAATGTGTTCACATCCGACATATCCAGTGAACAAATTTTCTGTTTTGGTACAACATGAGGACACATTCTTTTTTCCAGTCTATTTTTTTATCAACTATTCAAGAGAATAACCAACGATCAACGAGGAATTACAGATAATATGTCCTTGGTGAATAAATCGCGTCAGTCCCGGAGGTCTTTCAGCATTCTGTCACAAGGGACAGCTAATCATTAATTCCATGTTTCGAGTAGATTATTCTAAATATAACTCATATTGAAATTGTCATATCGTACGTTTCTCAGCACTGTGACGTCATATATCGTCAACTGACCAATCAGCATTGAGAATCACAAGAATGCGCATGTGCGAATATTGGAAAGTTGTTACATATAATCACTCTACCCTTCTGGGTAATATCCTCTAATAAGAAATGGTCGGTCATTTTCAGTTGCCATGGAAATATATGACGTCATTCATTGTATCAGGACTTAACATTCCAGAGCGAAGGCCTGTCGTTCTCGCAGCTGTTTAAGCACGCGTACATTGAGAGTGCTGCGGCTCATTACGAAAACGTTTTGTATTTGCAGTGTCAACAATTAATGTCGTCTTCTCAAAACTAGTTCCCACACGAAGTTAACAGTTTAAAACGCGTACAAGGAAAGCCAATTAACAGAAGTTGTGTTAGCAATGAGATTCATTTATCATCCAAATATCATCATATCGCTTGGGTGAGATCAAGCGATATCTACATTGTAGATATCGCTGCAATGAAATTGCATCACAATGCTTTGTAGAACATTGTGACGTCATTGTTACCATGACGTCACAATCAAATGCATCACTAATGGCTCTGCTACAGAATCTGTTAGCAGTACTTTTTACACTTAAGACACTGCTTAATACTGTCTACAAACTGAAAATGTTGGAAGAATGATGTTGGATAATAAATAAAATCTCACCCTCGTGTCTTTTGATATCAAATATATCAACACTATGATAACAGCCTCGGAGTTTTTCAACTTTTGTCAAATCATGTTGATATATTTGATACCAAAAGACACTCGGGTGAGATTCTGTATATATTTTCTACATAAATCTGAGGACAATAAACTAGCACAAAAATCTAATGATTTGAACAAAACAGGAAGCCATCAAAAGGATTTTCTACATAATTCTGAGGACAATAAACTAGCACAAAAATCTAATGATTTGAACAAAATAGGAAGTCATCAAAAGGAGAAACAAGCATGTCAAAGTCCTGCTCATTCAGGCTTGTCATTTCAAAGGAATATTCTTTTTACAGAGCCAAATATTAATTTTGAGAGAATAATTATGAGCATGGTCATAACTAAGTCAAATTTAAAATATCGCAAAAATAGAACACATCACTCAGTCCCACTACTAACTACACATATACCAAATTTCATGAGATTTGGGTCTAAGAGCACTGAGTTATGACCATTAATAAATTTAAACAGACCGGGACATAAGTCAGGTGAGCTAAAAATGGTTCCATTGAATACAAACTACAAACGAACTCAGAAACACTTGCTTCATGCTTACAGGTTAGCCTTCAGATATCCACGGGGCGGTCGGATAGCCTAGTGGTTAAAGCGTTCGTTCGTCACGCTGAAGACCCGGGTTTGATTCCCGACATGGGTACAATGTGTGAAGCCCATTTCTGGTGTCCCACGCCGTGATATTGCTGGAAAATTGCTAAAAGCGGCGTAAAACCATTCTCACTTTCTCAGATATCCACGACACTGTATTTACAACCAAAGGAGCAACTAGCCTATTCTACGTATACTTCATTACAGAGTCTCTTCCCCGAGGATGGGGAACAGAGATTATGAAATCCGTGTGCAAAAAGGCGTCATTATAGTCAAGTATAGTTCAGTTCTGCAGTCTTCAATTTCCTTGACAATTTGCAGATGGTTTTGTGTGTTTCACACTTAATTAAACAATATGCACTTACTCTACCAACCTGTTTGACAATAAATTGGGAAGTGATTAATGGCCACCTCTATCAGGGCTTCCTTGATAAAGAAATTAACGAAACGTAAGATTATATAAGACGAAACAACCAGCCCATGCATGTACGCATGAACTGTGTTGTAACAGACCAAGGTGCTCGACAAATGGAACCTACAAAGGAAGCAAATGTGTGACACACCTTATCCGTTCACGTTTGTCAATCCAACGTTTCCGGATATACCAACCCTACTTATCCCCTAATCCACACCCAACCTCATCTCATCCCTACGTATCCCCTCATCCCAAACCTACTGATCCCCTCATCCCAACCCTACTGATCCCCTCATCCCAACCCTACTTATCCCCTCATCCCAAACCTACTTATCCCCTCATCCCAACCCTACTTATCCCCTCATCCCAACCCTACCTATCCCCTCATCCCAACCCTACTTATCCCCTCATCCCAACCCTACTTATCCCCTCATCCCAACCCTACTTATCCCCTCATCCCAAACCTACTGATCCCCTCATCACAATCCTCCTTATCCCCTCATACCAACCCTAATTATCCCATCATCCCAAACCTACTTATCCCCTCATCCCAACCCTACTTATCCCCTCATCCCAAACCTACTTATCCCCTCATCCCAACCCTACTTATCCCCTCATCCCAACCCTACTTATCCCCTCATCCCAACCCTACCTATCCCCTCATCCCAACCCTACCTATCCCCTCATCCCAAACCTACTGATCCCCTCATCACAATCCTCCTTATCCCCTCATCCCAAACCTACTTATCCCCTCATCCCAACCCTACTTATCCCCTCATCCCAACCCTACCTATCCCCTCATCCCAACCCTACTTATCCCCTCATCCCAAACCTACTGATCCCCTCATCACAATCCTCCTTATCCCCTCATACCAACCCTACTTATCCCCTCATCCCAATCCTCCTTATCCCCTCATACCAACCCTAATTATCCCATCATCACAACCCTACGTATCCCCTCATCCCAATCCTCCTTATCCCCTCATACCAACCCTACTTATCCCATCATCCCAACCCTACCTATCCCCTCATACCAACCCTAATTATCCCATCATCACAACCCTACTTATCGCATCATCCCAACCCTACTGATCCCCTCATCCCAACCCTCCTTATCCCATCATCCCAAACCTACTTATCCCGCTCACTTTTCAACGGCAACTTACATCTAGATCTAAATATGAAACAGAAGCGGCGGTTTCACTGGACTGCTTCAGTTCTTGTTCAGGAGGGTAAATCAGTGGAAAGGAATTGGTAAATGAGATGTCTTTTATATTGAACTATATCAGAGAATCGATATCTGAAGCTTAAGTTAAATTTGAGTGAGGATGTTAATGTACACACGTTTCTCTCTTTCTCTTCCTTTCTGTCATTTAATGTATTAATTGTAAATAAAAAAAACATGTAAATCTGTGGGAGTGGACGACCTAAGCTGTGATAACTTGTATAAAATATGTCTAAACATCGCACATCTGACTAATTTTATGTTCTAGGACGTTAACAATAATTCACAGAGTGAGTGAGTGAGTTGGATTTAACGTTACTTTCAGCTTGATGTGCGAGTGATGCGGGTCATAAAGGTTTACCACCATGTATGGTGCTGAAGATGAATCATAATCTGGGCGAATATGAGATTCGTACCCACAACAAACAAATATGTCTTGAGGACACCAAATCTGCTACAAAATCTTTGTTTTATAAAAATATTCTGCTCGAAACGGGTAACAGATTCTAATGCCGAAACACTTGGAACCACGCCCTCCTCTCTTGAAGACGAAACGGGTGCCAAAAAACATTACCATCAACGTAAGCACCAATGAACATGCTGGAAAGAAAAGTGAAAATAACAAATTTACTCACAATTTCCGTGGTTCTTTAGCAAGAACAGGTCGGCTTTGCTTCCGCAACTTATCCTTTTCCGAAAAGTTCCTGCAATAAGAGCAAGAACAGAATGGTTTCCATTGGATTGTTGTGAAGAATACCACGGACATGCCCCCGTTGTATCTACATAGAAGATGCAGGAGATGACTCGTTATTAAAGAGGGAGGTCGCTTTATATTAGGCATTAACGCCCCAATCGCGCGCTTAGAAGCCATCAATCACGAAAGATGAGCAAAAAACATAACGGCGAGAGGGAGAGTTAATTAACTTGCCGCGAAACGCGGCCCGGGAATATGAAGCAAATTTGTGAAATATTTACGAAATGAGTAATAAAAACTGCTTCTGCGCTGTAGAATTATTTCTCTTGGATAGGCCTGTCGGGATAAACACATTGTTTGGACGGCAGTTATAGATGCATGGTGTGTTTTAACGAGTGGAGACTGAGTACACTGTCTATAAGCCCTTGTACCATAATTTAAACACGTTAAAAGGCATAGACATGTGTTTAAAATCTAAACATTCAAAAGGACGTAAACGTGGTCATAATCCAAACGTGTTTAGGACCTATTTCGATTCTTAACATTAAGGCGGCACGGGTGGCCCAGTTGTCAAAGTAGCCGGAATTCGCTGTGCAGGGCTGTGGCCGGTCGTTTCTCCATACCTCTCCCGCTTAAAACAAGGTCTGGGATGAGATATGGCGACACGTACGACAGGACCAGAACCAGCCGGTAACCGTTTTGACTCAGCTGGCCAATCTTTGGTTGACATTGGGAACAACTTCCTCCAGGCTGTCACCTGGTGTCTTTAAGGCGCAGTCGCTATCCCGCCTGTATCAACGCAAATGGTCACGCCCGATACTGACATTGTCAATTGATTTATTGCACCACCCCTATTAATGAATTTGTTATCATAAACATTGCTAAAACAGACCAATGACCAAATATTATGTTGTTAATTTCAGTAACATAACATTTATATCACTTTATATGAAGCACAGTTCCTTTTCCGCTAGTATAGTCATTAAAACTATATGAATGGAACACTGAAAATATATAATGACGACAGGTGTTTACGAAAAGGATAAGCATGTCCTGCTCTATAACAGTAGCGCCCGCCACTGACACAATTTCCGTTGAAAAGTATGGGTATAAGTTAATCAAGCAACATGACGTTGGCCTGAAAACATTCGAATCTGGACAAGATAATTAACATTATCAGCAATGATCCACGCGAACGGGGTACAACGCCAAGAAAGTCACCGAGTCTTACCACCCGATCCGTTAAGGGGCCCTGAGTACGGAGGTCAAGGTCAAGGTCAGAGTATGGTATAGCATTAAGCATCATGTTGACAAACGATGTGTCATATTAAGTAAATTCCTCTAAATGTTTAGCATACAATTTCTCGAACGACTTAATCAGGTCTTAGGTGACAACACCTTGAAAATCTGTCTTCCCACGAAATTTGAATAAATTGTAATGTACCTTAGCAACAGAGAAATGTGGACACCATAAGCTTGAGCCGATGATATGGCTGGAAATTCACGAATGGAAAATAGAATTCAACCTTACTGTCGAACAGCTTGGTGAACAGGTTGCCATTAGTTTGAATTTCTATGTAAAGATCCTGATACGAAGCTGAGTATGGCTTCTTTGTGTCTTTGTTTTCAAACTGGTGAATAGATGTTTGGCTTGAAAGATATTGATGAAATATGACTTTAAGAGATTTATCACTTAAAGACAATATTAGATTCAGACTTACGCTTATTAACAATACTCTCGAGGCCTATGTATGATTCAATTGTTCCATGTGTTCAGGTCTTCACACACGTACATGTTGTTAATGTTGCTGGTATGTGAGTGAGATCCTTCTACTTCTAAATGTGTTCAGGTCTTCACACACGTATATGTTGTGGATGTTGCTGGTTTGTGAGTGAGATCCTTCTACTTCTAAATGTGTTCAGGTCTTCACACACGTACATGTTGTGGATGTTGCTGGTTTGTGAGTGAGATCCTTCTACTTCTAAATGTGTTCAGGTCTTCACACACGTACATGTTGTGGATGTTGCTGGTTTGTGAGTGAGATCCTTCTACTTCTAAATGTGTTCAGGTCTTCACACACGTACATGTTGTGGATGTTGCTGGTTTGTGAGTGAGATCCTTCTACTTCTAAATGTGTTCAGGTCTTCACACACGTACATGTTGTGGATGTTGCTGGTTTGTGAGTGAGATCCTTCTACTTCTAAATGTGTTCAGGTCTTCACACACGTATATGTTGTGGATGTTGCTGGTATGTATGTGCGATCCTTCTACTTCTAAATGTGTTCAGGTCTTCACACACGTACATGTTGTGGATGTTGCTGGTATGTGAGTGAGATCCTTCTACTTCTAAGTGTTCAGGTCTTCACACACGTACATGTTGTTGATGTTGCTGGTATGTGAGTGAGATCCTTCTACTTCTAAATGTGTTCAGGTCTTCACCTACGTACATGTTGTGGATGTCGCTGGTATGTGAGTGAGATCCTTCTACTTCTAAGTGTTCAGGTCTTCACACACGTACATGTTGTTAATGTTGCTGGTATGTGAGTGAGATCCTTCTACTTCTAAGTGTTCAGGTCTTCACCTACGTACATGGTGTGGATGTTGCTGGTATGTAAGTGAGATCCTTCTACTTCTAAGTGTTCAGGTCTTCACACACGTACATGTTGTGGCTGTTGCTGGTATGTAAGTGAGTTCCTTCTACTTCTAAATGTGTTCAGTTCTTCACCTACGTACATGGTGTGGATGTTGCTGGTATGTGAGTGAGATCCTTCTACTTCTAAGTGTTCAGGTCTTCACACACGTACATGTTGTGGATGTTGCTGGTATGTCAGTGAGATCCTTCTACTTCTAAGTGTTCAGGTCTTCACCTACGTACATGTTGTGGATGTTGCTGGTATGTAAGTGAGATCCTTCTACTTCTAAATGTGTTCAGGTCTTCACCTACGTACATGGTGTGGATGTTGCTGGTATGTAAGTGAGATCCTTCTACTTCTAAGTGTTCAGGTCTTCACACACATACATGTTGTGGATGTTGCTGGTATGTGAGTGAGATCCTTCTACTTCTAAATGTGTTCAGTTCTTCACAACACGTACATCTTGTGGATGTTGCTGGTATGTAAGTGAGATCCTTTTACTTCTAAATGTGTTCAGGTCTTCACACACGTACATGTTGTGGATGTTGCTGGTATGTAAGTGAGATCCTTCTACTTCTAAGTGTTCAGGTCTTCGTACACGTACATGTTGTGGATGTTGCTGGTATGTAAGTGAGATCCTTCTACTTCTAAGTGTGTTCAGGTCTTCACACACGTATATGTTGTGGATGTTGCTGGTATGTGAGTGAGATCCTTCTACTTCTAAGTGTTCAGGTCTTCATACACGTATATGTTGTGGATGTTGCTGGTATGTAAGTGAGATCCTTCTACTTCTAAATGTGTTCAGGTCTTCATACACGTATATGTTGTGGATGATGCTGGTATGTAAGTGAGATCCTTCTACTTCTAAGTGTTCAGGTCTTCACACACATACATGTTGTGGATGTTGCTGGTATGTAAGTGAGATCCTTCTACTTCTAAATGTGTTCAGGTCTTCACACACGTACATGTTGTGGATATTGCTGGTATGTAAGTGAGATCCTTCTACTTCTAAGTGTTCAGGTCTTCACACACGTACATGTTGTTAATGTTGCTGGTATGTGAGTGAGATCCTTCTACTTCTAAGTGTTCAGGTCTTCACACACGTACATGTTGTGGCTGTTGCTGGTATGTAAGTGAGTTCCTTCTACTTCTAAATGTGTTCAGGTCTTCACCTACGTACATGGTGTGGATGTTGCTGGTATGTAAGTGAGATCCTTCTACTTCTAAGTGTTCAGGTCTTCACACACGTACATGTTGTGGCTGTTGCTGGTATGTAAGTGAGATCCTTCTACTTCTAAATGTGTTCAGTTCTTCACCTACGTACATGGTGTGGATGTTGCTGGTATGTAAGTGAGATCCTTCTACTTCTAAGTGTTCAGGTCTTCACACACATACATGTTGTGGATGTTGCTGGTATGTAAGTGAGATCCTTCTACTTCTAAATGTGTTCAGGTCTTCACACACGTACATGTTGTGGATGTTGCTGGTATGTAAGTGAGATCCTTCTACTTCTAAGTGTTCAGGTATTCACAACACGTACATGTTGTGGATGTTGCTGTTATGTAAGTGAGGTCCTCCTCCTTCTAAATGTGTTCAGACACACAAAACAAAACACACTCTAAACCTTTCGTCCGTTTAGGATTTACACACAATCCCCAAAGCACATTTAGAGCTGTATGTAACATGTCTTCTATGACGTTACCTGGACACATTTTTACATTGTAGCTTTTTGTCGAGTTGAATTCCAGCAATGTTTTCCCCAAACTCTGACGCTTCGGAAATGGCCATTGCTTAGAGACACGCAAGGGGTACTGGGGACCTACTCAGCCCCAGAAACCCAACTTAGAGACAAGCATGCGATACTGTTTTTTGACAGAACTCCGACTTAAAGACAAGGATGCGCTAAGGGACCTCTTCTGTTCAAGATTACCCACCTCGAGGCAATTGAAAGTGTGCGAAACATAGATTCATATAGATTTGTATGGGTCAACATTTCAAAAAGACAAGAAACGTCATAATATCATTAAACCTATAACTGAAACAATAGCTCTATAATATGTAACAGATACTTATATGCCCAAGCAAATATTTCCCGATTGATATAGGCCAAGTATACGGCTTATTGCGGGTAATGATTTGTCGGATGTCGCGTTCTGTATAATGACTTGTACAGGATGTTATGCAATTATCTTATATATGGGCTCGTCTTCTGAAAAAACGTAGAGATAAACTTACCTCCCATCCACAAACTTGTGTTTCAAATTGATCTAAACAAACTTAAACATATTCATTTGTTTGAGAACTATCTGAATTCGTATATCAATCAAACGAAACATTTCACATAAACTTAAAAACTATGCAAGCAACATTAGAGTTATTTACACAATCTGTAAACTACTGGTGAAACTAGCTGCCCTGGTTACATTGAGATTTGAGTGTCACCATAATGAATAAGAGATCCTAGTACATCCTGGATACCATGTAGACTGTCTGGACAATTGCTGGACTTCAGGACCGCCAAGAATGAAACCACAGAACGTTACAAAGGGGGGCAACACTAAACAAAGAGATAGAGAACGCCACGTGGGAGGGACTGGCTGACAGTCTTGTCTTATCACATTGATGCCGAACACCAGGCAGTGTAACAACAAGTACCATCAATTAGCCCTGTCTTGTTATGACGGGGATCGAACCATCGACGTTCCGCTCTCTGGGCAGATACTCCATCCACTTGACTACGGATGTGGACTCTTGTGAATGAGTGAAGGAACACTGAGGCGAGAGTTATCACTCGCTCCTTCGCAATACGTGTTGTGAAGCGTTGTGAAGTGTTGTGAAGTGTTGTGAAGCGTTGTGAAACGTTGTGAAGTGTTGTGAAGTGTTGTGAAGCGTTGTGAAGCGTTGTGAAGTGTTGTGAAGTGAAGTGTTGAGGTGAGGCACGGGGTGTTGAATGGATGCATGGTGTGAGGAATAGAAGCGCGAAGATTTTTAACAAAAGCATAAAGTGTAAACTGAAGTGTCAAAGAGAAGACTGAAGTTTCAAAGTGTAAACTGAGGTGTCAAAGAGGAGACTGAAGTGTCAAAGAGGAGACTGAGGTGTCAAAGTGGAGACTGAAGTGTCAAAGTGGAGACTGAAATGTCAAAGAGGAGACTTAAGGGTCAAAGAGGAGACTGAAGTGTCAAAGAGGAGACTGAAGTGTTAAAGAGGAGACTGAGGTGTCAAAGTGGAGACTCAAGTTTCAAAGAGGTGACTGAGGTGTCAAAGTGGAGACTGGAGTTTCAAAGAGGAGACTGAAGTGTCAAAGTGGAGACTGAAGTATCAAAGAGGAGACTGAAGTGTAAAAGAGGAGACTGAAGTGTGAAAGAGGAGACTGAAGTGTCAAAGTGGAGACTGAAATGTCAAAGAGGAGACTGAAGTGGGAAAGAGGAGACTGAAGTATCAAAGTGGAGACTGAAATGTCAATGAGGAGACTGAAGTGTCAAAGTGGAGACTGAAATGTCAAAGAGGAGACTTAAGGGTCAAAGCAAACACGTTCACTTAACCTAATTTAAGATTTTACGTTCTGTATGCTAACATCCGATTTCGCCCCGAACGTTTTGGTCAATCTGTAGGTATCATGTGGACCTTGCCTGCATTTGAAATAAGCAATTAAAATCGCAAAGTGATATCAGTTACATGGAGACCACTTAAAATACTTGGCCTCGTGTCTCAGTACTAGAGAGAAATTTCATACTTACAATACTAATGCTGATATGTGACGGGGTTGCTTTCTCTTGCCCATCGTCGCCTTAAGTGGCGTCCGTCAACACCCAGAGCGATTTCCACACCGATGGAGTGGAGGGATTGGTTACCAGGTATTGATTCAGTACCCATCGCGTGAGAATCCCAATGTTTTATCCGGATAAGGTGTTTTTCCATCGATTTAATTACTTGTCTGTTGTTCTTGTGTTGCCAAGGCGGTGTCAAATTTTCTTATATAAATATATTCAGCAAGTTGGAATAATAGTTCAGGTGATGGAATGTTTGTGTTCTATTTACAGTAGGTTTCATTAGCAAGTTTCATAATAAAATATGCATTTGACAAAAATGGAGGGACATTAGATTGTGTGCAAGTCATTATTTTCATTGTCCCACTAAACACGGTGCACCTCTTACTCACAGGCAAACATATCTTTATTCGGGTTGGAAGGTAGAATGCATAAATTCGAAGCAGTTGTGTCTTTGCTTTGAACTGATAAAGTTGCTTATGGCTTGTGAAAGCGTGAACGTCATTTGATGGATGACGTCAGGTGTTTCATTGCGTTGACGTAACATGGCATTGTAATCTCCACCTCCAATGCTCTCCACATCCATGCACAGTTATAACAGTTTCTATTTCTTAACATGACATTATATTCTTGCCAATATCTTAATATCAAATAACCTGTCGGACAACAAAAGTATAAACTTGAAAATAATACTTGACTTGACCACACAGAAAACAAAACGTCATCAAAACGTTACTAGGTTGAAACATATTCCTAAACACAGCAAACGTGAGGTCCGAAACACAACTATGATACCATATACAAATACATCCCCATCGAATACTCATTCCTTGTCTGTTACATTCATAGCCACCTTGAAACATCTACGAATACTTTCTTTTGTCCGGGAGTTTACAGTAACAGTACGTCCTTTATATTGAAGTCCACAATAGTGTCCCATCTGTAATGACCCATTAAAGTCTTATAAGCGCACGTACTGGTATTGATCTATGACACCATGCATATGAACCCGATACTTTCAGTATTCAACACAAACGCAGAGGTATACTTACACTTGTGACACCTGAATAAGATCCCCAAGATTGTCCTCCTCTTCCTCCTCAACATCTTCACCAGAGTTATCTCCCCAGCTGACCGTCGACGACCTTGCCGAGTTAAGGTATTTAGCGCTGAGGTATGACGTGTTACTCGGGGTGTCACTGACCTCAATCGTCCGACTCACTACCCCTGACGAGCTCACAATGGAGTCCACATCAGTCTCAACCATCAACACAGGGGTTTCAAAACTCGTCTCTAACCGCCTGCCCATAATGTGTTCAACCTCATTGTCTTCATCAGTTCTCGATGAATGGACCTTCTTATGTCCTTTATCACTAGATCTATTAGATATCAGCTTGTTTTTGCTAAAACGTCTTCTAGTTCTTTCCCCTTTTCTTGCCAGTTTTCGTTTGTTTGTTTGGACAGTGGAGCCAACATAAAGTCTATTTCTGTCAATGATAGGGCTTCTTCTTGCACTGTCTTGTTCGTCGACTCTTCCTATAATAGGCAGAGTTGCTATTTCATTTCTGTCGTGCCCTTCTGTTGAATTCACCCTCACGAAAATAGGCATTTCAGTATCGCTTTGTCCTGCTGAGAGCAAGCCCCCCTTCCCCAAATTCGATCGTCCTTTAGAGGTTCTGCTGTAATTCTGGGTCGTTGTACCACTTGTTGAAGCACGAGTTGAAGTACGGGTTGAAGCGCGGGTTGGAACACCACTAGATTGTCTCCACATGTTCCTGTCTTGGCTGTACTTGTGTGCATCCATCCCCAGGTACTCCACCGACCATTCCTCTATGCCGCCACTCCTTGGCACTCTATGCCCAGTGGATACAGGGGTTTCTGTTTTGGAGAATTGGAACACATAATCCTTCCTCCGTGTTGCTGTTGCAGCTACCTTGGAGCTAAGTCTGTGTCCTCTTTCAGGGATTCCAAATCCACTTGAGGTCAACACGACCTCTGGATTTCCCTGGCGTCTGAAAGCGTTTGATCCATCCCGCCTGTCCTTTCTGACATGAACCGATGTTCCCCGGAGATTTAGATGATTATATTCGGCAATTGTTTGGTCACTGGGGACATCAGTCTGATTGCTATGAGTTGACCATGAGTCCTTTTCCTCACGAAACTCACCATTTTTTATTGACGACTGAGAGTGCACATGCTCACCTACAGTCCGTTTCACAGTCTCGTGAGTTGTTTTATCAATCACAATCTTGGGAGATCTGGCTCCTCTAAGGGGGAGTGCACTTGTCTTAGGTTTACCCCTTGTATTCTGTGCAATGCGTCTATTTATGTGCTCAAGCCTTTCCTGAAACCTCTTCTTCCACGGGCTGCCCTTTCTTTCCGACGAATTGTCTCTTTGGGTCACATTAAAATGCGGGGGTGTTTCGGGTGTCATTCGTTGGCTCTCTTTCCTCGAGCTTCTTCCACTTGTGCTTGTTCGAGAGCGTGTCCTTTCTTTATGATCTGGGGATAACATGTTATTCCCGCGGGAACAGCCCCTGTGAGACAGAGGAGAAAGTTTCCCACCACTTCCCTTGTCTTCAATATCCACACTTAGGTCTGGAGTAAATGTGACAGTTTTTTTCCTTGATGTTGTGTAATCAAGGCTGTTCGATGGATGATTGTACTCCTTTGTGTGAACACCAAGTAGGCCGCCATGGTCGCGTGTGAATGAAGGAGAATTCCTCAATTGTTCACTAATATATTCTTCTTGCATTTGTCTTTCATTGCCAGGGTTGAGTCTCAGCTCATGCTTATCAAGAGCTGGTTTAGTCTCGTGGGTGTCCCGCACCTCAAAGTACGTTCCATTATGATAAATGGCATAACCTACTTCATGGTTCTTCTCCTGTCCCTTCAACCCATCATCTGTGTTGTTGACATTATCCAAGATAAGGATATCAATCTTGCTTGAAGTCTTGTCATTGCAGTCTTGAGAACCATTGGCAAGTTCATTATGAAACGAGGGCTGTCGATGTAGCTCAACCTCAGTGTATTTTGTTGCACCGGCTCCTTCAGAAGCTTCGTCCAAGGAAAGACTAAGAACAGCTTCTTGCAAAGGTGGGAATAGGGAACCAATACCAACGTAGATCTTCCCTTGGCGTTTCAATGTCTGTCTCCTCTGCTGAACATCGCCATCTAAAGAAGGAATATCAGAACTTTTATACGAAGGCAACTTAGGGAGGTCAGCTCCAAAATGATCGTCCTCTTTCAACTTGAAAGAATCTTTAGATTCGTCAACAACTAAAGGAAGAGGGGAGCGTTTGTGGAGATCTTTCCAGCCTGTTGGCCAAGAATATACATCCCTTTTGTTATCCATGGGGGCCAATGTTGTGTCAATGTGAAGTTGGTTCATCTCATCTGTGGTGCCTATACTAAAAGCGGGTAAGAATTGCATTATGTACATATACTGCACTGCCAGTGCCCACATGCATTTCTCCCAATGGTAGAATTAATATATAAAAGTAACACTGATTCATTCACGTTTTGTAAGACAAATGTCAGTTCACATTTTGGATATTGAATGTTGTAGTGAATACGTGTCTTGAAATAACATGAATAGGAATCCATTGAATAAAGTGTCAGATCCATGCCCTGCCATGTTCTCAGTTACATGAATATTTGTCACAATTGATTCCTACACAGGAAGCCCATTTCTTGAAAAGAGGTTTATATTTAAGTGTCCTTGTTGATTCTTAACGTTTAAAAAACCGTAACATTTGTTTAAGGTTACCTAACTCCTGGGACATCAATAAGTCATGTGCCCCTTGATTGCTTCATAATCCCCACGCAAGGATGAGCAGCAAGGGGACCATCCCTGTCTATGTTGACATGTGAGGCGCATCACCCATCGGCTGACAGATCGATGGGGAACTATAGAGGAAAAGCAAACATCACCTTCTTTACCCTATTTACGTCCAGACACAACTTGGTGTAGCAGTGTGGAGCTTGAAGTGCTCTGTGTCGATCTTCCTCTTGGATATGCTTTGGCTTGTCTTTTCACTTGAAAAAATGTTCAAGATACATCGATACCATTTATCCCGATAGCTTTTTTCCACATGGGATGTGACATTTCATGAGCCTTCAATATCCAAGATAGTTTAACCTCGAGGCATATATACACATATTCACATTCATTTCAGAATGTATCCTTTAGCTGCCCATATGTTGCCCAAGAAATGTTCTTGTCCTTGCCACCTCTGTGATTTTGGCTTCGGTCTAAACATTATTTGTCTGTGCCATTTACCTGGGTAGATTTGATGTTCATGTCCATTATCCACACAATCGGAGTAACCACTTGTCCATGATCATCTTGAGATCACAAAAAATAAATCACAATTTTCCACCGCTTCCGCCAAGTCTCGAGGAAACACTAGTCTAGTTGTTGTCTCGAACCTCGTCTTTATTCCTTTGTGAAATCCAGAAATCCAGAAATCAACCTCCAGACAATAGCATGTGATTGTGCTGAATCATAACTATCCAAAGTCTCATCCCATGTCAATTTCTTAACTCTATGACTCGTTGAGAGCAGGTCATATCACTCTGTCCTCTTGAACACTTAACATCGAGCCGGATCTTCATAAGCTGGTCAATTCTGATGTGATGACGTCGTTGTGATACGGCTTCAACAGTGGAGCTAATAACGTATCACTTTCATCACGGGCGTCGGGGTTCATGAAACACTTTCATGAAATACATTCTCGCACATATAGCGCTCTCAGGATCACACACATGTTCATCTAGCCATGATACCAATGGCTTTGTTCAAGGTACTCCAGAAACTAGAAATATTACCTGATATATTCTGCACATGCTCCCAGTTAAAGTAGGTCATATCGCACACGTTTCCCAGATTGAACGCTGCGTTATATTACCAAATTAATTACATCCACGCACACATTGCTCCCTTGAGATTCCAATTTCGACAGCCATTTCCCACGGAGGTTCTACAGGCCAGACACAATGACGAAGGTCATTGCACTGTGTATTGTCCCTGACGTTGACCGCTCCTTGAAGATAATGCATCGCCAGTTTATGTTGATATTAATCAGCATACATTTTACTATTGACCATCCCTAGACTCATGCTGGTTTAAAAACAGTTGTGTAAATCTTGTGGTCTCGGGGAATTAACGTCTATTGCGCTTGAATCAGGCGGTATGAATTTTGAATGAGACGTTAGACATGCAACGCTTTGACGCCTGCCGTCACTGATATGGGGCGCTTGATGACTGACCTAGAGATTTGTCCTTTGTTAAAAGTCATTCTACAAAACAGAACAAGTATTGGGAATTTGTTTCAGTCTGAGGAATGAATAATAATGGTTTTAAAACTGTATTTAAACGTTTCGGCAGCAACTCATGTTATACCGGAATGGTTGATAGCTGTAGTTTTGAGTGATTAAATATCAAAAGTATCATGTAGGGCCATCGTGTGGAACCCCATTCACGTTACTAGGGGTACTTGATTCTATCTTGATCAACAAAGAAACAGCAGACAATCTAAAGACCTGTGAACAGTAATGGGCAATGAACACTGGTATGGTAAACAGAGATATATTCAAATGTACACTTATTATTGAACAACACACCATGTATATACTCGTAAAAGCGACAAAACATTCCATATCCATCAGAAATCTCTGCCAAAAGCCGAGTCGACTGTACGATTCCGACTATAGCATAAGCATGTGTTTATGAATCACAACTAGTGATGACGCCAAGTGTTCCTGAAATTGTGAGCGTACCATACCCCACCGGTGGTTCCCGTCACAAACACATACAAAGGCGTGACCGGGTTGACAAATGACAAGATAGTATGAATGATCGGTATCAGTGAGGATTGCAATGTAGAACTTATAGGTGTAATGTTATATTACTCTGTATAAGATAGCTACGCGATAAATCGCAAAGAACAATAATAGCGAAGTGTGGTTTATTTCACGATAAAACATAATTAGTTCTATCGTGACGTCATTTTTGAAGATGCGCTCGCAACTTGATGACGTCGTATATTAGATGACGTATTTTTTGAGAGGGCAGGATCTAGTGAGTTCTTCCCCATAGATGAAGGTGGACCACGCAGGTAAACGCGATGGCTGAACGATCGCATCCAAAGGCTGGAGAGATAAAACAATCGGTATTGGGAGAAAAGGTACAGGTAATCGACGTAAGAATTGTGAGAATATACGGTAAATACCCACCTGTGCATAAAATGGACTGTCCGACATTGCCGAGGTCGGATTCTATTAAGGGAGTCATCATTATTGAAATACGGGTAAATATTTTTAAAGCTTGTACACTTTATCATTATCCTTAAAGAGGCTGTACATAATGTTGATTTCTCATAATAGGAATAAACAACGCTGTGCCCTTCAAGGCTTATTCCTGCATTGTTTTACTGTACGATAAACAACCCTACTCGTCGTTTATTTCTTAAATAAGCCGAGCCCATAAACCGCTGAGTTTCTCCACGTTACAGTTGGAAAGAAACAGATACTTTTTCTGGGAAGCTGACATGATCAGCACCTGTCAGAAAGAAGATTTCCAACACCAAACATTAAAATTATCTTTTGAGTAAAGGGTGGGTGTGTCAGGCTTTAAATATATTATATGGGTATGAAATCGTATTCGATACCTCGTTCTCAAAAGGATACTTATTCTTGGCCGCTCTCAATAGCGGTCAGTAGATGTCCGATAGTAGCCACGAGCATTTCAGAAATACAGTATCAAATAATATTGGGGGAATACTGGCTGTTATTATCGTATTTATGACAACAAAGGCTGTTGGTGTTAATAAGTTGTTAGTGCACACTGTATATAGAGTTAAACGAGCTGCTGTAATCAATGAAGTTTAACAGTAAAATCTGATTCTGCAATCGTGGTAAAAATTCAGTGCAATTCAGTGTCTTTATTGAATACTGTCAACACCGTTGTGTCGAAGGTGAAGGAACCTACGTAAATACTTAAGAGTTATGCGAGGTTCGACACAACCGAAAATAATGAATAAGGGAGGAATAGGAAGGGGCCATGCTTTTACTTAGAGACAACGGTAAGTTCGACACATCAAAGTTCGAAACAATGGCATTTGACTGTACTATTGTACACATTATGTATATATATATATATAGATTCTTGTGACACAGTTGTGGTTTCTTCGGAGCATTAAACTGAATTATGATTGGATTGGGGACATAGAGACTAGTTATTCTGTAGAAAAACATGTCTAACATATACGTTACGCAAAGTGCGCAGCTGTGCAGTCTAAACAATTCTGAACAAGGTGTACCAACAATTATGTTGCGGCGTCCATTATATACTTGAATGAAGTATTTGGAAATTTCTTGGCACCTTATAATAGACACAGCTCAAGTCAATGACTGCATCCTTGAGTTCTTTATCAAACGTTACTTATTTTGCTATCACCCTATGTGTTGATCCATCAATTAGTAACCAACACGCCCAAATGGGACATTGCTGTTTATCTTAGCTATTTAGCCCTTATCGAGTGGGTAAATTTTTAATGCAGCATTCAGCAACATTCACCGTTAACCAAGCAAACCAGTGACTGAAACCACGTCATCGGGACACGATGACACACAACCAGTAGCCACAAAATCTGGACCCCTGATCCTCCCTAGTCGGCTCTTACAAGCCTGGCATAGTCGAAACCCTTACAAGCTGGAATTCCCAAGGGACCTGGAGCTAAGAGGACGATGGACCGTGAATAGTCCTAGATAGGGCGTTTCTCACAGATGGGTTTGATACCCTACATGTGAATATGGAGTGAAGTGTATTGTTTGTGTCAATACAGAAAGGGCGAATTCCAGAAACACATTGAAGTAATTCGTCCACCAGGACAGGAAGACACCTGGTCGGGTCATCATTATGAAGTTTCGAGAAACAACAGAACGGCTTTTAAACGCTTGTTGGTAAATATTTTAATCCATAGAGACAAGGACAGGCGAAAGAAGAACATTAGTGACAGCGTAATAAACAAAAGCACCTCTTTCGTAGCATGATATTTACAAGATTAACGCCAAGTGCACAAATAAACGTAAGGACTTTTCACCAATGTTCGATTAATACATCGTGGGTAGTATTTCTGCTTTACACTCACGCACTTACTACCCTTCCCTTGGAAAATTCTGCTAGTAACATGTTATCACAATTATTATAGAACAATAGAGTATTCTGCAGGATTTACAGATCAATTAGTCAACATGTACAAACACAGGCCCCATACCATGCAATCAATCAGCAATCAGTCGCACATTCGCAATGTATTACTTCGGTGGGTTGGGGTTTACGCCTCTCTGGGGAATATTACAGCCTTGTCGAGACGGGGAACACAATCAATTGACCAGAAACTACAATTTCAGGACCAGTCACCTCTTTGTCCCGAACAAAACATATTTGATAACTATTACTACAGCGTGTTCTATATTTAACAAAGAATATTCCAGGTGAAACCCGGGTTATAAAATGTACGATGGGTGAAACATGTCACTTATGTCCTTATTTGATTTGGTCAGTTCTCAGTATTCTATCATATTTCGTTATGTGGACTTGAAACAGCTGGGTTGAAACCAGATGCAGGGTCTTGTAGGACCATAGAAGTGTAAAACTTGCTGATGAAGCTAAATCTCTTTACAACAACAAACATTCATTATAACAATTCGTTGTGACCTTAAAACACAAATCTAAATATCACACTTATTCAAGCTATAGAGTATGTCATACATAATGGATTGAAACGTTCACCCAGGCCAAAGACGTTTGGCTGAATGTTAGATTGCTTTCAGAAGACCCTGATAATTACATAGCCATTATAAATCAAAAAGATAACATTGATGTGTTATGAATATCATGAAGAGTACAAAGTAAGCATTGAGTAGGAAAATGCATCTCTCCCTGGGACCTGATATTTCCTTAGCAACGTATCTCCTAGGCTTCGAGGTTAATACCATGAGTACCACTGTGCCAAGTAGCCAAGGTTTCATCTTTAAATGTTCATCCACTGCATGTACTTGCTATTGTGACCAATCTTAAGATGAGAAGATCGCAACAGGAACACGACTCTCCTAATGGTTCAGTTTTGAAGGATAACTATTTATTACCTGGATAATAGTCTGCATGATTTTATCCAAACTATTGAAAATTACAGTAGACACTGTGATATATATATCCTGCTATTCACGAGCATTGAATATAAGGGAGGAAGACTTGTTTCCAGGACCATTGTTCCCACTGCCATGTAAAATAGTTTCTTACACTATGTAAGCCTCTTAACAAAAGGGAGTAACTTTCACCTCACAGCATTAGTTCTTTGTTACTTCTCCAACATGTCTTAAGTCTTTGCAATCTTTGCTTACAGAGATAAAGAGATAACTGGGGATCACAGCAGCTTTGAAACTGGAAATGAATTCAAAGAACAAGGTAGGATATGGGCCCTTTTTGGCCCACAGGAAATGTCAATTTTTTAGTTCGTTGAAAATCTTGTAATATTGGTATGAAAAATGATTAATTAGTTCAAATGTCTGACAACAGACTTTGTTTCTTTCTTACACTTCCATGTTTGGTAATAATTAGTAAGTCCTTAGCAAGATTATCTTTCACCAATGATTGTAATATTTATATCTACATACTTATGAAAATCAGCTATGGTCAAATACTTGCTTATGTTAAAAATTTGGGAATACACTTTCAGAAACACTAAACCATTTTGACACTTCGTAGCCTTCCCTATATATTTTGACATCTAATAAATCCCAAACTACAAGTGTTGAAATGAACAAAGTGTAATTCTCATTCACATGAACACATCTTTTATAACAATTTATAAATGTCTTACTTATTTCTTTAACGATGCAGAACCTGTGGGCCAGCATACCACACCTTGTTCTTTACTTTCTACCAGACTGAAATATCTCTCCACAAGTGAGATGTATATAAACAAGTCTATTATTAAGCTTGACTTGGCAAGCTAGCAAAGATGATTGCATACTCGAACAAATACACAGAGAAGGTTCTTGTCGAGTACTGACAGTTACATTGAGACAATTTGAAAAGCAAATCAAACTAGTAATACCATGTGGTCAAATATCTCATTCCATTTCTTCCTTTAAATAAAGAATTATGCTCCATGGTCCGGTGCTTATTTCTATTGTTGGTCTACATGTTGTCGAGGTCCTCTTTTGTTTGATTTCTAATGTAGTGAACATCTACGGTATTTTCTGAATGCTGCTCTAATGACAGTATTCAAACCTAGAAAATAACACCACATAATACTCCTGAAAACAGGCAAAATAAATAAAATGGGAACAAAGACAATTTTCACTTTAAAATAATTCTTTATACAATGTCACATATATGTACAACATACACATTTGCATTGCCACATACAACTTTACATATTTGCTGCACAAACAATTGCATCAACTATACAATACACATGTATATATATATATATCTTAAAACTTAAGAAAATACAAATTATTTCCGTAAAATTTCATGGACACAGTCATAACACCTATCAACCATTTATACAACATAACTAGCCCTCAACTAACCAGCATAACAATCAATGCCCATCAGTACCTAATACAGAACAGAGCCATGTAACAGGATAGTAGAGTTATTGTCTACAACTTTAAAGCCCAACAAAAAAGGCATGCATTTAACAATGGAGAACAAAAATCTTTAACAAGTTGCTCCTAAAAACATTAACTTATACTACCCAATAGAAGTTAAGGACCACTTGACCCTATTATCTTACTAGAGTTAATCTGTCATGGCAAGACATTAACTATTGTAATATGAACGAATGGGGTGGTCCTTAACTTCTTTTGAAGTCTCTGAAACTGGTTTTGGTGGGAAATTAAACCATATTGACTTTGTAAGCCAGCATGAAAATGTAAAACATATGGTTAACTCCAACATGTCTTTTATAACCTATTATGATATATATGTTATATCATTGGTGACCTTTTTGTGATTATGTGAGTATTTATGTTCTAATATTTTCACACATTCAATATCTCAGAAAAAAACCATAATCATGGTAGCAACAGCTGTAAATATTAATATACCAGAGGTGACCATGACATGACCATTCCTATATCTCAATATATCCACTGCTCCAGAGACAACACAAATAGTCTTTTTGAGAGTGATTTCATTCAAATCCTGAACATATCTGACATAAATGTTTAGCCATGTATACTAAAGCCAGAGCAACTGCCTTTTTTCATTTCACAGATGGGCCAAAAAATAACAAAAATATTGTGTTGCTTGCTTACTGCAATCCACTACTTGATCAAACCTTTGTTTTCAGTCCAATTCAATATGTTCAAGGCCTTCAGCTGGAATAAACCAACCATGCATATTTAGAATAAACTAGCATGATAAATAAATTCTTTTATACCAGGCTGTTTCTTCCCTCTCTTCTCTGTGAACCAAGAAATGCGATTGGCACGGCCCTAAGTGTGTTTGACAAATGTCTGTATAAAAACAAATATAAGGTGATATTGCAAAGATGTGTGTATACTGACTGTGTGTATAGTTGGGTTATTCTTTGCTAGTTATTGTGAAAGGTATTTTTGGTAGAATCAACATTTTTGTCATAATATCTCAACATTGTATAACTGGTTGTTTGAGCAAAACATTCATTCTGCCATAGCAATAACCATCAGATCTTAAACACAGGTTTTTCTGGCAGATGCTAGACCAAGAAACACAACAGTTTCTTTGCTGCATAATGATGCGAACAGTTGGACAAAGCCATATTGCAAAGTTAAACACAAATATCAAACCGGTTTTACCCTTGATAGTCCTAAAAGAACATCTTGTGTCATATTCGATATTGAAAAACAGTACTTACTACAAGCATTCACAAAAGATGGAAATAGATTTCAGAGATATTTTTTATCAAATAGACTCACAAAGTGTTGGACATGTTATTGAAGAGTCAATGTCAAAACTTTGTCACAAGACATTTGGGAAATCCACGGCTTGTTCCAGAGTCTTTTCAATATGGTTAGTTGAGATGTGACAGAGATAGGGTTACTGAATGCCTTAAGTAAGTGGAATAAAGGAGGGTGCCCAGTGCCGAGGTAAGACAACATCAGTGACCATCAGTGATTAAAGTACTGACAATCTGTGACCATGCCAGGTGCTAACTACAACATACCGTATTTTCTTGAGTATAGTGCACACTTTTTTGTCCAAAAAACACAACTAAATTAACAAGATATTGGAATATATTATTCCTGATAAAGAATAGTTTCAGATACAATTTTTGCCGATCCTTGCATTAAAATCCTGTAAAGTTATATCATTGGGTGTGTCTTGACCGAAACACCAGTAGATTCCAATGGAATGTAAAACAATGCCTAGCAGAACAAGAAATACAATTTATATAGTAAATCAACATGTGTGGTGAGTTTCTCGTCACCCATTTGTTTACCGAAATTTGCTGAAGGGGTAGATCTAAGGTGTAATTTTTTTCGGCGCTTGATATTCAAACTTTTTTTCTCAAAATACTGATTCCGCTAGAGAGAGGTGCGCATTATACATGGGTGCACACTATACTCAAGAAAATATGGTATGCAGAAGTTTGGTGGTGTATAAGGAAGGTTAAGGTTTGAAGAAATAAAAGTTGATGATATACTATTACAGTATGGTTTGGTTTCGAAGAGCTTAACACAATCAGGAATCTTGGAAAGAAGAAATTGAAAAGAAAGAAGCCTCAGAGCATGTAGGATGTGTGCAAAACAATAACAACAATGGGAAGTCACTGATTTTGTCACAGATGCAGCATTACCGTATTCACAATCACAACATTTGAGTTCTTGATCCTGTTCTAAATCAAAGCTTTACAAGCGTGTAAAAAACGATTTTACTGACTGACAGATCGAAGAGCCATGATGGTACATTTTAAAGTTAGCAGGTTTGTAAGACATTGTTTCAACAAAACAATATCACAAAATCTTAAGTCCTGTCATCATGAGTGTCTTGTTAGACCTTTGCAAAAGAGCCTACCAAACAACAATCTAATGAAACTTGTTGATTAGTTAAATACAATGTGAAGTGAAAATCCCCATCTTCTTAAGGCTTAAACTTTCAATTTCGTTTTTCCAAGTTTTGGGACAAACCATGACAAACTCATTTGAGACAGTTTGCTTGCCTTGCAATTTTGTCAAGGAGACACGGCAGCCCTTGTCCAAACAGCTTCCACCAACACACTATATGTTAGTAATACGTGATACAGACGTCCATATTTTGTCCAATAACTACATTGAAATTGCATATTCAAAGCTGATAATTCTACATGAAAATAAAATCTGAAAGACAACAAAACTTTCATCACATCAGTATCCAACACATATGGTTGAACATTTCAAAATATTTTATAAATAAGTTATCACAAACAAGTGGAGAGTGAGTGAGTGAATGAGTGAGTGACGTTTGACTGCCTGTTTCCACATCATGCAATCCAGCTGCGTACCATCTTCCTTGCTCCGATCTGAGTATTGCAGGCCAGCATTCAGAGCCCCTTGGATTGTCTTGGTTAGATGGACATGTCACACGCATGGTTTTAGTCTGGACCCAGACTGACCTACTAAGGGAGAGTTCCATGAAACATTGTGAACTGTTTCTACTCGTGGAATTTCTCCCATCAAGACTGAGCTAACTAATTTAAATATTAGATGTAGTCAATCTTACCATTTCTGACTTAAGACAAAAGTTTGTACTCCCTAAAGATTTGCTTAGAGACACATTAAAGTAAATGATACATGCATTCTCTCATAAATAACAAACAATTCTGAAAGTGTATGAACTGAACAGTTAAATTTAAAATATTTCCACATGAATTATTGGCAACATTTCACTCATAAAGATGTATCTTCCCTTTCTTCAATTTATTTGAACCTGATATTAGAACACAAAACTGTACTATTGCCTTGTAGCCTGGCAACAGTGGCTGAATATTCCAAGGAGCTCTGAATGTCATTTATAACCTTGACAACAACATTTGGCACTTGTACGAGGAGCGTGTTTGGTGGGGCGGCATGCACGCACATGCATGTGCATGCACACGCGCATTCTTGAGGCGGAGTGGCTACAGACAACAACAACATGCAGCATGCACCAAGTTCATAGTTCAGCCATCTGAAAAGAGACAATAGAGTCAGATAGAGATAGATAGAAGTCCAGTTACAGGAGAGAAGCACTGACATCATACAAAACATAACGGCTGCTAATTGTTGCATTAGGTACCACCAGTCCTTACAAACATTTCAGAACTAGCCTATTTAAATAAAAAATAAGATTTGATTGGATGGATATCAAACTTTAATTTCTAACCTGAAATCTGAAACTAGTAGTAATCATAAGTGTCGAAGAAAATTAAGTTTTAACAACAAGATCTTTCATATTTCCATTTCTATCTAGATCATTTTCCAAGATTTCTTTGGTCCGTGATAAAATACGTTTTTTTGGTAAAAGGAGAATGTACTGATATTTCAGCTATTCTAATGTACATGTCTTGTTATGCTACCAAGGCATACCACAATGCAGACTATCTGAAGACTAAGATCATGCACCTATTATCACCTATGTAACATTGTTGTCAAGACTATTCAGTATTGTCAGAAGTATCTTCCTACCTCGAACTACCTGACAGACATGTAATCTACATTCAGTTTAACACCATATCTACACACAATCAACACCTAGTTTGGGTCATGAAAAATTCTTAAATTATCCATTGAAGAAAATTTACATTCATTTGGTAATATTGATAGCATTAGGTATTAACTGGTTATAAGTGTACATTTTCCCCCATGTACTTCAGTTAGAACTTCAAAAAGTTCGGTTGTCTCAAGCACCATTCAGAAGAGCATTCATTCTTCAGAACAAGTAGTCATTTACGTTGTTGGGAAATTACCATTAGACATACAGAATAGGGAAATCGATGACAAACGGATTATTTTTCGTTGATATTTCTCATGCGTACTTTAAACCAAAGCACTTTTTTATATTGGAAAAATAACCTCTTACTACCTCAGACCACATATTACTTCGACTGATCAGAAGCAGAAATGGTACATGAAGGAGTGAATACGATTTTATGCTGCTTATAGCAATATTTCAGCAATGTCATGGCGAAGAACACGAGAAATGAGTTTCACACATTGTACCTAGGTCTTCGGCATGACGAGTGAATGCTTTAAGCACTAGGCTACCCCACTGAACGGACCCATATCTCATCTTCACTCACTAGTCTTTAGATTGACACATTGTCCTAAGGAGCATTTTGATTATCTTCTAATTTAGAAAAAGAATATATGAAAAGAAAAAGATAATATAAGAATCTTCTGGCACAAGTCCAAAGAAAATGAAAGATGGTTAACAGTTATTTGGGGGGTTTAAGCATATTTTAGAATTAAATGAAAAGTGTTCCATAACCATCAAGCTGTGCAACCCCAAATTCTCATCCTATGCAGCAATTTTTGGGGGAAATGGCATTCTACCGACATCTATTTACCAAGTAGCAAAGACAACATTCAATGCAGTGCTTCATGACTGATAGCATGACAGTCTGTCATCAATATCTAATTACTGCGATTCATACCGATAATGTCTTTACCAGAAACTTGGATTGATGCAGTTAATTACTGTGACATTCACGTCAACTAAATATTTGATGACCTTCCCCTTAATGATTTTCTTCACCTGATCGCACTCTTTCAGCTGATTAGGTTAAATAATTTGTGAATAACCGTCTTTCACAAATTAAATCCTTTCAGACCAACTCTAATCCTATGGCAGCATGGCCCTTACAAAGTTTGACATTTTAGATTAGATTCTGAAAGAAATACATACAGATATAGTAAGGGAGAGTGCATTCTGTTGTGTCGGCATTCCGTTAGATGTGTGACCTGAATGCTCTGGCTAAAGTGCAATTAGTTTTACTGATGCAAGAATGCAATGAATGTTCTTCCATGCAATAGTATGGAGAGAGGAAAGTTGAAGTAGTTTTTCTCTTCTTTGTTTAAAACTTTTCTTACAAGCTGTCCTTTTCAATGGCATTCGTATCAACTACCCCATAATAATTCAGCTAAAGAAATGAAAACAATACCATCAGGGTAAAAAACATAACAATAAGGATAGCAGTTAAATATGAGATCAGAGAAGCTTGTTTATGTATCACAGCAACTAACAGCACCACCTGATACAATACTGAATAAAAATCAACTCAACTACCCTTTAGGTGACTTTCCAAGAATTGAAATAGAAAACAGGTCATTTTGAGATGAATTATTAAATCGTCACGCGGATAGCAGTACATGTGGAAATGTCATATTTACAAGTGGTCATCTGTTGGTGGTTTGCTTCATAAATATTAGATTTTATAGAGATTTATATCATGAAGTTTATATTAACAAATTTTAAATCTTAGAACAAAACAGTAAACCAACATAAGGTAAAACATTGTTCAAAAGTCAGCATGAAAGTTAAGGGGTCATAATGTTTGCTGAAAATTGTGGTGGTTCCCAGAGTCAGACACCAAAACAACAAACCTCAACATCCCCAGGAACCCATAATTTCAAACACTGTAAAACACTGCATAAAAAGATGAAAATAATCTGCAATATTTCAGATACTATTGATTAACGGTCAATACAATATGATCTATTTAGATGATAACAGGAATATTTATATATCTATTTTGAGATGAGGAATATGCCAACAATATATTGAGGTTGAGCTTCAACAACCGACTGTCAGAACAACACCACTATGAGCAAAATCTATTTATAGGAAGGAGTTAGTCATGGTAGGTTCTGTGGTTAGGTGTTTTATTCCCATGGCTTGTGATACCCATTTGGGAAAAGACAATGGGACCTCACTAACAAAATCTGTAGCACCAGTTCATAAAATAGTTTTGATTTTAAACCATGTGTAGGTGTATAAAAATACTGTGGAATACACATCCATCTATCAAAATTTAGAGTACATGTGTGGATTAGATTTTCTTTGTATAAGAATGATGATTTATCATTATCGTCACTCTTCACGTGTTTGTATACATTTGTATGGAGTAGCAGTCATCTGACTTTCACGAGGTATACACTGCCTCATTTCCCTGCCTGACTATATATAGACACACGTCACTACTACGAGCATGTATTTATGGGTCACTGTGACCCAGTCCTCCAACCCCTGTGTACACATGTCCACCTACCACTACCTGACATTGAAGCAATGTGTCAAGTACATGGCTACAGAGCTATGGCACATAGTATTCCCTATGCATACTGAGGGCTCACAGCTCCGAGCACTTATCTAGAACTAGACAATGTCTTGATTCGTTGGTTAAAACTAGTGACTAAGCTGTATGTATTCACAGGATTTGGAGGAATTTAATGTAAACAAACCCGTGAAGTACTGACAATGATGTTAGATTGACAATGTCATTATGGATTGATAAGGGTTTGATGGTGTTTATGTCCAGGTGAGATCTACCACACAAATGTCAGACACAGACGCAGCTTGACTCACACCATATACGGCAACTTGAACAACAGCAACTTCATGCATAAACACATGGCCACATCAAATGTGTCAAGCTGATTTTGTCAGAAGAAATTTCTGCTTCTAGGAAACACTGCTATTAGAGCACATGTTTTAAGGCTCTACTCCCTAACAGGGTACCTTCAAAGTTAAATGAGGAAAACAACATTTATTCTAAGTGAGCAACAGTTTAAAGGAACATGCCATTGTCAGGTCAAAAAGATTGTAATTAGGTAGGGGGAAAAATCCTTGTTTATACAATCATAACAAAAATGGTTAATATAAGTTACTGGTGCCCACATCTTCATGAGTGCCCAGCAGCACATTTACTAACTCTGTTGTGTAAAACTTCAAGATGCGATGAATGTATTCATAAACCTCCAGCAATGTCATCCCATCGTATCTTATAACCCCTTCTCCACCAAACCCCCCACCCCCCCATACTTCCTATGACACACAGAACATACTGTCAATGTTAAATATTTCAGTGGAACTTGCTACCTTTGTATCTGTAGGTGTGAACCACTAGGCTACAGGGAAGCTGAAAAATGACAATGCTTTTAAGAATAGTTTTCAGCTACATGTATGTGAGCAAGAGATATTTTACGTCTGTTTCCAAATGGAAAGTATGTTTGAAACATATAATTGTTGATACATATTTGTCCAGATTTTTCTTTCAGTTGATTACTTATATTACTAAGGTAAAACTGTTCTCCTTGGATTTTTTGAAAATTAAAAGTAATAATACCCTAGGATGTGGGTATAAAATCTCACAAAAACCATCACACATGTTTTATCCTACACACAAACTGTGTTATTATTCAAGTAATTACTAAAGTTCACCATCAACTGTTTTTCAATACTTTCTTCCAATAGTTTTGGATTAAGCAGCTTGTATTCACATTAAGGACTATTCAGTGGGTACATCATCTCATTCGTTATGAAGCTCTATCATGTGTTGATGTTGTTGCAAGAAGCCGCTTAGTCAAGACAATGGCCCCCTGTTGATGTCTGTTGTGTCTTAGCAACCTCAAATAATTTGATAACATATAGTTACCGGTATCACCCTTAACAGGATACCATCAACAAAATGTATAACTGTTGTAGAAAATATAAATAAGAAAAAAACATATTTTGAACAAGCTCTAAATTATGAAGGCAATATGACGACAAAACCTTTGTGACCTAACTATGGCATGACTTTGCATTTCCTAGAAGCACCATTGTAACACAAACTGACAGAACACTCTACAACCTAGACCCTACTTTCTTTGAGCACTACCACATCTTCAATAACATCGTCATACAATTCACCTGGGACACTCTCTGAACACTCCTCTGTTGTTGACACAGCACTGCCACCATTCTTCAGCACTTCTTTTTTACTATCTAGCCCATTTCCTAGCTCCTCTCCTACTGAAATCAAAGAGTTGCCATTGGGCACACTGTCATTGTCACCGTTTTCTAGAAGCAACGGGCTCCCTTTGCCCTCAACAAGCTCTGACAGAGTTCGGTTGAGACTCTCAGAGTCCTCCAAAGCTTCACTAACATCATCAGCTGAATCATCATTGTAGATACTGTCCCCGAGCAGGCCTCCATTAGGTGGTGAGAAAGTCATCTTCAGTTGCATCACCTGGACATCACCAAAGGAAACAGTCAACATTCTAGTTCTGTATCTAAGCTTTATCACCATGGCCTGGAATTAATCAAGTCTGAACCAGGCAAACCAGTGACTGAAAACTTGAGCAATGATCCAAGCCATCAGGGCATGGTGATATGCAATGTGGCAAGACACAATGCCTGACCATCAGATCCTGATACATTTCCTCTTACTACCAGCAATGGGGTGCTTGGGATCTAGTCTAAATGAACACTTATTGAGCAGTGTTGGGTTGGAAGGTGTTGTCTCTAGCACACAGAGGAAAGAAGTGAGGAGAAGTCATGGAAGAGCTGTAGAATAATGGTGCTATTATAGGAACAACTAGTTGTGTGTAGTAGACAGTGAAGAGGACTTCTGTTGAAAATCTGAAGAGTTATTTGTTGTGCAGTTGCATCCAAATTACAGGATTTATGACAACAATGTAATAGAGGTAGAGGATTCAAAAGAATTACAGCTATACAACAAGTGCATAAGATTCATCTTTTTCAAAATGAGAAGCAGACTCCAGGGCCCACTTGCACAAAGCGCTACGACTATTGTAAGCCTATGTTAAAGTACGATCATCTTAGAGCTAAGATCGCTTTATGCAAGTGGGTCCAGATCCATTCAGTCACCTTCATACCAGGTGTAGCAGTCTGCAGTATTCCCTACAAAAATGTCTTTGTCTCACCTCATCCTGCAGATCAAAGATCTGGTTCTCAAGGTCCTCGGTGTCCTCTTCTCCGTGTAGCTGACCCGCAGCCAACATCTCCTCCTTCTACACAGGCAACAGAGAACACTTAGTTGGGCATGCATCAGCAACATCAGCAACATTATCTTACTGGGGCTATGTTAACACTAACACACACACACACACACACACACACACACACACACACATTCGCAGTCTGAAACATTTAGAGTCAAAATTTGTCTATTGGCAATAATTGTAACTGCTCTTAATGTTAGTATTTGGGCTATTACAGTCTGTGCCATCAACCTTTGAGTTAGACTGAAGTTGGTTATTAGCATCGTTTATGTTCATTTTGATGTCATTATTAGAATATTACTACCTGAGGTTTCAACAAAATTTTACTAAACTAGAGCTTCAGACAAGTGGCCAAGTGTGAGCGGTGAGTGAATGAGGAGCTGTGTTTACTGACCTAGTCAACAATTAAAAATCTTAAACAGGACTGCGGTACAACTAGGACCTTGATCGGACAAACCAATGTTGAACAGCATGACAGTGAAACAACAGTGAGCATTAGTCCCCGTAGTCACTGATAAATTACAATAACACAGATGACATTATGGCCACCAGATCCCTACTAAGTTGCCTCTGAAGACAGGCATAGCGAACTGAGATTCTATATAGTTGCCTCTGATAATTCTATTTATCCATCGCTAAGAGGTTGATCAGGATACTCCATCAGCTTCTGAACTGACTGAAGACAAGGTAATGGATGGAGAAATATAAAGAATGAAGCTGTCTTTGATACTGGGAAGAAACTGGACAAATCATGCGTAAAAAGATTCAGAAAAGCCTTTAGAACATTCTCTATAGAGGTAGGAAACTTTGGTAGAAGACAGCTAGAATATGCAGTGACTGGTCACTGAGGTTTGTTATTTGGCAGCAGTTACGCCAGCTTAATCAGCAAGCATTTACTCTTAGTACCTAATTGTGACTGCCTTAGACCTTTCTTTTGTTTACATGTACACTGAGTGTATATGGAAAAATTAGGGGATGTTTATTTTCCTCAAACAGTTAATCATAAATATACCATTTGTTTGTTGTTTAACGCCACAGTCAGCAATGTTCCAGCTATATGATGGCAGTCTGTAAATAATTGAGTCTGGACCAGACAATCCAGTGATTGACATCATGGCCATCGATCCACACAATTGGGATGACATGCATCAACCAAGTCAGCAAACCTGACCACCCAAACCCGTTAGGCATAGTCGCCTTTTACAGCAAGCATGGATTGATGAAGACCTATTCTACCCCGGGTCTTCACGGGTCTCATAAACATACAAAATCTTGACATCCGTATTGATGAAAATACAAAGCAAACACCACTGACATCAAGCATTCACACAAAATATTTCATCACCCAAGATGTATACATATTCTTTATACTTGTTTCTTTCTGACATTTTCAAACATTTTATCATTGTACAATCACACACATACTACAAGATGTGACATAGAAAAAAGTTTCATGTCAACACAATCTGAAAAACGTTAATTGGCAACACTGCTTGAAACTGCTGCAGTTTCAGTGGGCAAAATAAGACAATAGCAATTGACTGACAACGCTGCAACACAGACAACTGATGAATTCCAGTTGCTAGGCAACTGATAGTGGAGTTATGGCTCACCTGAATTTCAATACTTGCTATTTTCTGTTTAAGTTCAGCTATCATAGAAGTATTTTCTGCCTCTTTAATACGAGCCATCATAGACTCTTCCTTTTTCTGAAAGACATTTGTTGGGTTTTGTACAACGTCAAGAATTACTTACATGTCTCAATATTTCTTTTCTTAAACATAGTTAAATGATCCAACACAGACATCAAAATAAGAATACATATCTGTAAGTCACTAAACTATCAAAAATTACATTTGTGGTGTTCATACTATTAAACTGGTTTAATTGTTGTTTAATGCCGTACTCAGTAATATTCCAGCTACATGACAGCAATCTGTAAATAATCAAGTCTGGACCAGATATTCAAGTGATTGACATCATGAGCATCAATCTACACAATTGGGACACGCTGACATGCATGAACCAAGTCTTTTAGCCCGACCACCCAATTCCGTTGCCTCTTACAGCAAGCACAGGGTCTGAAGGCCATTTCCAACCAGGTCATTATAACAGGTTCTTATTAATACTAACATGTTACATAGGAATATTTAAATAACCAGTATCTTAAAAACACACCTAAATTTCAAGTTCACAGAAATAATTCCATAAATCAAGTTACATAATTGATAAACCTCATATGATTTCAAAACAGTTAAAAGTCAAACTGATTTGCTGTAGAGATGCACAACTGAAGCAATGGAAAGCTTAGCAGAAAATAAATTTCATGCACAAAAATATCACAAAGAAATTATAAAGGGCATTCCACATTATTAAATCAAAAAGTATAAGCCTTACAAGATGACTTACCCTTGACTCCATGTCATCTATTTTACGCAAAAGCTCCTTAATAGTGGTTTTCATCTCCCGATCAGATTCTGCAGCTTCCTGAAGACGTGTTTTCAATAATTTGCTGTCTTCGTCCATTCGGCGAATTTGATTGGTACATATGTGGTTCTATAACAGAACAGATACATACAGACACATATCTTAGCAGGAACATTTAAGCTTTGATATGCACTTGTAAAATGCTTGATAAATGACCATTACATTGTAAAAGGATATCTATTTCTCAGACTATGTTAATCAATAGTGAATGCATGAATGAGATTTACCATTGAATTATGCCTGTAAGGGTTTTATAGGCATGAAATAATTCAAAAGTAAAAACCAATTAATCACAATAATCATGGTCCAATTTTCTCACATGATGATAGGATTACCTCCCCTTATCTACACTTTGCTAATGAACGCAATGGCTCACTGGACACTTGTCCAAGATAATGAAAATACCAAGTGTTAGCCCTCTTTTATTTTTTTCTCAACAGATCTGCTTATGTTAAGCATAGCACAACTGAAGCAAATCAAAGTTATAAGTTATTTGTTGATATGAATGAGAACTAATCCTTTTCCCATGTTCATGGACTACACAAAATGTACAGGAAAGGCTAAAATGAGCATAATGAAAAGGTTTTAGGGGGTTGATCTGAACTAATTTTTAGGAAATAGAGAAATTATTTTGCTCATGATTTGATTTTGCTACTTTCACTCATTTTATCCAAATGTAAAATTTTATCCATACAATGATGCCAGATGATGAATTACAAAAGGTGATAAAAACTTAAAGATGTTCCATGACCTTAAAACTGGATTTTAAAGTGGATATTCTTTTCATTTGCCAGAGGAATCCCTTTGAAGTGTTGCTTGAGGGAGTGCCTGATAATAAAGCTGGAACTGTGAACACTCACACCAGCAGTTGTGACTCACTTGTGTTTCAAGCTCCATGACCTTCTGCTTGGTCTCCTTGCTCTCTGCCAGAGCCTGGGCCTCCCTCACTTTCACTGTCATCAACTCCTCCTGCAGGTGCTTGATCTCCTGCTTGCTGCTCTTCTCCTTCGGTGACGTCACACTGTTTTGCCTCTCCATGTACGTCTACAGCAACAACACACAGGGTCAAGTCTTGCCTGTCTTGTCTTACAGGGGAAGATTAATATGTAACTATCAACTGGTCAGTGGAGTCCACTAATGTTGAACATCACTGGTCCAATGCAAAACTCAATATGTACAAATCAAACAGTTGGGTTGGTATAGAGATAGGTTGGTATCTCCACACTGCTAAGGTTTGTTGCAATTGTAATTGTTCTATTAGGGTAATGAGGAGGACCTTGGCTTTCATACTTTATTTCAAACACTGCTAAATTTTCTCTCAGACATCAGCTATGATTTACCTGTATGAAATACTATGAAATCACTAATTGAGATGAGACTATGCTTGAAATATGCTCACATAACACCCTATCAAAAACCAAAAAATAATATAATCATGCTACAAAAATCATAGTTCCAATAAAATCTCATGTTGAAAATTAAATTTTAATTACAAATAACAGCTGGGCCATCTACAAATTATTACAAATTATAGTAAAAAAGGAGCAATCTTATCTGTTTTGATTGGATATTTTCTTTTGATCAGTTCCATTATTAAATGCAAGTGTTAATTGTGTGGTTCAAACTGGCAGGTATGTTTTCCAAAGCCTCTTTATTAGTGAAGATAAGTGTCAGCATACATCATTAGAAATACCAATATATTATGTTGTAAATATGTTCTGCACATATTGTATCCATGTTGGGAATCGAAACCAGACCTTTGGCATGACAAGCAAGTGCTTTAACTACTGACCCTCCCCCCTTGTTACACTGAAGACATCTAACCTCCCAATAGGTCTCAATCTCGTTGACTTTCTGGCGGAGCTCCTTCAAGGACAGGTTGGCCTCTGCTTCCCGCAGCTTCACTGCAATCAGCTCTTCCTGCAGGTGCTGTACATCATTGCTGGGCGCCCGCTGCATCTTCAGGTTCGTCTGCAATGTTCAAATGTTACTGAAACAGCTCTCCATGGACAGAATCTGACATGTACAATAAATAAAATATCAGAAAGAAAGGGGGTCAATAGTTGTTGCTATTGTGCTATGTAAAATCCTTTTCAACGGGAATATTACATTGCAGTCATGTTCTTGCAGTCATTCTTATAGTCATTGAACAGCGGCCTGTACACAATGGTGTCTGAAACCAGGCCAACACATGGTAATTTGCATTAGCCATGATCCAGTTTTAATATGATGACACAAAGTCAGGCAGATTACATTGTACCACCTGATCCTCATGTAATTTGACAAGCATGGGTCAATGAAGACCTCTTCTGCACCAGAAACTCTACCAGGATCACATAAGTAATAACATATGTAGATGGTAAAGAAATGTCTCAGCAACTGAAAAAGTGACTATTGCCGTATGGCAGCCTGATGGTTATCAAGTTTGACCAGGTAGAGCAGTGGTTGATACAGTCTGGATTACGATTTGCCACACAATCATCCAGGCCACACCTTGAGACCATGCGATGATCATTAATCAGCTCTCAAAAGCATGGTGTGGCCCTATAGTGTCCCTGCAATTGATATTTTGTTTTGTGACATACATCCTCTAGCTCCTTGATCTTGGTCTTGAGTTCCTTGATGAGGATGTTGGTCTCTGTCTCCTTCAGCCGCACCCCGATCAGCTCCTCCTGAAGCTGCTTTATGATGGTCTTGGCACTCTCGTCGGTCAGACACTCTGCCTCATCTATGCACTGAGTCTGAAACACACAACATACTTATACAGCACTTGCACTTTCCTGTACTACATATGGGAGAGCATTAGGTCAGTGACACAGTCATGTCAAGTCTTAGACATATATGACAGACTACAAGTACTTGAAAAATGGATTTTGATAATTCTTTTCCATTAGAATATGTGAGTGAATGTTGTTTAATGCCACAGTCAGCAATATTCCAGCTATACACAGTGGTCTGTAAGACAAGACAAGACAAACTAATGGTTGATATTATGAGCACCATCCCACAGCGCCAGGGTACAATGCCACACAATCAACCACAGCCTGACAACTTGATCCAATCTAGTCGACTTTTAGATGCACCAGACCTGCATGGACCTATTTTAACCCAGGTTCTCTAGGCTCTGCTATCAGCAAATGAGAATATGAGACATCTTGAATTTAAAGAAAACAAAACTGTCTGATACAAACACATACATTCTAAAGCATCCTGAGCAGGCATATTCACTGCTTCAGAGAAAGGAAGATCCTGTTTTATACCTGATATATCTCCTAGAAAGATTAATAATTTGCTTCATAAAAGAGAAAATCATTTGACTTGAGTTACAATAGTTCAACATAATTGTTTCTTGCTCAACTTCTCATTATATTAATCTATGAACACAACATTAATTATGCCATTGAACTTCTGAAACACAAGTGACAAAATGACCCAGTCCCATGTTAGTATGTACATGCTAGAGGGATTACGGTGCCGCCTTCACATTACTGTATGTCTGTCAAAAAGAAACATTTTACCGAGTCCTATGGAAATAAGTAATGAGAATTCTGAACCTTTTCTTCTCATTCACCTCAAAACAGACACTACAAACCTGCTGTCATAGCCAGACATTTTAAATACTGTTCTAACTGTTACATATCACATGCTTGAAACAGATACGAAATTGAGTTAATCTGCTGTACTATGATGTGGTAACTTGTGCATTATTACACTTCACTACTGGACTCATCATTGGCGGTTAAGTGAGTGACTGAGAGAGGAGGTTTTTCGTCACTCTAAAATATTTTCTGTTATATCACGGAGTGTCAGCTTGATGTAAGTGGAAAGTGATATAGGTCACAGATGTTTACTGGTTATGGTGATGAATGAACCTAGCAACATAATAATGGCAAACCAAGATTCAAGCCCTGTTCATGATCATAGGTTTCTGACACACCTAAGGGAGGAAACTCTGCACAGCAACTTGCTGCACCTTAGACGACTATAACACCGGTGCCCCCAGAAAACAGGTATGGTATTATATCTTGATGCTGCACATTATAAAACCTTTTTAAAACCTGAAGTCATCAGTTTGATCTACCTCATGACAGTCCTCATACAAGAAGACTTTGAGATGGATAACACCTTGATATTTCAAAAGGGTATATTACACTAGCTGGCTTCATGTACTGATGTTGCATGTGATAACATGCTGCCTTGGTCACGGTAGCCACATTGCGTGACTCTGCAATAATCATTGACATGCTATATTGTCGGACGCAAGCAATTTCCATAACCAGTTACACATATATATGAAGGACAAGCAAATATTCCATCCAATTTCAATAATGCTACCATGGATTTGACTTCATTTGTTGTTAAAGATAAGATACATAGTCACAAACTCACTCAAAGCTCATTTGAATATTTGTCAAATAGAATTATAGTTTGGTGTCTTTTCAGTACAAATTCAGTAATCCAATCTTAACTGTATACTGTAATATTAATATCTCATTACTATACAATACAAACATAACAGGTTCATTATGCTCACAACATCCTCCAAAGACCTGACAGGTCAGGCTTCTGTTGGGCCGATAGCCTTAGTTCTCTGAGCATTAACCTTAAGTGTTTGGAGTTCTGTTGGACCAGTAACCCTAAGGCTTTGGGGTTCTGTTGGGCCAGTAACCTTAAGTCTTTGTGGTTCTGTTGGGCCAGTAACCTTAAGTCTTTGTGGTTCTGTTGGACCAGTAACCCTAAGTCTTTGGGGTTCTGTTGGGCCAGTAACCATAAGTCTTTGGGGTTCTGTTGGGCCAGTAACCTTAAGGCTTTGGGGTTCTGTTGGGCCAGTAACCTTAAGTCTTTGTGGTTCTGGTTGACCAGTAACCATAAGTCTTTGGGGTTCTGTTGGGCCAGTAACCTTAAGGCTTTGGGGTTCTGTTGGACCAGTAACCTGAAGTCTTTGGGGTTCTGTTGGACCAGTAACCTTAAGTCTTTGGGGTTCTGTTGGGCCAGTAACCTTAAGTCTTTGTGGCTCTGCCCGGCCAATAAACTTAGCTTTACCTAGCTGTTAATTCTATAACATGAAGAACAGCACAAACCAACATTTAGTAGTACAGTATCAGTAATCCAAGGGCATCTTTAAAATAGTGAACCCAGCTGAATGCACAGTATGTGGTATTATGTGATGTCAGATCTAAACAGTTCAGACAGGATACAAAAACTGACAAGTCACTGGATGTACTACAATAACATCAGCAAGTTAGAGCTGTTTTTGCATGAACATGTGACTAATGACTTACATGAAATTGTTTTCCTCAGTGTAACTCTTGTAATTTCAAAACCGCTATGTATTTGGAATCACTGACTTTCCTATCCCTAAATTATATCCAAAAATCGGATCATACATTCATGCATTGATACAAAGCAATACAGTTTCGTAAAAGGAGGATACGTAAAGTGATGTGAATATGAATGTAACACATTATTTCTGAAAGGATGTAATTGGAGTTCTCAAGTTACTGTTCTTCTGAGCAACAAAAATTAAAGGTTGGGTCTCTGAGCAGTGAACCTTAAACATTTTTTATGTATCATATCGTCTATTGTGGTGAATTTTAATACCACTGTAATCCATTTAGTATTATGCCATTGTGTATCATCACATCCCTACTGTCAGAGCTGCTGAACTCAACACTGGCTTGTCACATCTTTACTGTCTTTAGTCACTGAGAAGGCTTGCAAGTTGACTAAAGCAACAATGTTAGGACAAGTGCAAGTAGGGTGGAGATGATGACTACAGTTATACAGAAGGAAACAATATACTCATGTGGCACCACACAGGCTCATCATTAGTGGGGAAAATGGTGGGAAAAGCTAGGTGTTACTATATATATAAAACTCTTAAAACTGAGCGAAAGTACATAACTATTAATAATAATAGGAATAACAAATGTTTCATATAACACTCAATATAAAAATATATAATTAACTCAAATATGTTAAAAATGTGAAAATGCAATTAAAATCCAAAAGAATATCAAATACTATTGGTGATTGGTTTGAAACAAGCAGCTCATTGAGGATAAAATCTCAGAGTGAGTGAGTATCATTTATGCCGCTTTTAGCAATATTCCAGCAATATCACAGCAGGGGACACCAGAAATGGGCTTCACACATTGTATCCATGTGGGGGATTAGACTCGGGTCTTCTGTGTGACGAGTGAACGCTTTTAACCTCTTGGCTATGCAACCACCCCCTTAAGTAATACATACATATATATATGATTACTCAGCTCATCCTTGCATACCCAGTGCATTATATCTCCATTCTATTTCAATAAATATGCTGGACACATTCACCAAAGTTTTTGTACCGGACGTTACGTCACTATCTCCATCTCTCCTACCATAGCATAGCAATCCTAACACTCATCAGTGATCAGATGGCTATTTATAGCTCCGTGCCATTTGAATTTTGCTGCCAACTAGGTCCAGGATATTTATCAAAATAGAATGGAGATATAACACACTGGAACATGGAGGATGTACACAGATGCACCCAAGACATGACCGACAAGCTATATATCTGGCGGGATATAAGGAGAAAACACTGCCACCTGGTGTTAATTGTGTCCAATACCTGCTACCCAGCAACCAGAGATGGATCACGTTGACTCTCAAACGATCAACAGTGGAACTCATCAGATTTTCTTTTCTGTTTTGACGGCAACGTGTTCACAGTTGTGATGATTTGAGAATATTTGAAATGTCAACCATTGGCATTGTCTCTTGAAAAAATCATTTATCTAGAAAACTAAGAATGTAGAATACATGTCCGAAAATTGTCCTAAGGCCCCCTTAAAGTTTTTTTTCTTCTTCTGATATTTGCAATTTTTAATCAGGTTCGATCTGTTTCACAAACATTTAAAACAATTAACTTTTTCATCAAATGTGACCACCAGTCCACTACACCAGGCCCTTAGTGATCCATCTCTGGTGTTTGCTTCTGAAAGGCCTGAAAAGAAGGTCCCTGTAAGCACACTGCCCCATCAACTGTTGCTAGCAGGGTCTAGCTAGAACCCACAGAAGTAAAGTAGAACAGAAGTTCCCTAGCTTAACATACCCAGTGTCCACAATTGAGGTCTTTGAAACCATTTATGCCCTAGAAGGTTGATTAAATAAATGACAAATATAAAACAAAATTAAACATTCTACTGTAATTACACAACGGCATGCAAAAGATTAGGACATGATGTGAATTACTTCCAAATAATTCCACTGTAGATAATGTTAGAATGAATTGGAAATCTGAAATCATTTTCCTACAATAAATAAAATATTAAGTTTTTTGTTAGTGCCATGCATAGCATATTTTTTCAGCTTATGAGCAACATTTTATGGAATTTTATTTATTTGGCCAAAATATATCGGATTTCAAATATCCCTACACAATACTTTAGAAATGTCAAAAAAAATAATTTAGAAGCAACACAAAAAGCTTAAAAGAAAGACACAACAATTCTTTATAGTAAAAACAAATCAGGACAATAAGCATGTTTCAAAAACAGTTGCAAAATATACATGTTACAGTACCTTAAATGAAAGGGCCCTGTCCCACAATGTTATCTTAGGCCCACCACTATAGCTACAATATCAGGGATAGTTTATTAAACATTTCCCAATTCATGTTGTTATCATGTGGTTATAGTTATAACTAATGACTGTAGGAGACTTGTATTTCATGATATAACAGGACCAATAGGAGGAAGAGGCTTAAGTTTAACATTATTGCCTTTGATGCAATGTTATAACAATATTATACACCTCTGAGTTGTTTTAACCAAATAACAATTTCTCCCAATTTGTCTGTCAAGGGTACTTTGTTGGAATCCTAGATAATTCCCTCACACCTACACTTATGAAAATCATTTTGTAAGACTTGGCCTAAGATTATCACTGTCACTGGTTCACAACTTGGGAACATCACAGTCTGTGCCCAAACTTTTGATTCAGCTATCTCGAACCTTTCACTTTACATCATTTTCAGTAGATCTGGACCACTAAAATGTTACTGCACTCGGGCAGGGACTTGGCACTGAAGTCCCAGACTGACATCATCAACCAGCTAAAGCTTAGCTCTACAAGCTTCATTGCAATTGTTTCCGTTTCAAATGAAAAGTAGTTTGAAGTAGCACAAGGAGTATTTAATCATGCAGAAAAACATTTCATGAAAGTTTCTACTACTACAATTTGCACACCCAACCTAGAGGTAACACATAATCATACTCACTCTTCTCTTAACCTCGGCAATGAGTATGTCAGCATCTTCCAGTTTCTTCTGAGCTTCATAGTGAGACTGTTTGAGAACTGAGAGCTCATTTTTCAGAGCATACATTTCCTCAGCCTCTTGGGCCCGGATCACCTGGTCTTGAATAAGTCGATCTGCCAGAGATGCAGACTCCTGAAAGGATTAGTTAATGTTAATATGGAAGATACATGACTCCATGTACCATGTCACATCAATAGATGAAAATACCATACTACCCAGAGATACCCTCTTCGGATCACTTAAGCTCATTTATTACCCTTGTCATGAATCGAACAAAAAAACACATAGAGGGACATGTATGTGAAACATAAGGGGTCCGAATCTTTCAGTGATTCATTAAAGCCTGATTGTTTGTTTGTTTCACGCTACATTCAGCAATATACAGCATTATGATGGTGGTCTGTAAATAAATGAGTCTGGACCAGACAATCAAGTGATTAACATTATTTGCATCAATCTACGCAGTTGGAATACGTTGACATTCATCAACCAAGTCAGTGAATCTGATCACACGATCTCGTTAGTTGCCTCTAATGACAAGCATAGTCGGCTCTTATCAAAACCTTATTGGACTGCACAGCAGCACTATCAAAGAGTGAGGGAATTTATGTTGCTTGATGCCACAGCCAGCAATATTACAGCTACCTGACAGTAACCACTAGGAACTCAGACCTGGACCAGTCAAGCCTATCTTGCCAGCATGATTAAAAGTGCAACACTGGGGTATGATCAGACTGGTATGACACATGAGACCAGTCATACCATCTGCTGTCCAGTATGTCTGCATTAACAAACATGATCATATGCATTAATTCTGATCATGCCCTGGAATACCCATGTGGGCAGCCTCAACCCTTCACTTTACATCAAAGTACAATATCTGTTCTGCAGAAGGTGAGGTTAAAGGTGAAATGGGGTTGAACATCACGTCCAAGATCAGTCCACTTATATAGCCATGTGCATGCACGTGAGTGTGTGTGTGTGAGAGTGAGTGAGTTGGGTTTAAACTAAAGCAGCTTGTCAAAATATTCCAGACATATAACGGGTGTGTCAGCTTAGTGTGGCTTGTAAGCCTGAAGTGAAGCAGGTCTCAGAGACTAACCACTTTGGTGAAACCCACTGGTGTGGTGTTGACAGGCCTAGAAACATAATCGGAAAACTACTTGAACCCTGGAACGTGAACATTTTTTACATACCTTTTCAAGATTATCAATTCTTTGCCTGAGTAATCTATTTTCTGTTCTCAGCCTCTGCAACAAAAGAAGATATGGTGAAATGTCTAAATCAATAGGTTCCCTCCTTTGTTGCCCAGGTCATCAACATATGTCACAGACTAATGAATTAGATGGAGAGTAAGAACACAAGACAGGGAACAAACTCTATTCATAGACAGGCAAACACACTGGCCATTGGGCTCTCCACCACTTCAACCAATGCCTTGTTATATCTGCTGGTTACAAGCAACAATATATTTACAGGTACTATCTTGTAACATTGGTTCGATGGATAGTAATTCTATAGGGCTGTTTACCCGCAGTTCTATCTGTTCCTCATTTTCTTTGCTTTTCAAGGCAGTGTACTCCTTCTCCAACCTGAAAACAAAGACAAACATAGTATAACAAAGAAAATAACATAGAATAACATAACTTCTTGAATCCATGGAAATATCAACATCAAAACAAATACTGCAGCCGAAATATTTCCCCATTTCAAAATGCAGTTTTCGAAGCATGAAAGACAAAGAGTCCTTGTCATCACCTCAATGCTACAAATTTCCATTGTATTATGGGCCGGTGGCTGAAGTACCGAATAAATTTGTCAGTCTGTATATTCTACAAAATATTCAGGTATGTACACTTTGCAACTCATTGATACAGCAGACTCACTAGAATTATAATAGTTGCCATGGTTTCGGAATACCAAGGACCCATTTTGGATGAAGTGACTTTTCTTCAGTGTTAAACATGTTAAAAGTCTTGAAGTGCAAGCCACTTAACAAATTTAACAGCAACTAAAATGTCCACTGTGTGTCTATGGTGACGAATTAAGTTATCAGACATGTTCCATCAGACACATACCCTTGAATTAAACACTCTCTTGGCTTAAAATCTCCCAAATCTTGCTTATTCTACATGGAAGAAACTAATCTTGATAAACAAGTCAGGGAAGTGAAAATCAACTATGTACCTGAACCAGAAGCGATTCATGTTTCAAATTGATCTGAATTATACTGTCAAACAAGATCGTGAACTAAGAACTAAGTTGGAGCATAAAACAATGTCACAGTCAACCCAATGTGATAGATGGGGCTTGAGACCAACAGTATCACAGCCATCAGGTTCACTGTCCTCATACATAGGGAACACTCTCTGAAAGCACTGTGCCCCCTATAAGACTTAGTACAGAAACAACATACTTAACCCTAATTAAAACCCTGATCTACAGGTGTCACTTGGGAATCTGCTAATGCTTTGTTCTCAAGCACCCAAGCTAAACCTGCGACAAATGTCATTAAGGAGTACTACTCTGTAGGCACAGGTAGCTGTATTCCTTAGGTAGTACTTATCTAATTAGACATGATAGACAGAGGCTGTAATTAAAGACTGGGGATTAGTAAAGATAACCGCCAGGTCTAGTTAGGAGGTGAATGTTTGGGTTATCTCTTTTGGGGTTATGGTATTGTCTGTAAACAAGGGACATCAGCGACAATCAGGTGTAATGACAAAATGAGGTGTACCCTCAAACCAATTTCTGGTACAATTAAGCTGTATTGGGTATAATCTCTTTTCCCCCACTTACTAATACAATGGTGGCACAGGGGTGCCATGGGCTTTGTTAGAGGTAATTCTATTTTTTTTCTTTTCACAACATATTTTTTTCCAGGACATCCAGCAAACAATTATTGCTTCTAGAACAAATATTTTTTCAGCAAAATTACAAACTACATGGACACATTCAATTGAATTTTAAAATACATTTAAGACATATGATTTACTAGATCTTATGATGACACAGTGTCCGTGGGTGTTAGGCAATTCATGTAATGTTGAAATATTTATGAGTGAAATGACATCAAGATGATTTATAGAAATATCTCTGCACTTTCTTAGTTTCAGGTCACCGAATCCTTTATAAATTCAACAGTGTTTGAAGAATATCATATTGTATTAATAAGTGAATTTGCTAGAGACAATTGACATAAGGGCATTGTGCATGATAACATTAACATTTTAATGGACATTCTAATTATTACTCAATTAGAACAAAACACTCTTAATGCCATTTTGACTGATAGTCTATGTGCTAGAAAATGAAACCCATTTTCATAAATCTTGGGACCCCTGAAAGATTCAGTTTTAACACTAGGTCTATGAGAAAGTCCCCATTATTGTTTTCCTTAATTTTGAACTTTGCTCATCATTAGCATGAAAAGTAAATGGAAGATGAAACTACAGAGACTTACAGAGTCTAACAGTACTGTTGTCAGCTCAATACCATAATCTGTACAAGAGTCCAACAGGTGTAGTCAAATTTCTTTTGGTCTAATCTGAACTAATCAAAATCTATACATGAACATGAAAATCTACTGGAAATGATGTCAAGTGACAAATTCTTGCCAGAATAATTATGTGTTAGCAGAGACATTAACAGTGCTAGGCACAGTGTATCTCCTCCCTCATAAAGAGTTTATAATATGCATTATGTGTCTCTTTAACACTGACATATGCACTTCCAATTTATGTCAAGTTGAGCGTATATAAAGCAGGCATGTCACAATACAGTACATAGCGCAATACTTCATATGTGCCCCTTTTACATGAATTTCATCATCAGGGTTAGAACTCAACTCGGAAGCTTTACTAGCCCGGGGAAAGACAAAATGCACTTGTAATGTTAACACAATGTGGAAACTTGGAAGTTTGTTCTAGCCCACAGACATTTGTAGAAGCCCTGGGCTAGCGGGCTAGCGTTAAATTCTAACCCTGATCAAGTACCAATTGCTGTCAAATCAACACAAGGTTAATTAACCAGTTTGTGTTACATGTCTGGTTAATCTGGTCCTGTTCTAAGTCTTTAGAACTGATACATATAAGAGAGAGAATTTAAGAATGTCCACTTCTTTATTATGAGGAACAGGGGCGGTCGCGTAGCCTAGTGGTTAAAGCGTTCGCTCGTTACACTGAAGACCTGGGTTCGATTCCGACATGGGAACAATGTGTGAACCCCATTTCTGGTGTCCCCGCTGTGAAGCGGCATAAAACCATACTCACTCACTACTATGAGGAACACGTTTTTGAGCATGTGCTTACTCCTTCCCTTATACTCCGAAACCTTGTGTTCCTCATACTAAAGAAGTTGACATCCATAAATTCCAATAGTTATATGCAATCAGATATAACATTTTGTTCAGGAAATGCTATAAGATCATTTTTAACAGAATTAATACATGAATGGATACAGCAGTAGGCGTGTCGTGTATGATATTGAGTGTAAATTCTTACAGCATCAATACAGCAATGAATTGTGAATATAAAACCTGACTAAACATGAAAAGAAATATCAGAAAATATATCACTTGTTAACTTTTAGTTATATGTGAATACCATATAAGGATAAAGATAATATTTTTCTTCTCTGAATATATTTTCCAAAATCAAAGGGCATAGCAAGCACTTGTTTATTTGAGATAAAAATTGATAATTGTCATTCTTTTGGAACGTTGGAATATTGACAAGTGTTCATATTAATGTTAAGTGCTGACAGCTTCTGCAACCCTTGATACATGATACGTCTATAAGTATTTCCTACCAGTAATAATGACAATACGCCATGTCACCAACAGAGGTAACAGCTGGCCTGAATGCCTGAGGATCATGTTGTTTGTGACTCAGACAGTTAAATAGTTATTATGATTCCTAATCACCAGCTATCACACCTACTAGTAACACAGACCTCGTCAACAGTTATTTTAATACATGTATATGAACCAAAAAATCTAGACATTTGTCTCGAAACTCTCTGACCTAGAATTCCCCACAGATAATTATGAATTTACATCACGTACAATGATACTTCATGAAACCACATTCTACAACGATATGCTTCTGTTACCATGGTGACCCCTTTATACCACATGCTATGACTTGAATGAAACTCAACAGTCAAATAGTCAATCCAGTACAAGTACATATTTAGCCAAAATATTTGTAGAGCATAGAAACCTTTCAGTTTTCTTTTCATAGTTTTAATCTGTCACTTCAGATGAGGCCTGTTTGAGTATGTAATGTTGTTTGTTTGTTGATGCCAGCTATATGAAGGCAGACTAAATAATCAAGCCTTGAAAGACAATCCATTATGAGCATTGATCTACATGATTGAGATATGATAACATGCAACCAAGTGACAGGGCCTAACCACCAGATCCATTTAGTTGTTCATTTAATGGTTCAGCAGGAGACCTATTTTCTTATCCAGATTCCTCGTCTGTCTCCCAGACAGTAGAGAAAAAAATAAAGAAATGATTCCGATTCAAGTCTAGAACGGTTTGGCAAGTCTACATCAGCTCTACAGTAAGCCTAGCTCTGGGCCCCACTTGGCTCCTTGTATTTTCTGTAGATATACATTTTGAAATAAGATAACTTTATTTCTGGGACTAAATGTTAGTGTACCAGATTCCAACAAATGGAAATGTTATGCTTGAGAGAGCCAGTAATCAGAATTATATGACAGAGTACCCTCAGCTAACCTCTAGGTCAACATTAGCTATGTACCTTTATAATACCTTACAGTGAGGCAGCAATATACCCCGGAGAGGAAATTGTAATCAAGGACAAATTCTAAAGCCTACCAGTGATCAAACAGATTCTTTATTCATATCTTCATTCAGAGGGATCATCTTGTGTAGCATTCTCTACCTGTCTACCTTTACTCAATCACATGTGGTAGAAATCTTTATTTTATACCACTGGCAACTACCATATTGTCACTAGTAACCAATTAGAGACCTTCTAACATGACTGCACACATTGCTAAATGTTTCCAGGCCTACAGGAAGAGGTTTACCTTGGATTCCATACCAAGTGCCCAAACCGAAGTGGGGAAAAAGTTATATTGTTCCAAATTGAGATTTTTAAAAATGTTCATATTTTACTAAATCCAGAGGTATTTTAACATTGCATCAATGAAATAATCTAAAATTCATATACATTCGTAGTGACGATCCGATATATCTAACTAATCCACATCTGAACTTAAAACAAGTGGTTTATGAAAAAACACCATTTGTGGAGAAAACCCTACTATCTCCAGACTGTCACACTGTCTCACGCATAAATGGCTGTTTCTAACATCACTGCAACCAAATAAATGTGATTTAGAAGCTGACATCATTCAGTACAGGTGGGCGATGTACCTCAACATTCCTGAGTTTCCTCATATCCTGTTCAAGAACCTGTGTGTACAACTCATCATATTTCCCTAACTACAGCCACCAGAAGCATACCACTTTGTCAAAACCTGCACAATCACAAAAATAATCCACGCAGGAAACAGTGAATAAATATTTCATCAGATTGATTTTCTGGATGTGATATTTACATTTTGACTATTCAGTGCTTGCAGTGTGACCTATTTCAAGACTGGTGAGGTGACCTGTTTGCATTCAGCCTAAGAAATGTCGAATGTGGTTACTTATGAATACAAATGTCACCGTTATCACCTGAATAATTGATATGGTATTCATCAGCTACAAAAAGTGTAATAGGTGAAAGTATCCCTTCTGTATGTTTAGTTGACAATGAGTGATCAGCGATGCAGAAAGATAACTGACACTAACAAAACAACCCTGACACTGTTTACTGCCAGGACACACAAGGAACAATAATTAAAACTTACTCATCAAACTCGACAAAATCCATTTGTAATGGTAGGATGGTTATTCATCTTGTACCCTGGTTCCAGCACCAGGAATCCCTCCTCTGGACAGGTAATGTCCCCCCACGATCATCTGTGTCTCCAATCCCGTGGAGTCATGCTCTGTCGCAGTCAGCCAAACACACGTCACCTGATTACAGTTCACTTCAAGATAATCTATAGTGAGCCACGTAACCAACTCTCTGCGATCTGGTTGGGATATGCACATAGAACATGCCATGAAACTTGCAGTGTCGAAACTTGAGAAAGTAATGTCCGAGGGTCCGACAAGTAAACCGGTCACTCACATGCTCTGTGACCCTGAATAGCTTACAGCTACCTGTAGCTAAGCCGTGTCACCCACAAAGGTCTGGCTATACTATAGCCCAGTGAGGATATCCTTTCAAGTCCATATATTGCTCTGAACCTTTAGCTTCAGTCTTACCAGTATCTACGGTGTCAACAATCAACAGATTTCTCATTATGAACTTTTAAAATGTACTGACAGCACTGTAAAGAGGAATGTGTTAATTTGGCTGGGCATTGGAAGTCATGTTTGAAATTACGCAAATTCAGATTTTTTTTATCCTTTCTTGAAATATATTCTTTCTATCATAATACTGTATATTAATTTGTATTACCTGATATGTTTCACACCTGTTGATCGGGAGATCTTTAAAGGATTTTAGTCCTATTTTATATTCATTTGAAAAGAATCAATGTGTTTCTGTCTTCTCTACATACATGAATAGAATGACAGTTTGTAACAGTAACCTTGCCTCACATTCACAGCGAAGTCCTATACCTTGCAATATATTTCCTGAAGTCTTAGGTAAACAGGGTAATAGTCGATACTTGTCAGCACAAGTAGTGATACTCAGAACTAGATCTTTACTTGGAAAAAACACTTCCAAAACTAACAATTAACGTCAATCCAGACATCCATTATATTAAGACAAATATTGACTTCTCATTTCCTGGTGAGATAAAGCTTGTGAAAAACACTTAACTTGAGTGCCGGGTCTCAACATTCCTAAATGAAGTGAAATTAACAAATATGGAAACACAAGACAGGAATAAAGGAACAACAATCTGTCAATGCCAGTACACACTATGTTTCAATTGCAAGGAAGTATCAGATGACTTGAACTTCTTGAATATTATATATGTGCCTTCATGAGTCAGTCTTCCCTAACCACAAAACAAACGTAGATGATCAGGTTATGAGATTAAAGCTTTAATCAAATTAAACAAGAGCTATCCTATCGAATTCAAACTGAGATGCAATCCCTGCGTGACTGTGGCCTTATTAAACTTTAAACTGCTGTGAAGCAGCATGAGGGTAAGCCATAAACACCCCCAGTTGGGCCACAAGGCCACACTGCTGACAGCCCTAGGCAGTCTGCCTTCCTAAGACTTCATGCTTAGACTCTCATCACAAGGTTGAGGTATCACGCCTCAATGAACACGTTCAACTCCTATCCACAGTCTATAGAGAGTGACTTTTGGTTGTTTCCCTTAACCTTGCATTTTGAAACCCTACTGAGCAAGCCCCAAGCCTTTGGTTTTGCACAAAAGGTGTTTATAGTACAAATTTCTAAACTTGCCCTTCATGTACAGATGAAGATGGTTATAGCAATGTTGAAAAACAATTAATGCAACCCTGTTGATCAAGTGCTGTCCCTTTTGTTTAGCCTACAAAATTCCCCCTCACAACTGTAGAGAACTAGAAGGTATTTTGTATCATTGTTGAAAAATAATTAATGCACCAATAGGACTCCTTGTCATGCATAATCCTATCTGAAGGAAGTTGTGATGTGCTTTTCCTGTTGATAGACATATTAATATTCATAATCTCTTTCTTATGAATGAAGTGAAACAAGATTAATTCTTGAAGCATGCATGTGTCCTGACTTGGATAAAACCACAGTCATAATTGAAGAACCACATTTATTACAAACTCGCTTGGTGAGTGAGTGAGCAATACTTACGCGACTCAGTTAGACTGATATACTATTTTGTAAAAATGAATCTCTTTCTTTAAAAGCCCACATCAGCACTAGAATATGTCAGTTAGACAGATATACTATTTTGCAAAGATGATATATCTCTTGTGAACAGCCCATCACATCTACACTAGAATATAGACCATGTACATCTTAATCTTACTAAAATCATATTGTCAGAATGCTTCGTTTGGCTGATGTGACCTCCTGTGAAGGTGTCCTCAGATCTTCATTGAGAGAGGCATCGTATCAGAGTAAAAGATCTTGTATTAAAGGGATTGTACACATCTATACTGTAAAACTGAATTATATACATGTATTATACAAAATATACTATGCATGCTAGTCCTACAACTTAATTATTAAATTGTATGTGTTGAAAGTACTCATAATATTCTTTCAGTTTCCTCCAAAGTATTTTGTGTTGTACTCAGTTATCAAAGTAGAAAAAAATTATGTTTGCCTGATTGACTTCTATTCTCAAAGTGAAATACACATCCTAAATACCTATTGCAGAATGCTGAACCTGTCTTAAAACGCTCCAAGTTGGACACTCAATACAGACCTAAACCTAACATTGGTATCCTAATGAGGTGCTGGACATTTCTTTCATAAATCCTTTACAAGGATGTGTTTAGTTGCACAGGTACACTTCAAAGCAAGGAGGTTTCACTATAAATCTCCGAACCACTTGGCTACATGAATGTGGTCAGGCCGGACACAGGTTCACATTCCGCACTGACCAGTGAGTCCTGGCCCTGTGCTGGGGACCTGCAGATGTCAGCAGATGACAGCAGCTGTCTCAGGCTGTCTCTGTACATGGATCTCATGTCTCAAATGCTAAAGACCATGAAGTGGAGGAATGACGTGACATGAGGTGAAGTGGGGTTTTATGGTGCATTCAAAATTATTGCACTTACAAAGTGACATGCATACACATGTGTGTATATGTGTGTCCTGTTCAAAAGTTGATGCTTTTACTTGTCCGGACTAATGCCAGATTTGTAACGCTAGCCACTGGGATACTACCATGCCACAGTTTAACATGGATATCCAACTCAGCACAGTATATATACTCCGAGCAGACCAGTCCTTGTTTCATACCCTTATGCTTAGTGTCAGGTAGGGTAACAACTGGTCTGTCATAGAGACCCTGAAACAAATATACAGCGCTAGAAATTGGCCCCTAGTCCTGTAGTCCTTGCCAAACTGTCCAATAGTTAAGGTATCATAAGGACTAGTAGACATTTGCCATTTTTAAGGGTTTTGCTATATGTTATCATTGTAAGGACTAGTGGACTAAAAATGTTAGTTTCTACCACTGATATATCTAAAAGAGACCATGCAAGACTCTAATAGTGAGCAAGTCTAGATTTTCTAGTGGTTTTTTTATCTGCTAAAGTCTAAAGGATACACATAGCAGATATTATATTATGGACAGAATTATGAAATATATGCTCCACACCTTCACTCAAAAAAATTCATTTCTGAATGTTTTCAGGAAAGCTAGATTTATATTTCACCTTTCAGTTTTAGGGATGAAACATGTGTGAATTTTGACCACAACAGCAACCTTATTTTCACTACAGGAAAATCCAACCAGTGGTTCAAAATGGTCACGTGAACAGTTTATCAGAGTTGAGATATAAAATAAGGTCAGTGAATTAAGTTGCGTTGACATGGTAATACCTGAGTCCAGCCACCTGATCTCTGTCAACAAGACAGGTGGACTGACAACAGGTCTCATGTTGCCAGTACGTGGGTGGGTCACCTACACTGGTAGGTAAGGGCAGTATCACCTTGCTCTGGGTGGCTTGCCTCACATATTAAGATGGCCATGACATATATGTTATATATAATTGTCTTATTTATTCAAATATTTCGAATTGGGAAGGGATAGTTCATAGTTCTTTAATATTGTGGATGGTTGCTTGACAGTTTAAGCATCTGTTCAGATAAGCATTCATTTTTTTAGATTATTATTTGTTTTTTCAAGCTGTGTGTATTATTTTATACCACAGTGAGATATTTTTAGGTCTCGAAATTGATCCATGCCCAGGTAGATCTATGGTTGATAGTTTGAGCAAAGATCTGAGATGTTCATACAGACAATCAGCAAGCCAGATAACAAATTGTAACCACCAGATCCTCCAGATCCTCACTTTAGTCAGCTCTCTAGAAAAGAATCGGGGTACTCAGGACATATCCAACACCTGAATCACTATATAAAAATAATCTTAATCTGCTGATGGACTTTTTGAGACAATGTAATTAACACAATCTGCATGATCTAAACTATTAGTCTAAATACCAGGTATAGCAAATGTTTGTTAGGCAAGTTATTTTAATTTGATATGAATGGCCTTTATAAAAAATGGCAATTACAAGTTGTGATAAGGCAGGTTTTATATTAACTTTTCTTTTTTGCTAAGTTTCAAAGATTTCTAAGATTTCAATATACTTATCTTGTACTGTTCAACATTAAAACATGAAACTATGAATCATGAATCATCCATGAATCAGATGACTTTCATTCCTTCAAACCTGTCTCACATATCTTAACCCCTTCATCTCACAATCTTTGTAATATCATGACACCTTTCATTGATAAAACTTGTTATCACTGAACCCACTGTCCCCCTAGGCTGGCTGGCTGGCAATCACTCACTCACCCCCTTGTTAATCCATCCACCTACCTTCTGTTGTGCTGCCTGGGTCACAACAAGAAGAACTATGCCTTCCCCAGCTGACAGACACTGACTCCTTCCCCACCCCCTCCCTTCTGTTACCACTACAGGAGCCATATCTGAACCAGCAGACAGACACTGACTCCCTCCCCACCCCCTCCCTTCTGTTACCACTACAGGAGCCATATCTGAACCAGCTGGCAGACACTGACTCCCCCACCCTTAAATGTGCTGCCTGGCTCTTTCGCCTTTAACGTAGGTTCAAACACAACAGCAGATACCTTCACGTGAAACTAGATTCCATCACATTATGTACATGCAATTAAAATCACACTAGTGTATTTTTCCAGGCTTCAAGTTCTAATCTGTAAGGCTATCTGGACATCAAAAACTGTAAACTCAACATCAGTCATTGAAGAAATAAAGGAAACTGAGTCTCCCTACAATTTCTTATCAGGCCAGGACCAGCAGTCAGCAGCAGTATTGGATGCTGTGTGAATAGTGATCTGATTGGAGATAGAATTGTCTTACTTTGAACAGTTAGAACTAGGGTGCAATCTACCGGTACAAATGTCTTTGCAACTGAACTCCCAACCCCACAAGTCAGCTTTTGTGACAAGCATTAGGTATGGCAATGTCTGAAATTAAGCATGAAAGTCAAGGGGACTTGTCATAACCCTAATGTTACAGCCTGCGACCGTCTCCACAAGTCCAAAGCCTCTGTCTAGTAAAATATCGGTAAAGATAATTGTGACTTGTTTGTGGAATTGAATTCTATACGTAAATTAAAATGTCCCAGTCCCTCCACCATTATTATTTTCCCTTCTGCCCAACTCTTCCTGTAACACAAAAGTCCTAAATAAAGCAAGGGCAGCCTATGTTCCGTTGTGACTATGATAAAGACTTACTAGTAACACAGTAATTATTTCTTTTCACTCATCTGGTGCAGGTTTTAGTGTCAAATATTTGCAATCGTGAGTTCCATGAACTTTATACAATGCACATGATGTTCTGTTATAGGACACCTCAGGTGATTGTCTTTTTCATGTCCTCTTGTCACTACAACCACAAGCTTCAAGAAGGAGACAATTGCCCAAATGCATATTTTATCAGTTATCTCACTGGGTCTTCTTTTCAATTTAAAAGGAGATATTTGTTTCAATCAAAATTATTTATTTTCAGAATTTTCAGAAACTAAGCGTTAGTCTAAGACTGATGTTAAAAGTTAAAACTTGGATGTTTTCTGGATTACAGTTGAAAACCTCAATTACCCGAAGACCCCCCTTTATCTTGAACATTTTATTTGGTAGCATTCTCCTAAGACTCCCAAAAGGGTTGGGAAGATATTTTCCTGCTCTCCCAAGCCAGGTCCTGTAGCAGGGTATCCCATGTTCAGATTGTAATGGCTGCATTGTGTAATCAACTGTTGCCTGGAGCTAGGAGAGGAAGATGAAAGTCCAGCAGGGAGGAGTCAGGAATGACTGCCATCCATCACACTGCACAACAAGTGCCCTTCACAGGGAAATGGGACCTAAATATCCCTGACCAGGGCTTACAATGGAAACTGTCACACCCTGAATAAGAACAACAAATCAATGAACCTATTCCACTGAGCTTGATACTAATACATGTACATATATATCACCATTGTTACAAACATAACTGTCAAATTTCATTAAAAGAATAAAATTTAATATCAAGTTTTTTCAATCTTTGACAGACTTTAAAATGACAAAGACTCATCATCTACTTCTTTGATGCCAGTGAGTCATCAACATTCCCCTGTTATAAAGAAAGTATCCATTATCAGCAGCATCTAAATGTCGACTTTGAATTGTTTAATCAGTCCAAAGTCTTCGTAAAGTGACAACATCTTGCTTAAAAATGTTAAGGAAGCGGGGTATGTGGCAGGCTCTGATCAACACTCTTGCAGCACGTAATCAAGGTTCAGTCCGACCTGGCTCCTGTCTGCGGGGCCACACCTACCTTCACAATGTCTTTCAGCATTAACTGCATCATATTTTCTCCAATAAACCCTGGGCCTTATTCAATTCTAAGTCTGAGTTATCTTTTATTGAAATTTGGGTCAGGCCTTTAAAAATGGTCAGTCAATTATACCCTGTTCAAATATTATAGTGTAACAAGACTAATTTATGCTTTATAGTGTTAACCAATCTTCATTATTGAACTGCCTGTTGTCATGAATTTCCATGAGTTCATGTAAAACTCTAAATAATGGTAGATTTGTGCTGTAGTTGAAACAAATAGCACATGAGTATTAATCGGTGAAAATATGGCACATCTTTTCTAATTATTGTATATGCAACAAGTATGGGATTCCTCTTGGTAGAAATGATTCATCATTCAAAACACCAGAGTGCTAACCATGGTTACCGAGTCAAATAAAGTGATGTGAGTTTAGTTTAAGCCACTGATACAAATTTCAGTTATATCACTTGTCTCTGCTTGATGTGAGAAGAAAGCCTGAAGTGATGAATGTCAGACATTTACCTATTGGAGAACACATGAGTATGTTATGGTGCTAATTAACCTAAAAACATTATCAGGGTGATACTAGAATTCAAACTCATGATCATCATGATCATAGGTTTCTGGCACACCTAAGGAACACAACTCTGCGCAGCAAATTATGGTGCCTTAGAAAAAAAGGCCATGCAAGACCCAATCAAATAAATAGTTAAATAGAAATATAATTAACAAAGTGCATTGTTCAGGTTAGTATGTTCATAAAATGACAGTAAAGAACTAAACTTGAACAAACAAAAAAACAGTGTGTCATCAACATGGTCATTGTACCCAGACTATTCATGCTATTGGGAATGGTACTCTTGTATTCAAAATGTCTGTCCCAGAGTCGTTCACTTACTCATAACCTCTTTGGCCTATAACTCCATAGTTAAACTATAAACCATATCATTTCACCACATAACATAGCCATATGCAGAATTAAAAAAAAAAATTCCCAAAAGCACTCTTGAAATGCACATTGCATACTGGGGTCAACTTCATGTATTTATAACCACTGTTCGTCTACAGACAGTCATGGATGTTGTCAGGCCTGCAGAATACAGTGGTACGCCTGGACACTTGAGCCCCTTGACCACTGACCCAGCAAATCAGATGGCGACACCAGCTCAGTAAAATGAGCATTCTTTTCAAATGAGGGGAACAAAGCACAGTTTACATTTCCTGCAGTCAAGTGTAAAAGGACAGACCTATACTAATACAACCGAAACAAATATTTGAGCAATCCTGATATTTGTAGTTACCCAATGATCACTAATTCATGTTGAATACCCATGCCCATGCAACCATCAACATACTGATTAGCTACACAGTCTGTTTTGACAATCATGAGAGACTGTAGACAGTGTACAGGGGTATATTTGTATTTCGAGCCATGAGGTATGTCTTCATGTAGGGTTGTAAGTAGCCATCACCAATAATAATTTTGTGACCTTAGCGACTTGTCAAAATTATCTTGCTCTTTCTTATATATATAATACCAGTATGAAGACTATGACTACAGCTCAGGACGAGTGTCTAAAGTCACAAACTGAAGATTCATGTCCATATATTCATCATGCAAACCACCCTGCTTTAGACAACAAAAATGCTTTTAGAAAGAGAAACAAAGTCAAAGTCCTGAATGTTTGCTTACATGGCATAGACCACTGAGTCATCCCTTGAGAGTGATCAATGTGTAATTATATGTAAATATAGCAAGCAAGCATGACTTCTGTGCTAGTTGTCAGTGTAAACATGGGAAAGTGGTCAAACAGCTGTACAGACAGTATCTCTTCTTCCTTGTAGTGACAGCATGTAGACATCTTAATGGCCAAACCCTGGGGCAGTTTTAACAGAGATATTGACAAGGTATTGTACCACACAAAAGCAGGCTTGATTCCTTGACCTACTGGTCCAGATAGACAACATAAACATCCACAGACACCTTCCTGCACTTACTGACAGGGCACCTGAGACAAATACTGACAGGTTACAGTGTAATGGGTTACAATGCAAACAATAGTTTTAAGAGTTTTAGTGTCTCAATTTCAGCCTATATACCACATGGGGGGTAGTGGAGTGATTGTTGTTTTACGCCCAAGTCAGCAACATTACAGCTATATCACAGCTGCAGTTACTGACTTAATCCACTAGTCTGAAGTTCAATTCTGTGTAAAATTCTGTTCAGTGTTCAGCTAATAGTCCACATCACTAAAATCTACTGATGATGACGCCAACTTCAACTTCAAAAAGAGCTGAGTTTAGGCAAGTAGACTCAGCAGAGACTGCAACTGCCTGTTAACACTAATGTCTTGGCCAGGGAAACCAATGGTTGGCAGCCTCAGCAAATATCCCCTGTTGGGATATGGTAACACACAATCAGCCAGGTGCCCACCTGATACTGACTTAGTCACCTCTTATGACAAGCTTGGGATGTTGGTGACAAGAGAATCCATGTGAGTCATACCACATGGCATCAAATGCGTACTCATGTACTCATGTATCTATGCTACTCCTAGACTAACATTTAGTCTCTGAAATCTTATATTACACAATATCCTTCTTGACTCTAAAAAAAATTAAAAAATTCCCTATTCTGATTTCAGAATAGAGTGAAATAGGGCTAGCTTGAGCTGGCTAGACTTGCTTTGAATGCATTTCTAGATTATGTTTTTTTCATGAAATAAATATATTCCACGGTCATGGTGCAGGACTATGCTACTCCCAGTGTTCCAAATTAAGCATGAAAGCCGAGAGGTCCTTGTCACAAGCGTAATGTTAAAATGTAGAGATTTAGGGGGTCTCTAGATTCAAATACCACAGTAGAAGACCTGAAGTATTCCAGGACACCCCATTCATTTCGACACTGTACTCCCCTATTGCTAACAATTATCATGTTAGAGCCCTTTTGGAAATAATAACAACAACAATAATAAAAGTAAAAAAATAATCAATTCATATGGCGCTGTACTCCATGCATAAGCATGCTCTAAGCGCTTAGACATTTATTACCCTGGTCAATGGATCAGTGTGCACTCAACAATCATTCTCAGCTCCCTGGGAGTATACAACCCAAGCATCATTTCCTGATAGTTTTTTTGTCCATAAACAAAGGAATCTTTACACTATGTCTGAGTCACATCATCTACATGACAGAATACTTAATTGATAAATGTGCATTGCCTTCCAAAAGTGGCAGGAGATTATTGGGTCATTTGCGTCAGCTCTGCAAGAACATATCTAGTGCAGAAAGAAATTATATACTGCATATTGCCAATCACTTACTTTTTCATTTTCTTGGAACTATATCGGACTTGATATGCTGTTTTGAGAAGGAGCTCAGTGTCATTTTCATATTTTGCGCGAACATCTTTTTGAAAGTACTGGAAAGAAAAATATAATCACATCATTCACTACATTGTAGCATGTAGAAACCAATGCCACTGTCAACCTGATACGGACAATAGTTCAGTGACAACTTCATTGATATACTCTCAATAATAAGCTACTTCTCTCCCTACTCACGGACAGGAAATAGCCAGCTTCCTGTTGCCTGTAGAGTTGATCAGGGAAATATTGAGCACTCTTCAACATCACTGTGACTTATATCGATGATATTCCACAGGCACAGTGTGATAAGTTTAATGCTGCTTGGAACAGCATTTCACATGTTATGTCAGCTTATTGTAGATGGGAAGCGTTGTTGTTGTTTGTTGGTTTGTTGTTTAACGCTGTGCTCAGCAATAATCCAGCTCTATAACAGTGGTCTGTAAATAATCATGTCTGGACCAGACAATCCAGTGATTGACATCATGAGCATCGATCTACGCAGTTGGGAAACGATGACATGCATCAACCAAATCATTGAGCTTGACCACCCAATCCCGTTTGTCGCCTCTTACGACAAACTTAGTCGCCTTTTACGGTAAGCATGGGTTGAAAAGCTTTAAGTGACACAGGTCAAAGATGTTAACTACTATGGTGAAACAGGGATGGAGCTGAAAAAGCAGTGATCATAATCATAGAGATTTAAGAACTCAAGCCAATGATCACTGGATCCTGGCATATCTAAGGGGTGTCACTCTGCAAACTGTGACTCCTCAGACCACACCATGCCACCTAAGAGATGATGATGATGATGATGATGATGATGGAGATGAATAGCAGTAAGATTACCTTAAGCATGCCCTCCATGTCGAGAGACATCAGGTCCTCGTGACTAGTCTGTAGAATGGCCATCCCCACTCGGAATATCATCTCCATCCCCTGCACACAGAAGGCAAATGAGTTCAGTCCATAATGTGGGCTTTCCAGATTAATGGGGCTTTCAGTGAATATACATCAGTTTCCACCCACATAATCAATGTTTGAAATTAAGCAGGAAAGTCCAGGTGCCCTTGTTATAACCCTAATGTTCAAAGTTAAGATTTAGGGGTTCCTTAGATTTAAACACCATAGAAGACCTCAAGGACACCAGCACCCACTGCATAAAGTGTGTAATCAGTAATTTAATCAAAATTGTAAAAGAGTACATTCATAGTAAACCATACACTTGTCGTAACCCTTCACAATCACTATCTCTTTGATGCAAAAGACAAGTTTAGAAAACATAAACATTTTAAACCAAAGGAGGTAATTCACAGGAACCACTAGACATAAGTAAATATGGTTTCATTGTGCATTCATCTTCCCTTGCTTCTATCTAAATCAAACTTGAAAAAAATATCAGGAAAGAATAGATCCTAGATGCTTTTAGCACTGCATATGAAATGACATTTCCCATGAGGTGCAATGGATTTGGATTATACTACATCTTTCCGTTTTGGCAGAAATGATTCTCATTTAGGACAATGGACTTTAGGACAATGGATGCATGTATTAGCTGACTCTTATTCAGTGATGTAAGAATTTTCAGTTTTCCCCCCCAAGAAAACAAAAAAACAAAAACAATTATCTCCCAGAGATGCCAAGCCAAATTTGAGACAAATAGGAGAATCTTAGATACTTTGGATACCCTTGATCAACAAAAAAAAATAGTTGTCATCATTGGCATGATTGACTGAATTCCTCAAAAATACATCATCTTCAACACTACATAAACCAAATTCCTAAAACTATGTAAACATGACAAGATAAATATATATGTCAATACCTTGTATAATTTACATACATCACACACTAGAATGAACATAATCAGTTTTGACAAATGTTTCATAGAACTAGATTACACATAGTCATATCAACAAGCTGTTCATGGTTTTTTTAAATCATGCTTTTTACATTCGTTACAACCACTGTGATAGTGAAATCAGTGTCTAATATAAATCACTGGTGCAACGTTTCGCCAAAATTATCAGTATATTTCCTTTGACCTTATTGGCTGAAATATTGTGCAGATATCGTAATGATTCCATCAAAATGTCAATGATCTGCATCTCTGGTTGCTGTGTACTGGTGTGTGAGCCAAGAGCTACTTCACCAAGTGGGCTGATGTTTTGTGCTCACCTCTGATATGAATATATCCATGATACGGCAGGCAAGAGACAGTGGAAGTGACGTGGTAAAGAGCGTCAGGAACCACGAGGATGCGTACATGGAGGTGTGGAAGTTCTGAGTCTGAAAGTGCAGGTACAAGTCCGGCAGGAGTTCCTGGAACAATGTATAATCACAAGTCAGCAAACAACACGCATGTTGAAATTTGCAGCACACTTAACAGTTGCCACTGATCATCTGCAACTGCAGAAATTGTTTATATACAGACTGGATATATAGTAATATAACTTTATCTCTGGGACTAGATGTTTGTCTGTAAGCCATACAGCAGCATGCAGTGTGTGACTGACCTGGATGAGGCACTCCAGCTTGTACATGCACAGCCCCAGTTCCGCCATGCTGGGCTTGAACATCTCCCTCATGCGGAACTCCTGCATCAGGCGGACTAGGACAGCAAATGCTTCCTCCTCTGGCATCTGGGGACACAAACATAGTTTCAGAACACCATATGTGAAAGTGGACAGCAGCATGTGTATTTGTTGGCTTAGCTGATTTGGGCAGGGGAATATGGGCCTTTCATGAACATTACAGTGTTTGACACTGACCAGAATTTGCCAGTGGTCCAAAGGACCAGCACATGGAAAAATCTACTGCTCCTATTGAATCTCTACTGGCCACAATGGTGATGACCAAAAAAGGTCTTAAATTGCAGATACTTTATCATGTTCATACAAGAAGTGAGTGTGCACAAATAGAATGAGAAACCTTTATACCACACAGGGTTGTTTGGTATAAACAAGTCTGTTTAGGTTGTAGGTTTTGCTTAAGAGCTTAGAGTCAGTCTGTCACCAATTTCAAAAGTCATGTAAACTTATTTAAACTTCCTTTGTTTCGTCCCCAAAATAACACTAAATCACCAGACCATGCTGACCAGCATCTATTTAATTTTACTGGTCCTTTTGGAAATATACCATACTAGACATGGAACAGCAAACCTGTGTTGATATCAAACACTGCATTATGGTCATGAATATCAAATGCATGTAACATTCAATACTGGGCTATTGCAACATTCAATAACTTCATACAAATATTTCCTGTCCACTGTATTTGCCCCCTTTATCCTTAGGTTGAATTCTGTTGCATTTTAACTTGCAAAACACAATAAAAGCCACAAAAGGCATCCTTATTACATTATCTACAGAATGAAGTGCAGGTCTGTTAAGAAGGAAGGCATCTATTCACATTTCTATAACACAACATTTCACACTGACATAATGATTAACGCATGACCATTTGAAACCCCTGATTGTAGAACAGACAGACTCGCAAGCAAGAGTTTAAAATAACTAATCATTCAATGATACAGAGCATTCTTATACCTTTTGGCAAAATACAGGGTAGGCCCTTCCATAAACAGACATAAACGTTTTTGAATAACTTGAGTTTTGGGTTGAAGATGAAGATATCAGCTTACAGGACTGCATAGCATTGAGAATTGAGACATTAACCATTGCGATGAACAGAGCTGAGTAATGCTGTAGACTTGTCAGTACACCAAATGACAGCTGCTGCTAGTAACATGAGTATAGCAGGGCAAGTTTACTCAACACCTGGTGCCTGATTCCAGCTATACATCATGGTGGTCAGTAAATAGTCAAGTGAAGACCAGACAAACCAGAAACTGATATTATGAGCACCACCCTATGCCATCAGGGCACAATGACACTCAAATTACCTGGCCTCACCCACCAATCCACAACCAACCCACTTTGGTATTCCAACCAAGAATGTCACTGCAATGAATCTTTATATTAAACACATACTTTGTGTGAGAGAGACAGGAGCTTGAATACCACTATAGCATCAATGCTTAAATTTACCTGCATAAGTAGAAGTCCCACGATGAAGCCGCTGCCCTGACAGTACCCAACCTCCCGGTCGTGGAGAGAGTACGCCTGCAACACAAAACTAGGATCAGAGGAAGCAGGACTACCAGCAACAGTGCAGTCAACTAAAGCCAAGTACACCAATGCCATCAAGCATCAACAGTGCAGTCAACTAAAGCCAGGTACACCAATGCCATCAAGCATCAACAGTGCAGTCAACTAATGCCATGTACACCAATGCCATCAAGCATCAACAGTCCAGTCAACTAAAGCCAGGTACACCAATGCCATCAAGCATCAACAGTGCAGTCAACTAAAGCCATGTACACCAATGCCATCAAGCAACAATAGTGCAGCAATTGATACCATGAGCAACATCCCACTGGCAGGGGTATGATGGCATGTTAATGCAACTGATCCATCTCGTCACCTAATACGACAAGAATAGGGGACCTATTCTAGCCCGGAACCCCCACAGAGTGTGAGTGATTTAGCATCCAGCAAATTATTTGACATCAGTCAAATGAATATAAGAATACATACAGGTAAATTAATGACAACTGAGAAAATTCTCTAAGATTCATGAGCCAATGAATCATGACCTTATTCATGTGTTGTATTTTATCATTGAGGTAACAATACTATAGTCCTATCAATCATAGCATCAACATTTAATGAATCATTACAGTTTTAGTTTGTCATAGAAATAGTTCACAGAAATTTACTACCAGTCATTATACTGTCATGCACATAACAAATATGTCCATCTTCTCACCTTCATGACATTGAAAAGACTTTCTTGTCCTAATCCATCCTTCTCCTTGAAGAAATCGTGATCAGGGAAAGTCCTTGCAATATCTCGGCGAATAAGCTTCTCACACGGTGAGGTTTTCTTGAGATATTCTGCGTACAGCTGTTTGAACTGAGAGTCGTTCACACCCAGTAACAGCTGCCAGGCTAGACCACGGAAATGGTGAGGAATCCCTTTCCGAACCAATTCCTGAGAAAGAAGAAACAAGTTCGTGAATGAAGTATGGTCTGTAAATCATTGAATCTGGACCAGATAAACCAACAGTTGAAATCTGGAGCTACAATGCTTTACTTCATTTCCATGAATTTTACTGATATCATCTTGTTGCACATAATCAGAAGCCTGAAGCCTATTGTAGATGGGGATTTCAAAGTCAGATTGCAGAAATCAACCACCGACACACTGAACATTGAGTTCTGGTGATTAGAATATGTCAGTTATATGTAACATGTAATCTACAATTAATATAAATTGTAATGATTAAAACTGCCATACTTTTTGTGTTCCCCAGGACTTTCAATATAAATTATAGGCATCCATTCTCAGCTTGTATACATATATATTGTAATATTTTGTATCTGGTACAACTCTTCAAGTCACACATTGTAACAACTTGATTTCCACATATCGGTAATCAGTTCTTCAAAAAAGCAGGATCAAGTCTGCCTCCATGAGGGAAAGTGGGAATAAATCATTACTTCCATGTTTACAGATACCTAAATGGTCGTGTGAAGTATCTTAAGAGTTATCTCCCCTTAGATCACTAGCCTATCAATACAACACAATCTCATTAAAATCAGACCTTATAATCTGATACAATACCTCCCTGTATTAACATCTTGGGACACCTGCATAGACGGTTGCATCAGGTGAATCCTGAACGATCTTTGACCACCAAATCTAAATGAAGCCTGCATGGGTTCTTGAGCCAAATAACCATCAGCTTTCAAAAACGACTCAGAATTATATTTTCCACCTCCAATGTTCCACAGAAAACCACAGAGAACACAAATATTACTTTGATGGTACTTGCATTTGGGTGTACATATCCACAACAATATAATGAGGCTGTTATACTATCTTCTTTTAGAATTTGCCGTTTGAGTTCGTTTGTGAGATACAGAAATGCAGCTTTGCTGGTTTGAACACTCGTACTGAGAATTTAGATGCCTTTAGATGATATATTGATATATTGTGATACTTTTGAGTCAATATATATTCCTACTAAAATTTCCAATCAATGCCATCCCCAGCAGAGATATGATTGAACATCAATGTGATTATGTGATTGCTATACAAGTAATACATTATGAAGATCATGACACAAATCCTATGACAAGATAAACCAAATCTTAATATTTGAGTATTCACGAACAACTAAAGCATATTACTAGATGCAAGATTTTTCTTACGAGATTTTCCCAGGAGTTAATACATGTTTCAAGAGGAACCCTATAATTCAAGGCTTCTTCAAGCCTGTATGAATCCTGTCACCACAGGAAAGGACGGCCCTGAAAGTGTTCCTACCTTGATGTAGCCTGTTTTCTTCTTGATACTGTCCCACTCGTTGACGAGACGCCCCCATGTCTCCCATAAGTTTTCAGATGGATTGGCAGCTGAAATACAATAAATGAAATAGAACTCTAGCTGCATAATATATGGTCACAGCCTGTTCAATATGAACCCTGATACCCAAGTTTACTGTTAATATTTGGTTATATTGATAACCCAAAAATATGCTTTTGATAATGATGGACCACATGTTTCAAATCTTACTGAGCAAACATAATCTAATGAGGGCTATGAAACATCCGTGTTGTACTTTTCTCTTTGTCAATAAGTAAAAGAGTATGCGCTTTCTTAAACCTTTTTCAGCTATATTCTAGCCATATTGTGTTGAGGATATCATGAATGTGCTTCAATCATGCAGGAAATCAAACCCATGTTTTTGACAAAATGAGCCAAAGCTTTATCCGCTATCCCATCCATCTCATCTCAAATACAACAATGGCTAGGCACACAATACCCTGATGTCTGTACTTCCAGCCATTACAATGCAAAAGCAGTTACATTTATGTTTTCACACTAAGTGACCAAATAATAACTCATCCAAGTCGATAGCTGAAATCCAGTTCACTCCCTTGTGAACATAAATTCATGAAAATGCTGGAAAATACATTTATAAGCAAGCTGTCAGCTCAAGATCCCGGAAACATGCTCCATGACAGACAGCACCATTACAGGCAGGGAGGTGAGGGAAAGTAAAGACCGGTCATAATGACTCGAGAAGGGTCAAAACACCACTATGGTCAACAGTTGACATCAGAGGCCACGGAAAGAATCAGGACAGGACAATCAAGTGATTGATATTATGAACAACATTCCACACAATGACTCGCCATCAACCAAGCCCCCTGACTCTGACCACACAATCCATTAAGTCACTTGTACGGCCAGCATAGATTGCTAAGGACCTATTCTGGAATTCTCACGGGGTACCTGAGATAAATACTGAATGTCTGAACCTTTATTTTTCTCAATGGGGTTCATTTGAGGGGAGAAATCTTAAGCTTAAGATCACATTGATATTTCATTAGTGAATGGCAAAGACTTCTCAAAGGACAAATGCAATCCTAGACTAACATATTCAGTCCCTGAAAAAAAGTTATGTATAAAATTAAACAAAATCATTCTACAAGTACTACAGCATCCTTTAAGTCTCATAATTTCAGGTGAAAGGGGGATGAGAGTAGAATGGGGAGCAAATATTTTATTATAGAAACGGAGTATGGATTGTGTATGTGACAAATCCAGTCCAAACAGTCTTCTGACTAATTTATCAAGTGAGGTTTATCATGTTTACCTATTCCACATAAGCATACAGAGACTGATTCAGACAAATAGCCTTTAATAATCTGCTGATGTTCAACATAGTAAAATAGACCAATAACCTTTGGAAGCTAAAGTTTCAGGGATCACATTACAGTGGGTGAAGGGACACCATCGGTTGTGTTATCTGGTGCTTAATATGAGAGTTGGAAAACATTTCAAATCCATATCCCAACACTGGACTGTCAACAAGTGCCAAGACACAAGACAACTGTTTTGTCTTTAATCCATATAGCAATATTTTAAACTGGCAATTTCCAAACCAGGGATGCACCACATTACACAAGGCTGCCCATATCATTCATATGTATATGAAGAATCACTACATCCTGTGGCAATATTTACCTACTATCACAGTCTGTGACTTTAAAGTCAGAATTCTTTGGTCTTGTAAGCTAGTAAGCTCAGATAATCATGTTAAAGATAGTATGTTCAATCCGTAGGTTCAATCCAGATTATAAATGTCTGAGGAATGACTCTAGACAGACTGACTGTAACAGTCTACCTGTACCTCTGTCATTATGCTGAACAAAGCTGATGAATATTGAGGATGAATAATACGAATGAATGAACAATGCTACAATGCTGATGAACAATGTGGATGAACAATGCAATGCTGATGTGGGTGAATATATGATCTACATATACTTAAGATGGTGAATATGGTTTAACACTGCTTTTAGCAGTATTCCAGCAATAATGGCTTTACACATTGTACCTATGTGTAAATTCCAACCAGCGTGGCGAGCAATGCTTTAACCACAAGGCCACCCTATAGCCCCGATGACATCATAGACAGTATGAAAGAAATAAAACCATTGTAGAAGTGCCTACCAAAAGTAAATGTACACAAGCACTTATTGACCATGATGAACATAATAAACACATTTCAGGTGCAGAAAGTAGTTATTGCCATCTTTTGGGGCTATCAATCAGAACAGACCTCAAATTACAGCAAGGCTGCCAAACGTGTCAACATAACAACATTAGTAGCAATGATCACCATCAGCTACTGGGTGGTTGTAAAGCATCTTCCTGACTATAAAAGTCCAGTTTCTACCCTTGCCAGACCAGGCAGGAATTTCTGGGCTCGATCATAGCGCCACCAGTGACTATTATGAGTTATGCCCCTTCTGTCTCCCTTCTATTGACTAATCAGATTCCATCTCTCATATTATTCACATTTGCTTCAAACAAAATGGCGGCGCCTAGCTGAAACGATCTGATCGATAATCAAGATCTATATTGTAATAAAACGGGTCTTTCCCCCGTGAAGTGCATCTGATCACTTGAGCACCTTGATTACAACATGAATAGATTTGCAAAATATCTGTCGATGCCCAGTTGACGGTATGCATGCTTTGCAAATCATGTAATCGACCGAAACCTGTACGTTGAAATCCATGTAGTTTATGAACCGGATGTCTAGTTTGATACGCGATTTTGACTGATCTATGCATGACCCGTTAATCAAGCTAAAATGTAGCTCCGGAATCCTAGCCTAGTTCGGCAAGGGTGGAAACTTGACTTTTTTTGGTCAGTTAACGCCCTTGCCTCAAGAGGATGGTTGTAAAGTAACCTGATTGTTAATAAACAAAACTGCAATTAAACATTTTCCAACCCCAAAGATTATGTCCTCTCAAAAATCCATGTGTTAGTGTTATGACTACACAGAAAACTTCATTCCCCTCTATTGTTTGCCTACATATCTTTCAGTTTAGTCCACAGTTTAGTTCATGTGGCATTCATTCAGCTGACACAAAACCAGAGACACATATCTTCCATATCAAATTTACACAGCCTCGGTTGAAACGAAGCAGTAAGGACCTAATCATTATCCTGATGTTAAAACTTAGAAGACTTAGGTCATCTAGATTCATTACCATAGGTAAGAAACAAGATCCCAAGGACCCATCCCCCACTGCACGCACGCATACACGCACGCGCAATCCCCGTACATAGTCAAAATATTGTGGATGAATGTTTTACACTACATTGGCACAGCCTATCAAACTCATTGCATATATACTTAATTGACTCATCCTCATCATCCTTCTAAATTTCATATTAAAAGTTTATCAAATGGAAATGTGATACGATTAGACAAAATCAGTGTTAAATGGGTTTAAAAGCCTAAAATTCGAATGTACCAGTTCCTCATTGATAAGCATGAAAATTTGCAATTCAAAATATATACATTTTTGTACATTTACAGCCTCCAACCAACACTTTCCTAGGTATGACTGGCACCACAGGTCAACACCATATGGTAACCAAAAAACTTACTACTTATTTGTGTAACATGGCACCCTTCAATATTCTAGCTATATGACGGCAGACCTGTAATTACCATTCTGGGCCAGACAAACCAGTGATTGATACTGCGAGCAATGATCCTTGTCATCAGGGCACTTTGGACACTCCATGAACTCTACACTCAAGCACCAAGCCTGTTGACCCGGTAGATTAAGTCTCCTTATAAGACAAGCATTTATTGCTTAGGAGCAATTCGAACCCGGAATCCCCATGGGGAAAACCTTACTAAATGATCATTCCAGATCCCAATACATAAACATAAACCCAAAGTCCAGTCAGTCCCATGTATTCACAGACTCCTTTTTAATGAAACGCAACTGAAACTCAAACTAACTTCAACTTTTCTGTAATTGTTTTTCATGCGAGCAAAACAATGCAAAGCAACTGCAACACCAGAAAATACAAAAATGACATGCATCAACAAATAGAATCAAGAAAACTAAACACACGATTTGATTCTAGGACAACTGTAACCAACTTCACAAGAATGGGAAATGATGTACTCATTCACAGAACTCAATAGAACGTGATGTCCGACATACCTTCTTCCATCTTAGTGGGACGGCCGAAAAAACTTTTTCTCATCATCACTTCACTGACGCAGCATTTTCAGAATAAAACACAATTCAAAACATTCCATTCCTATTCATAGTGTCATATCTTAAAAATCTATGGTTATTTGTGAACAATGCATTTGCTGCAAATGCTCGCAAAATATTTATCTTTTTAAATTTGCTATCATGGTTAAATTTCTGACACGGAAACAACAGTCCGACCTTAATTTTCATGATTATAGCGCCTTGCTCGAGCATGGGATTCAAGGAAGTAATAGTGTTTCAATATTGATTACCAAATAATTAAAAAACACTGAAATAGGACAGGGTGTCCTTCTTTGATAAAAAGGAGGGAAAACATTTTATTGTATTTCATTTCAGTCTTAAATTGGTATGGATGTATTGTGCATAATTGTTAACATCTGTTTGAAATTTGTTACATTGTTTGAATTCTGAATAGGAAGAAATAGTTGTTTTGTCTACTTATTCTAAATGTTCCATATTATGTACATGTTAACCTCATATGTTTGGTTTGAAAGTATTTACCAGTATGTATGGACAGATGCCATGAAGATAATATACACACATGTCTATCAAGGTAAAAAGAGAGAAACAGGATCTGTAGCTCACCTGGCTCTAACTTAAGTTGCATATCCATAAAAGAATCACTTAACTAGTGACAAATGTGATTGAATACTGGGTAAATACAGTATGTTGTCTGTGTTATCTGCATATCATGTATCATGTAGCTTTACATAAAGGATTTTGTTAAAATCAATATCGTGGAAATTGAAAACAAGCCTAAGTGAGATTGTTGGCATTCTTGCTCATGCACAGTTTCAGCTTCATAGGTCCTACAGTCTTAGACAAAGCAAATTTATATAGTAGTAGACACGTCTTGGAAACATTAACCAAAAGTTTACTTAATAAAACAGTTGAAGGTATCAAAGTTAATTCTCTTCTTGTTTTATCACAATTTTGAAGTACATTCAGCATCACAGCTCTAGCATGGGACGACTGTCAAAAGAATTTTAAACATGAGAGAAGTTATTGGTGTGAAAATCCATGCAAAATCTGATACTCTATTCCATAAAAACATAGCTATATCTAACACAAGATCATGCATAAAATTAGATAGACCTATTATTTCCCTGAACACTCTCAGAGGCTCAAGACACAACTGAAGAGCGCTTTGACACAAAAATATGACTTACTCTGTATTGACCATAACTGACTCGTTCCAATAGCATGCACTTGGACAGGAAAGTTGTAGACTTACCATGCTTACTCATCTTAAAAGAACCTGATTTCCTCGTCATATTTGCTTGCACCCAGTCCGAACAGAGTTACAAGTGTACAACCAGCACAGAAATAGCAGTTACCTCCTACTGTTAGGGTATGATAGCCAATATTTCCATTCATGCTATGTGGATCAAGCAATGTGCTTCCACAAAAACATCACCCCACTGCATGACCCACATTTAGCCACAATACTGCCCATCACTTTCTAGTTCCTGTTTCCTGCTTGTTGGAGGACATATGAACGACTATCTTGACATATGAACAACTATGTTGACACTGTAACAAGGTCCCTGTGGAAGTGAGAGGTAAAAGACTATTACTGTTGACCATACACCATTAGGGGCATTAAATGGCATATCATGATATCATAAGTAATATATCAACCAGTAATTATTGTTATCAGGGAAGTAAAAAAAGACACAAACTACGCTCATGAAACTTAGTCATACACGCCATTATTATTAGAACTTCCTTAAATATTTTACAAGTGAAGGTCTTAAGGGCATTATATCTTTATCAGGTTTTGTAAACTTATGGTGTTTTTCGAACGAAAAATGCCTTATTAATTTTTATCATGAAAATAATTCTTTAATATTGACCAATACAACCAATCCGATAATTGCTCAATATTTGTTTGCATGCGTTTGACTGAACTTGTGTAGTGACTTGTATCATGGACACTAATACATTTAGCATCCATGCTTGTATCTCAACAAGTACAAGGGAGGCAACTCTGTTGCCACTTTGCATTTTCAGGCCTCACAATTATTTTATGCTGGGAGCCAATCACCTCATGCTTAAATACATGCAGGGGGCATTTGTGATAATTTCAGATGCTAAAATGCATGACCCAATTCAAAACCTTTTCCATCAAAGAACCTTTTCACCAAAACTTGTCATGACTTAAGGTTGCAGGTACAGCATACGTACACATTGATGGGCAAAAATCGGTGTTTTCTATCCATCAAATGTTCCAGATACATAGCAAAATGATTCAGTTTGTATGAAACCTATACTGAAACTAAACAAGTTTGGTTGCTAGATTGAAATGTGGTTTTCTTGGAGGTAATTAATATATATAGTGAGTTAGCTGAAGTCGTTGTAGATCTGAGAAATCTGCCCAGTGATAAAGGATTTATGTGTCTTGCCAGTGAGCAAGAAAGTCTTTCCTTTGTTTATTTTGCTTTATCATTATATTAAGATAGTCATCGAGTCACACTAAAAGACTGGAAGACCTGAAGTAACACATGTCCTAAATATGTCACATTGAAATTACAAGCCTGCCCACATCAGCAGTGCAATGTTTGTTTACACATATCTTCCAAAACAAATCAGATACTTGATTAAATTTTGTACAGTGTTTTTGTTACATAAAGCTATATCCATACTGTTTCTGAAATGGTCACTCGACGGCAGCCCTTCAACACATGCTTAAATACTGTGTTGCTTTCCTTGATCCAAAGACTCATGTCAGGAGTTAAAGTTTTGACTGCAGTCTCCATCTCTAAGTACCATCCATTCTCAGTAGCTGTGACATATTTAACATCAGCCACTTTTCTAACATCCATATAAAAGGGTTAGATGAAGGTGGCATCAGTGATGTTGTTTGTTTGTTTGTTTGTTGTTAAAGGACGCACTCAGCAATATTCCAGCTCTGTAAATAATCGGGTTGGCTCAGACAATCCAGTGACTGGCATCATCAGTGATCATGAACATCGATCTACACAATTGGGATACGATGACATATGTATCAGCTAAGTCGGACAGCCTGACCACCCGATCTCGTTGGCCGCCTCTTACGACAAGCATAGTCACCCGTTACGGCAAATAATGGGTTGCTGAAGACCTATTCTAACCGTGATCTTCACGGGTACATCAATGATGTGATACACTTGTCCATCATATGTCTGATCGTCGTCAGCACTTCACAGGTTTCCCCTCCACACGTCTCTATCCCCTGTGAATACGAACAGCCACTACCAAAGTTACAATTTTTGATAAGCGAAACAAGATAAGGCCTGGTTCTCACTTGCAAGTGACTTGAAGCCATCTATTCTATACACTGCTTGATTGTCATGTGATGGAAGGTTTCAGTGTTCATATATGGGTTAAGGCTCATTTGACTTCCATGCTTCATTTTACTGTATTTCCAGGTGATGGAGGATTGTTGTGTATACAAACTTGTGAAGTATTGATGATGATGTCTGACTTAATTTGAAACATTTGGTCAATAAATGCAATATAGTTGGGAAGCAATCATTCAAACTTTCTTGAATAATTACCGGCTGAGTGAAAATAACGGCTGAAAAACTTAGAACCCATTCATAAGGTTGTTATTTGCCAACAAGAAAGCATATACTTAAGAAAATGGTGAAAAGTATATACATATGTTGATAGAGCCAATGACGCTTGGTATCTTGGGGCAATCCTTCATAACAAGCAAGGGGTATATGCTTTATCCTACATGATCAGTGACAAAAATCTCATGCTTTGAAATATCCTATCACTAAGTGCTACAGCAAGAAGAGACCATTGATAAATATGTTTATGACCAATACTGTTCATGAACGATTGAACATGAAAGCAAAAAAACGAAATCATAACATACCTCATTCTTGCAAACAACCATACGTGCTGTATGATATGTAAATAGATTTGACAACTGGCTCCAACATGACACATGACACATGAGTTCTGCATGCTTCAATGCCATGAATATTGTAAAGATGAATACATAAAGATAGATAACCAAATGTCAGATCACATAATGACAATTCTCAGATTAATTACAGTCTGTGCCTAAACCTTCTGTAAATTCACTATCAGGCAATAGCATTATCTTATCTATTTTATCTCCAAATCCAACATGATGCCCAGCATCAATTTCAACAGATATTACTCTTTCACAAAATCAGCTTCCTGTATTAAAATGAAACTTTAATTACCCAGAAATTATTTATTATTTTTACAAGTCTGCAAAAATGATCTGCTTGTCATTTATCTAATACAGTGTTGGGGGGTCCGGGGGTCCTGGAGGTCTTAACCCATATCTACACATAATGATCTGGGGATCCCCCACATCTTGAACATTAGGGTTAAGATAAGGACCCCTTGACTTGCATGCTTAATTTCTAACATTGTAATATGTAGGAAAAGTGATGGTCAAGAAGGAACTGTCACAAGTCTCACACTAGCAGGTTTATGCTAATTTCGAACAGCCAGAAGAAACAATACTAGTCTAGGATTGGGTAAAGACACAGACTGATTGATGAACAGTAATACCTCACACAGAACATGCAGTTGTACAGCGAGAGACTGCTGCATCACACTCACCTGCCTCCTCCTCGTAGGAGACTTGAGCGCTGTAGTGGCTGTTTGAGGAAGTGGTAGAGATCACACTAGAGCCAGAGCCTTTCCTTGAATGCCCAGGGGTGGGGGAGCGAGCTACCAGGGCGTTGCAAGACTTCTCATCAGCTTCCAGTTTCCTGCAACATCAGTTCTAGCCAATTTATTATCTTAAGAAGTGAGGCCACAGTTTATAAAGTTTTCATGACTTTTGAATAATTTTACTTGAGAGGTGGTTAAGTATTGTAATTGCATCCAGAGTGACACAGTTTGTTAATAGATTTAGCATTACACAGCTGCCGGTGGTCAAATGCAGTAAACTGACTCATGCTTTCAGAAGAGAGTGTCACACTATGTTGTAGTGTGTCTGTGAAAACAAATACCACAAACTCATTACTGAGCAAATACCACCATCAACAGATACACTGAGGCCCCCAGATAGAGTGTAACCTTAATGAGTTGATTGGTTTGAACTCAAAAAGGTTGAAGTTAAAAATTCAAACATGACAAATCATTAATGAAATTAATTTAAGCTATTTAAGAAAATTACATATGTTTTCTGAAACATACCTAAAATAAATATTTAACTAAAATTAAAGCCAAATTGTAAAGGCAGTCTTTGCCAAAAACTCTTAAGTCTACCAGCCCGAACTTGTATCTTTCATTTTTGTCAGTTGATTTTAGGGTAATAAAATAGACTACATGTAGCAGCTTGACCCAGGTTTCAGACTAGTGGCTAAAGTCCCAGGCTGCAAATTGGAAGAGGACGGCTGAAATGTGTCACTGAACTTTTTCACCAAGAAATGAATTTACACAAATAACTGTCCCTAAGCCTAATAGGCAAAACCAATGAATTTCATATTGACACATAGTCATAGCGTTACAGACAAATTGATTATTTCATCATTGATCATTGTAGAAGGAAAACCTAATATGAGCTGTCAAGTTAAGAATTACAAGACCACACTCCTTATAGGAAAATAAAATAGATACTGTTAATTATTTAGATACATTATCATCACTCCATGTCAGAATGATCTTGATGAAATACTACGAATCCCCCCGGGAGGGAAATAAATTTCTGAGCGGGAGAATAAATCCCTTATACCCCGCCATGAAGAAGACAGGCTACACATGGATTTCTTAACTGGAGAATAAATCTCTGATACCCCACCTCTGAGTAAAAAAGCTGCATGCTTTTTCCGAGTCAATGAAAGCCATGTGACAGAGCACAAGTTAACCTCAGCTCAATCGAACAGCTGTTTTCTATCAATTTTTAATTTGTTTTATTTCTCTTACAAAGGCTGATTAAAACATGTCGGTAAGATAGATTTGTTGTAGCAGTATCACTCAGGGTACATACAGCTTTTATGGGTCTCTCCAGTTCATGGAACACAGGACTCATAAAACCACATGTACTCCACATGGTACTGCTACAACTTATAATGTCTACCTGATTTTGACACCACATCCGCCAAATTCAAAGAAGTATTTTCACACACTTTAAACACCAACTTCCATGTAGATAATAATAATCCTAGACAACATATTTACAAAGCACAGAAAGTAAGTGTTTATTCTCTGGCTGTTCACCACTGCAAACAGTGATATTTTACAATTAGGCCAGTTACAGCTTCTGTGTGTCCAAACCAAACAGATTCTCAATCTCCCAATCTCTCTGTTCACCTGTGACCATGTCTAACACAGGCAAATATACCTATGGGTGGATGTCACAATCCCTTATTGGGTTACTCTCACAAACAGTATATGAATTGAAACCAAATATTAACAAAGTAATATAACCACATGTCAATATGGTCAAGAGGTTGGAACATGTGGAAAATATGATGTGATATCATATCTGTTGACATTGTCTTTGGGACAAATAAATGAAAGCAGTGAACCAACACAGTGCAGATATTGTAATAAATATTCCCCAAAATAAATAATATCTACCAGTATATACTAGAATAAAAAGAGAAATATGTCACAAAAATAATCAGTGGCACCATTCATATGAGAAAAACATAAATTCAAGGTAATTATAGATAAATGCAAAAAATGTTCACTCTACAACTGTACAAAATCTGGTATGAAATACAATTACCATCCTGAATAGGAAATTACATAGGTATTACTATTTGGACAGAATGATGAACTTTTGGGCAGCTAGAACCAGCGTTTTAGGATAATTCCTTGAAGCATTAACTTTTTAAGCTATATACACATAGTCTAATCCATAATTGGTAAAGTTTGTTTACAACACCAAACATTTTCTAGAACTGAGCCTCTGACTAGTTGTTGAGCCTGTTGAGTTGGAATTCTGAATTTCACACAAGTGTATTCATTTCTGTCATCTTTTACATCTACTTGGGGCGGTCGGGTAGCCTAATGGTTAAAGCATTGGCTCGTCATTAATTACCAATAAAATATTAAATGCAATTAAGCATGAGCATAGACAATATAGACAGACAAAACGGGGCAATGACATAAAAAAATAGCAGACACCTATCTTTGGTCCAATTCATCAAAACATTATGCTCATAGAAACTATAACATGTACAACATGTACAATGGTCAGTAAGTCTTCTGAAATGTCATGTAAGCAAAAAGCAGTAAAACCGTTTCATCACACAGTGGCCTGGCAAATCAGAAAAGTAAAAGCATGTATTTATCTGTCCCAAACTCCTGCATACTTAGAAGTGTTGTTAAGCATATTTTAAGTCCTCTTCGACATGTGTAAATGATTGCAGAATGAAAATTCCAGGAGACATTGAATTTACTTTGACATCAAAGGTATGGAAGAGTTTTATGGAAAAACAAAAAGCCATGTGTTGGTGATGCTTAGGGACAGTGTCAAAAACATAAGGACATATTTTCGATTTCAAAACTGATTTTGCATGACAAAAATAATATCATTTAAACTATCCTATTAATTCATCGAACACAGCTATTTTCAATACTTACATGTTATAGAGAACTGTTTATTTATTTTCTAGTATAGCATAGAAGACACACTTATATAACTATTCAAAGTATACCATGTATTAAGAAATGATATGTGATACTTCAGAGGTAGACACCATTGGTCGCATCCAACTAGTTCGCAGCTCATCTTGGACTAGTGGTTTTCGTAAATTAAATACATATCCTGCTTATTATGATCCTTGGTGTCTCAGCTTATCACCTGTGACTATGTGTTTCACAAAAGTAGCATTCAAAAATTCAAATACTTGATATTAAACTATCAAATACCTGGCATATATACAAACACATGTTCATGTTTTCACTGATAGTTGAGAAAGCCTTTGAAAATCTTGAACGGTTATTCCACATGGCAGAATATTTTCAAGGCAGAAAAGTTTAGGCTGATGTATACGTTGGTTTTGGTCGTTTGACTGTCTTATACAAGTTCAGCTATAGATTTTTCTAAAATAGTTACAAGGCAGTCATATACCCCTTCTAAGCTTCAGTTTCCTGTAACAAAATCTGTAAAATAAACAAGAAAATATGGACTGTCACGTAAATTCTTGGTCTCAGTGGGGAGCACTTACAAAGATTAGTTACAGATTTCTCTAGGTTGGTCAGGGGTGCTTATTGAGCAGGGCGCTTAGTCATGTAATTGCGGCAGATATGGCACATTAAGTTATATCCACCACATGTTCTTCATACTTCTCCAATAGGATAAGATACAGGCCTACAGATATGCCTTTCAGACTCTCAACAGACCTTGTGCATTGCAATGTAAAGATCTAAATATGACACCTCCTCCAAAACAGGATTGTGTACATCATGTATAGACAATCATCTGTAGTTTCAAAACCAGGATTCTTGGCACTTAGGAAAATTTGCTATCTTTCCTTAATTACAAAGCAAAACTGGACATTGTAAACTTGAATGTACTTTACCATAGGCTACTTAAAAATGCCTTGACACAATCCCTCACACATTCAAAGAATTCTTTCAGCTGACTGTTACACAAATTGATTTACTGCTAACTTGTGGAGCTTTATACTTGTGGAAGTGTGGAGATTCCTTCTGGTCAAACAAACCTGTTTGCTTCTTCGAGTTTTGCTAACAACTCCAGTTCAGGGCTTCCCGGGCCCTCGGGATTCCCTTCTTCAGAAGGGATGGGATCACTCGTTGATGTTGTCTCCATGGAAACCAATAGGTAGACTCCTCTTTAATGCGATTTCAGCCATTTACTGTCATTTATGATCCTAAAAATGAAAATATGTGAGCATTAATATAATAACAAGAATTTATCTAAACAGGTCAAATGTTCATTGCAAGATTGTAATTTATGCCAATCACACTGCATGTGTGACCACATTCACCCATTTTGCCAAGAAACAGTTTCAGCACAGTATGCTATGGGCCAAATGTCTTGTCTTTTAAGGTTTAGGAGATTTCACCAGTCCTTCCTAAATTTTATTAGCCTCAGACTAACATGTTAATGTCTAACACTATTTTATCCCTTTAAATGACTCTTATTTCTTCGAACACTGCATGTTATAAATAGTATTCTCCTTCCCAGCTCCTGCCAGTTGCATAGTTTGTTGGCATCCATACAAACTAATAAATGTCATTAAGAGTTCATGGAGGAAGGGAGGTAACTCTAACTGTTAATTCTCCAGTACTGTTTACTGATGCTGAAAGGAACACTATGTTCTACACATTTGTTTATGTTATATATCTGTACACCGTGTTCTAACTTACAAGAGTGCTGGGGTCGTTGAGGTTTGCTGCTTAGTATTTGAATCTAGTGATCCCTAAATGTTCAACATTCAACATTCAACATTAGGGTAATGACAGGGATCCCTTGAATTTCATTCTTAATTTCAAACACTGTGTACACATGACAAAACATTTCATGCACACCTTCAGATACTCAATTTGGCAAATGTCAGGCCTTTTCAGCATATTCAAGCTAAATTACAACTTAGGCCCAAACATGAAACCTCTCTCTGCATACACAACTGGTGCCTGGTCTTGTAAGCTGGCTATTCCAACATCCCCACAGACAAGAGTACTAATACTAATAGGATCCATTCTGCCCTTAGTTAGATTCCTACTTCAGACAAGCTTCCAACTTACCAATACATCCTGATGGTGTATCAAGGACATTTCTTTTTCCATAAAGTAGTTGCTATGATACATAATGCTGACTTCCCATTACTATGATTACTTAACACTGAATGACACTGCAAACATTTAGCTAGATTGTGTGGTCATGGTGGTAAGGTCATTTCCTTCATCAAGATAATGTTCAAGATAATCTATACCATGTATTCTTGGTACAACTGTGTCAGCCTATCAGTGCAATGATGAAACTGTATGTCCTTGGAATGCACTGTAACAGGTCATTGAACTTCCTATGATTATCAATCACCATTACCCAGTTACTTGAGAGTCTGATCAGATTAATCAGACCATATCAGCTACCTTTCCAGTGAAGGAAACTAAACAGGGACCTTGAGGTTTACTGCTAAGGTATTTGCATCTAGGAACCCCTAAATCTTTTACTGTTAACAAGAATATGACAAGAACTCTTTGTGATAACGAACATGAATATGAAAGCATTACCTATCATGCCTATAGATGTGACATCCCTGGAAGAGGTACGATGAATGTCCTTTTGGGAAATGTTAAACTTTAAAGTTAAGAAAAACTATAAAATATTGCTTTGGAAATGATCAAACATATTCAAATGGCTGACAACTAGCCTCTTTTCTTTCTTACAGTAATCATGGTGATACACTTGCAAGTTTTGGACTTCTGGCATGGTCAAATATACCAATATGGTAGATATTTGTTTGTAATGTTTAATGTACCAGTACATACATCTCCTATGAAAATCAGTTTCTTGGGACAAATATTTGTTCAAATATAGGAAAAAGACCTCATGAAAAAATATAATATCAGCCTTTTCCACTTTGATATAAATTATAGAGAGATAATCTCTAACTCACTATCGATCAATAATCAATAAATATTGGAAAAGTAACTTCACACAATTATGCGGGAAAGTCTCAAAAGAGATCAACATATTTCTCACCACTGGTGAGTGACACATTTATACATAGATTGTGTTTTGTACAATGTTGTAGATATTTGAGATATAACAAAAAAAGTTGCTTTCTGTCATCGACAATTGACATTATTAATAATAACAATTTTATCACAATAGTTTATGTAAGTTATTATCGATGACAACAATTTCATATCAATAATCGTTAATAGTTTTTCCCATCAATGATAATTCCGATTTTTAATCAGTTTAGCCAGCCCTAATAATTTCTAACCCTGATACTGTAATCATGTTAATTATCCAGATCCTGTGGGCCAAAGAACGTCCTTATCCTACTGTTTCCTTTGGATAAACATTGTATCATTTTACCACTGATACTGCATGTGGCAGCAAGGTCATATCATACGTTCACCTCTGAACCATCTTTCAACTGCAGACTATTATATAGATGCATTTGTCTGTGAGATGTCAACATGTTGCAAGTAGGGCTGTGTAATGGGAAAAAAAAAAAATCGATATTGCAAAATACTGCAATACAAGTACTGTATAACATTATTTGTGAATGAATTTCAGTGTAGATGTTTGGTTAATTGATACAAATAATAAGGAAACTTATTATGTATTATTTACCCAATTTACTGGAACACAGAAAATATATTGCAATGTGTATTGTTAAAAAGCCTACTTCAGTATACAGGTAATACCATGCAGTCCAAGTTGAAAGCAGGTTTAATCAATAATGTGATGATCATAGGTAAAACAGGTACAATCATTGATAATGAAATACAAAATAAAATGAATAATTGCTGTCAGTTTATCCAATTTCCAGTGAATAATTTAATATCCACTGTGTCACCTGATTTACAGAATGTCAGTGATCAGAGTAGAGATAGTAAGTGCGTGCACAGATACATTATACAATGACCGTACTATCAAGCTCTCAACCCTCCTCTGACATGCTACAATACAACCTACTGGTTAGCTGTGAGCAGCAGTATTACAGAGACCTACATCCCATCAGTCTGCCATGTTAGCAGAGCTCCAGATGAGCTGCGTATTTGTGTAAAATACACACAATAAATCACAATTACCCAATTAATGTTGAGTTGTTTGCATACAAATATGCATGAACATTTCTAAAATGCAACAGTATTACAAGACTCTGGGTGTAAAACGATACACCGATGCATCATGAGTTTTCATACGACAACACAATACATAATACGCTTTTTTCTGTATCGATAAAAGACAATATACTTGCAAAAATAACTTACTTACTTCTCTGACTGCAGCCCTCTCATTTCTGTCAGTCAAATATCACAAAATGTATTGTAATTAGTGTTTCAAGGTAACTACAACCAATACCTACATCAAACATGTCTACATGCTTTTCCCTTGGATCCTGCTCTGAAATATTCATCGTGAAGAAGATTCCACACGACTTGACATGAATAACCGTATCACAATAGGCATCGTATGGAGACCTTGCTGTATTATTTCACCCTTCAACAGTCTGCATAGAAATACCCATGAGACTGGACCCAAAGGAGTAAAAATATACTAAATACCCAAAGAAAACAATCAATATCCAATGTGAAAGATAACTTGTGAGTAAATACTCAATGACTCAAAACATCTCCAGCCTGTCAACAATATTACAGAGGCCGTATCCCACCAGTCTGCCATACTAGTCAACAAAGAAACTTCATCTCACATCAAGGCAAGCTTTCTGATGGCTTATATTGTGTGCATCAATCTGTGCAGTGATGAGCTAAGGTCCCTACTGTCCATGTCTTCAAAGTTGTCCACTACCATGCAAGAACTATCCATCGTCAGCAGACTCTTGCGTGGATAGAAGCTCTTGATATCAATAACTGGATTGTCTGATCCAGACTCGATTATTTACCGACTGCCGCCATATAGCTGGAACATTGCGGAGTGTGGCGTAAAACAACAAACAAACTCTAACCAACCAGACACCTGTGATCCACAGTTGTTCTACATTCTTTACATGACCATCATGTAGTACTGGGGACCTGTCCCTACGATACAACCAAACAGGCAGCCTTCAAGTAGGGCTTTCCTCCTACCAACAATATTTTGAAAGAGTTTATATCAGGTTCCGGCTGTATTTTCAGAGAGGCTTCAAACTCTAGTTGAAGGGCTATCACTGAGCATAAGATGACTGCAAAGGTTCTGCACCACAATCAACCAACCCATCACAATTAACCTAATCATTATGCTCAAACCAACTGCACTGAAAACAAATACTTATGAGATGAATTTTAGAACAGCAGGACATAAATACTCTATTCCTAAAGCACATTACCCCAAGATTACAAAAAGACAACAGCCAGAATTCCTGACAGAATGCCTGATAACATGCTAGTCCACACCTGCACCTCAAGCTATTGAAAACACATCATTAACTAGTATAGAAATTGGGGCCAGGTTCAAAGTAAAAGCCAAACTGCCTAGCTATCAGAATGTCAATGGAACTAGCAGAAATTCCTCTTTCATGGAGTTTACTTTTATGCTGCTAACTCATTATCTCAATCAACACATTTGTAAAAAATCACTTCTCAACTACTTACTAATAGAATGCATGCTAATTTTCTGTACTTTCAGTTGCGCTGAGCTTTTGAGCTTACACTGTAAAGAGAGCCAGACCTAAAAATCAAGTATCAACACAATGGCAGTTTGTGCTTAGCAGGTAAATATTGCGAATGAAGTCTATTTCTTGAAGGCTTCCAAATACTTTGAAAAGGAAAGATTCAACAGCAATAAAATCTGTGTATTTAGATCCAGCCACATATTCAAAACAAACAGCCTTTGTTTACTGATTGTCGTTCATACCAGTATTTGTTTAAATTACAATTTTGAATTGTGCTTGAGATTTGCAGATCCTGGAGTTTTAAATCTTTAAACTAATCCTGGCTTGTTTTAAGTTCTTTACCCATTTAAGTTCAATACTGGACTTTGGTGGAAGGATTATCACAAACCGTCCTGAAATATTCTTTGGTGTGGCAGACTCCTACTTTACTTTTTATTCTTTAAATCAACATTATTATCGTGAGTAACTAGGGGGGAAACGATACAGCAAGACCACGATACGATATGTATCATGATACATAGGTCACAACATGATACAAAGGGATGCAACTCTGCACAGAAAATGGCAGCACCCTAGACCATGGAACCACCCAGCAACCTTGTATATATATTACAAATAAAAAACTTTAAAAAGGCAGAGACATACATATATGTCTATGCTTTAGTCGTAGTATCTATGTGCTGAGGGCTCTTTATGCAATATACATTACATATGACCATGAAGTAAGACGAGTTCTATGCGTCACTTGCTTGATAAAGGTGTTAGGATCTACACCGAAACGTCGCACTAATTGTAATAAAGAAGTTGTTCATCCATAGAACTCGTCTTACTTCATCACACCAACTTCTAAATGCCACTCAAAGAAGATATGACCATGAAATCATGAAATTTTACAGCAACTGACTGAATAACAGACAAACTGGCTTTAGGCCTGTCCGGTACATGCACAAACACAAGTTCTGTGAAGCACCAGTCAGATGACACTGGAGCCGCGCGGAGAGAAGTGCACTTTATTGCTGTAACCACCTACATGATGCAGTCTTGACTTCAAAATTTTGTCATCAGGAGAGTCCCATATATAACCCAGTCACCAGTCCGAAGCCAGTAACTATTTAATCGCCTTGTACTTGTCCACATACTACCTAGGATAAAAATATAATGCACAAAACATTATGTCAAAATCTAAGCACAGATTTTTCAGGAAGTCATCCAAAATGTCCAGGATAATTGTTTTTAAAATTTTGTAATGATATGGAAGAATGTCCAATCAAATGTTGATAAATGATTTGTCTCTTGTAAAATCCCTGCTCCATCTGTCTTGACTAACTTTTCTTTTTTTTTACTAAGTAGAGAGAGAGTTAACTGACCATGCTGACTAGTTTTCACACACGCTAGAAATTACTAGCGAAACATTATTTTGCCAGGGAACAAATTTATCACTTGCCCACTCAACAAAAGCTACCTCCCTATATCTTTCAGGTCAGTTGCAATTTCCTATTAACAGTTCACCTCTTTTCTGTCATCTTTTGACGACTGCTGAAACAAATAAGTTTTTTCTCTGTCACAATAGTAAACTACCCAAACTCAGGAAACTGTTACCACCCTCAGGATTGGTAACAATTACTGTTCACTGTTCAGAAGCTTGATGTCGATCAATACGTTTCGTTCCCTCCCTGCACAGGCCGACCACACCAACAGCTAAGCCAGACTAATTCCAGCTCCTGACCACCATCTCAGTAATCTTACATCTTAGTTCTAATTACAGCAATATTTCCTCTTGTGCTCCTCCCTAGATTTGTTTGCACTGGGATTCTCCGGTCGCTCACACTGACTCCAGGCCAAGACTTTCATCCCACCTTCCCTCCAACACCCAGCATTGTGTTTCACTGTCCAAGTTTACCTCTTGACCATGTTGACCAGCACATTGTCCTTGCCTCTTCACAATTTGATAACACAACTCCTGGTAGTGGTGTTTGTTATTTCCTTAACACTGAGTACAAAGCCAAATTCTTCAGCAATCAGTCTCAGATATCTATAACACACATCGAAAAAGATCAAGATTTGTCTTGCTCCATTGCAGCTGTTAAGAGTATCAGTTTCATAAAAAGTAAGACTTGCAGTGTAAATTTGTTTTTTCAAATTTCAAGTCATTGTACAAATTTCAACCATCGAGAAAAGTTTGAGATAGGCCATGTTTCCTAATGAATCCAGTGATTTTGCTGGAAGCAAATGGCATCTGTACTTTGGCTGATGCATTCTCATTGATTGTCAACTTACTGCAAGTTGCCATGATTACACAGCAGTGTTCTGCACCCTACCTGGCATTCTGCCTCAAACTGTTCTGAAGTCAGCCTGAAACCAACTCGTTATGTACTTTTGTAGTAACACTTATTATAGGTTTATTACTTAATTGAATATGTATTCATGTTTGATAATCTTAACATTTTCATGGACAGTGATTACTATAGGCATGATAGGGGTGTAATGAAATGTTATGTGATCTATCAATAACGTCATGATTAATATGTTACACTATTGACAGTTTCGACTGATGTAATAAAATAAACACAACAATACTAGCAGTAATAGCAATTAATATTTAGTATTTTAACATTGATTTTTATCCAAGTACACCTGGTTTGTGGACAAATAATATAACCTTAATCTGACGATATATTCGGACTTACTCGCTACCTCCCTTAAACATGTTAAAACTTCCCCAGTATAACAGGGCTCCAAGTTCATATTTCTACTTACTTGTTTACTAAGTAAATATTTTAATTCACTAGCCAAAATGAAATTTAAGTGGCCATGCAAATTCACACTACCTCTTTTCCACACTTGCCAAGAGACAAGTGTTCTAAAATGTTTTGTTGGTTTCCCAAAATTTCACTCACAAATGCAACCAATTTACTCTCAACTTGGAGCTTTGGTATATCATTATATGTCATGCTTTGACTTGACATCTGGAATAAAGACTGGAGTGAATGAGTTTGCTTTTACGCCGCTTTTAGCAATATTCCAGCAATATCATGGCGGGGGACACCATAAATGGGCTTCACACATTGTACCCATGTCGGGATTCAATACCGGGTCTACAGCGTGACGAGCGAATGCTTTAACCACTTGGCTACCCGACTGCCCTCAATAAAGACCCGGGAACCTGCACTGCAATAAGTTATACACAGTATGGTGCTCATCATGATCCGATTGACTAATATTGGCAGTTGTACTGGAATAGCCAATATGGGGACAGTGGGACAATATAGTTCCCCAGTATCACATGATTGTTGTAAGAGCCAAGTGATGAAGATTGGCTTGTTACATTGTGTGATCTGGATGGTTGTGTATTTATCATGCTCATGCTGTCAACCACTAGTTTGTCTGGCCCGGACTCTTTTACATGACACAACTGGAATACTTCAGACTTCAGTGTTCAACTATAGCAATATCATAATACAAACACACATTTAAATTACAGCTGGCATTTCAATGTCACAATGTGTGTCAAACGCTTTTGGATCTAACATTGTCTAATACACCAAACTTGTGCATCACATTCATCAGAATTTTATGTTAGAATTATTCATATGGACAATTACTAGTTGAGCTCATTAGACTGGACAGAATGTTACCAGACGTGGGCTTCAGACTATTGGATAAGTTGCAGAATGTGTTTAGGTTTTCAACAACAAAAACTGTTTAAGATCTTAAAGCTGTCAATGGCCAGTGTCACCTCCACTTTTCACACATTGGAACAGAAGGAACCAATTACTAATTTACTAATTATACAGCACTAGTGACGCTCTAACATTCACAGTGATGCCCTGTCATTCAATACTTCCATGGCAGGTACTGACCCCTAATTCAGAAGCACTGCTGAAGTCCCATTTATACATATAATGCTAATCCTAGCACTGTCACAAGTAGGCTTTGTTTGTTTTCTGGCCTGAACTGTAGCAGGTCTTACTTGGATTTCACACAACTTCTACTGATCCTACAGATGTATGGCTGGGCTCACGACTGGGCATGTTCACATACCTTATGAATAATGAAGTTCTCATTGTAACAACCTGAAAATAATGAGTCCAAGTAAATACCCACTACTATTCAAGAATAAATAGGTCAGGAATCACAGCACTAATGCTACACAAGTTAGTCCAGTAATGCATGTACAAATGTATTTTGTAAATAGTTGGCATGCCTATCTGTTATTATTACTCAGACAAAATTTAAAGGTAAGGTTTCACCTCAAGCCAATATTGTTGAAAAGAGCTATATTCAAGATATTACAGGAGCTATTTGTAGTAACAAAAAATGAAATGAGTGATGTTGTAAATTATTGGTGGTCCATGAGTGAGTGAGTGAGTGAGTGAGTGAGTGAGTGAGTGATGGTGGGTGAAACATAAAGCTTTACACTGTTTTTAGCCATAATCCTGCTATATCACAGAAGAGACACCAGAGATTAATTGGCTTCACACATTATACCAAAGAAGGAATCAACCCTGGCCTTCAAATGAGCTAACACTTTAACCACAAAACTACCCCACCTCTATAAAATAATAATGAGATATGCTCATGACAGCACACGCAAGGTAAATTCATTAATTGGAAAAAATATGTAAATGAAATCACAGGAAATGTACCTGTGTACACACAAGTTAAACAGATCCGATTTCAAGGCCTAATGCTGTTGCATTGTTTGCTGATGTGTGTCGTTGATGTGTTTGTGTTACAGAGTATAGTCAAATAATTGCTATTCTGTTCATTGGTATCTACAGGATTGATCATGTTGATACAGAGAAAGGGTACAGAAATTTTAAACAGTTCCCAAAACTAATATCCACTAACCAATGATCAAGCTTGAAAACCTTATAAACGGATGACTAGAATTTCCTTCTAAACTATCCCTGCTTTATACACACATCATGGACAGATGCACAGGAAACATCTTTGTAGGAAAGGCACATTTCTAATATCCTAAGGAAGGATTAGTAAGTTTAATGATGAGCCAAGGTTAGAGACAAAAGTACTGTACTTTTTGGCACATTTGCAGTGTTCGATATTAAGAATGAAAAATCATTGGGTTCTTGTCATAACCCTGATGTTAAAGTTTAATAATTGAGGGGATGCCTAGATGCAAACACAGCGTGAGCAACACAGGTCCCACCTTAATTTCTAACACTGACATGCATCTATTTTATGATAAAGAGACTATGAAATAAATCTTGTATTGTGAGATCCTGACCAGTAGGACCAGATTCTGACCAGCCACATCAATGCAAGGATAGTCAATACCTCAGCAATTACTCAAGTTAATAGCACTTACTAATGACAACTGACAAGACTAGACAAAACTAGGAAGGGCATCACAGGCTGCATAGGGCCATGAGGGGCAGATAAATGTGAAAATACTAAAATCATAATATCAATAGGTTCAATATGTCCCCTCTGAGAATACATCCAGCTATGTTTAGGTTCAAGGCATCATTTTAGTACTCATTACATATGGGCTTTCATAAGCTAACCATATTTGATTGACAGAAAGTTTTGTCTATGCAACTTAATCATGTTAATCCACTACTCCAAAGCCTGAGCCAAGTAAAATTCTATTTGGTTTTGCAAGCACGGAATGCTCATCTAAGATTATTAAAACAATGTCTTCTAAAGGTGATGCCAACTGCTGCTGCACCATCTTATAACTGCATGTAACTGTATGCTCTACTGGTCTAGGACCTAAATCTTTACCGTTTAAGGAGCCCGGACTTTCATGCTTACCCCCGGTAGGTAAATTTGAGCACTGTGTACAATCATAAGACACCTGCTCCTTAAAATATTTTTAGGTATGCAATCACAGTATTCAACATGTTCAAAAGAAGTCAGTGCGGCGTTAAACAACAAACCAACAACAACCAGGTACGTCTTAAATCTTTCATTTATAACATTTTAGGACTGAATATGTACACTTTTAGAAGCAGTGCATGAAACAAACAAAAACGCCAGACTGCCATCAGGACCCAAAGACTTTAGAAGCTGCAGGCCCTGACTAAACACTTCAGGGTCTCATTTAAAGAAACTGAAGCTTATTGTGACAAATAAATAAATAAATAAATAAAAACTTACTGCAGGCCATAAGGACCCATACACATATAGAACTACATGCCCACAGAAGATCTACCTGCTGCTGTCCTACGGGCGGGTGCTTGGTCCTATGGGCGGGTGCTAATTTCCAACACTGCTCAGAAATAGTGACAGAAAAGGAACAACCCCTAACAAACTCCTCAGATATAACATAAACATGACAGAGCCCTCAGGGTGACAATTCTGAAGCAACAAAGCTGGTATTTAACCCCTGCTCAATATAAGTTTATCTGACATGGAAAAGCTGAAGATCATTCTGATCTTCCACGATCAGAGTCAACTTCGATCCCACTTTACGACAACATAGATGAGGCAGAGTTTACTGAGGCCATTAACTCCTGCCGACCTCCCTAGGTTGGCCGACAACATCTGACCACGGGCATGTTTTTCTGGACACCAAATGTTCTCGAGCTTCAGCACATAATCCACTTATCCTGACTCCAAGCCCTTCAGACAGGTACAACATAGGACAATGTGTTTTCCAGGTGCTAGAGCTGAGAGGTGTTAACAGTAATGGTCTAAACAAGAAGTTGGTGTTTTCCCCTCAAGTACTGATTCCCAGGAGATTCCACAAATACATGCAACTTGCTTCACTGCAATCAAGCAGTGTGTTTCCTTCATATCTATGTTACTGGGGACAAGGACCAGAAGCATCTATACTCAACTTGGAAGGGGATGAAAGCAACTTTGTCATTGGCAAAATAAATACCAGATGTCATCAGGTGTGCATGACAATAGACTAGAATGCCTGTCAACACAACCAAAATTAATACATACATCTACACAAGAAAAGACATCTCAGGCATTTATCATACAAGTTTCAGGTAGCCATTCAAGTCAAAACTGGGAGAAGGAGCATATGACTTAAACATGTTAAACAGGGTTAGAAATTAAATTTAATATTTCACTAGTCCACAAATTATGATTTGCTACAAAGACAAGGATGATGCCTGTGAACATATGCATTGAGTTGCTGGCTTCTTAATGGTACCTTGGCTGTCCACAAGGATGTGTCACTAGTCTGTCACTCCTACATGAAACTTACTAGCCTCGGACTAGTGGATGCAGGATTATTTTGAACCCTGCTTAAGCAGGGGGTCTTAAAACAAAGGGAAATTCCAAAAATTGTATGTATTTCCTAACAGAGAAATTGTGAGGTATTTCATTCACATGGTAGAATATGATTATCAATACATTCATGATTCATGTACTTCCTTTTCAGTGAGATTGTTAAGATCAATCTTCATTTGACCATTGCATTACTGTGGCATTGTTGTCTTTTCAATGAGTTAGTGCTAATAGCTTGTTAAATGAAACACGTAGAAGTAATACGATGACTGCTGACAGGGCAGGAGTAAGGAGTGATACCATACATGAAATCAGATGCAGTTTTCAAATGCCCTTCAATCCAGTTTGTGAATGGTTTGAAAAGTTCTTTCTAAAAAATGAGTTCTTAATGTTGTAGTATTTGAGGTTCAGGTTAGCGTGTTAGCAGTCTGTAACTTTAGCCACTAGTCTGAAGCCTGAGACAATACATGCAGGCTAGAACTAAACTGAAAATCTTCACTAGCCCTTGTAATGTTAAAACACAGGGGAAACTGGGAAATTTGTACTTGCCTACAGGAATATTTTCTAGCCTAGGGAGCTAGGCTAGGGAGCTAGTTTTAAGTTCTAACCCTGTTATCAATAGGCGTCATATATATACTTTTGGGGTAAGTCAGGTCACCAATCATATTTTAGTCAAACCTCGACGTGCCCTAATACAGACTTGGGTTCTTCTTACCTGACAAACTCTGACATGTGACAAAAGGTGGAATGTGTACTGATTGGGAGTACCGACACTGCCTGTCAACCCTTCAATCACCTGTCAATCAATACACTAACCATCACACCCACTTCATCACCTGCCTGACAGTCGGCTGACCTGCACACTTACTTCTCTCTCAACTGAGGTCATATGCTTCAGTGAGGAAGTTCTTATTAACTTATTTATTGTTATGTCTAAAAAGGGTTTGTGTCTGTGTGCCCTGGAGGCAAATACTCTCCATCCTGAGTGTTCTTTATCTCTGTTCTACAGGTGGATCTGCTTGTTCTTCTTAAGTTTCTTCTGCTGAGTGTAAAGTTCATGGTCTGAATATGGTGAACAAAGTTATGAACATAAGAGGTATGCTTCATGGAATCAGTAAACAAATCAGTTAAAGTGCTAGTTCAAATAGCTAGGAGGTCACGTCAGGTGAACTTTCTAATCAGCTAATTACCATTGAGGCTTCTAAATTCTCAAGTGAGCGAAGCATTCAAACAGGCATATTTGATTTCTGTTCATCAAAAATTAATATAATATGAGGAATCCTGAATGCCAAAAAATAAAACCACTCAATAATATTGTGGAAATGTTGTACATCCTATCATTTCTGAGTGCAATGGCATCTACACTCAAAAGGATGGATTATCGAGGGCATATTTGGGTTCTGTGGTGGTTTTCTTGTAAGATTGAAATTGGCGAATCATGGTGTAGGAAAAGAAGCTGAATCAGTTTAGCAAGCTGCCATCTGATTGGCTTAATATCCCATGCATTCTTCATTTAGTTTAGGCGCTCAAAGTTTGATAAGAGTTCTATGGAAATGTCCTCGGATCATGAAGCAGAGTGGTATTGTATCAGAGGAAGAGATCTGATTTCAGTGAGATTGAATGATGATAGGGCTAGAATTACTCTAAAACTTTAAGGTTTATTCATAACCAAATAAATCGACACGTAAATTTACCTATCAATTCTGAAACTACAGGCCCAAAAAGAGATCTATGTGCCATGGGCCTACAGACAGGCGCTTATTTCAACACTGTATTCACTGCAGTGCTGTGATAGAATATCACTAGAAGAAGCAGTCAGTATGGTCAAAACAAATCCTAAAAAATATTTATCATTGATGATCAACTTAACTGAAAATTTCCAGCATTTCAAATATATGCAGTTGGCTAAAAAACGTTACTTCATGTACTTAGGCACGTAATCAATGCACATAAAAATTGAACATTTGTCTTTGCCAACTAGAGAAGAACAGTCCTACAGGAAGTGCTTGCCTGTATCTGTATTCCGAGTGTTTGGTTCTGGCATGTGATCTAGATTACTTACGCAAATAATCAATTCACATAAAAATGGAACATGTGTCTTTGCCAACAAGACAAGAACAGACCTACATGAAGAGTTTGCCTGTATCAGTATTCCGATTCTTTGGTTCCAGCTTGTGATCTGATGAACAAATTCAGTGTCAGATAAAAGATCTGAATTTCTGAACTGAAACCAGACTTGTTAAAGAATGCAATATTATCAGTCATTTGCCATCGATTGTTTGGCACTGACTAGCCTAAATTCCTTAACGTAACATCTATTTGATGCAGATTTAATGGACATTGATCTTATTGGGCCATGCACTGAACATGATACTGATAGAAAGTGGCATTGGGTGCACACATACTGTTTCTGTCAGTGGTTGCATGTAAAATAACAGGCCACGGTGACCATGCTGGTAATGATATTGTTTGTGTCGATTCCCAAATCAGGAAACAAAATGTTAATCCAGAAATCTGTATGTAAAAGAACCTAGTGTGTCAACAGTGCCATTCTTCAACATAAACTTAAATAAACATAAACGACAGTCATAGTGCTAAGATCGTTTGGTGGAACCTGGCCCAGCTGTTGTGATGTTGTTACATAATGTACAAAACCCGGATTACATTGTGTTTGAAAACATAATCATGATAATACCAAAGAAAGCAGAACTGATTAATCAACTTGGGTTTGCTTGAATTATGACATGAATACACACTTGGTATGTTTATTAATGGCAACATATCCTTAAATGTGAAGTAGGATTAGACAAATTCAATTTTTCCTTAGCCAATGCCAAAATATTACTCGACATCTGCAAAGGTATTTCATAATGTTACTAAACAATTATGTTTAATCGGCCTGTGCTACAAGCTTGAACTTGGCTCTTACATTCGGTTTAAGTAGAACTATGACGTGTTGACTGAAATTCAGAAACTGTTGATGTTAACATTGCTTTTTATTGTTAACAATAAAGTCCTTACCTTTGTGGCTGAATAATGAATTTTAAATAGACTTATACTGTTACTTTTGAATTTTGTCCATCATGTTGTGTCAATTGTGATACCCTTCCAGATACACATAAGAGAATTTAGGGTTATCAACTTCTTCATTATGAGGAACACAACATTTCAGAGAACCGTATTCGACATAATAACCGCCCAGGGCGCTCTCAAAATTAGAAATAGGGGGCTCTTATTAGAACATTATTTTGGTGGAAAAAGAAAGAGTTGAAAGATAAATTTCGTGGTTTATGCTGACACACTGAAAAGTTTAAATGCGACAGCTACATATTGCCAGGATTTAATTGCCCATAATTAAGAATGCATAATAACACACAAGTGCGTATTATACGTGAATAAATAAGTCTTGTGTACATTGATCAATCGGAAGGAGTGGGATTTGGGATTGTTCACTAGCCAATATATTAGCAAATATCTCTGTGGGCACTTTTTAGAGCGGGGTGCTTATTACGTCAAATATGGTATATGCTTACTTCTTCATCAGATGATCATGCAGTATCGCTAAAATATTAAAACTTTACTTTGCAAAAGTCTAGTTTTAGTATTGATAAGAGATGCAGAGATGCCTTAAAGCTTTGTTAGCAACAGAAGTATCTTTCAGTTTCACTTGTTATTTATTGTTGACCATTGTTGACTTGAGACATAATGATTAGGAAAATGTGTGACAATCTGACAATGATCTGATTTAAATATTTTGAATTTCAAAACTGCGGTCCTCTCAAAAAGGTTCAGGAGCAAAATATCTTCCCTAACCATGAAACTATTAAACCACTCTTGACTCACCTGAACAACAATTTCACACCTGACCAGTAGTGATTGTTGAAATGATAAACTGTAAACTACAAAGACTATGAGTAAAAACCTCTACATTTTTTTCTCACCCTGTTCAAGCAACACTGTATGTCGTCATGCTCTCAATCTCGTCCCACACAATGCACCACAATACATACATCCTTGCTTTCATGACTCCTGTATATTGTTAGCAACCAGGATACTCCCTCTGGCCTCATGACCAGGACAAACAGCTTCGTGAATTGCCTCTACACACCTACATAACACATACAAGCTGAAATAGTACCTACTGTGTATTATTTACTTTCAGCCACTGGCAGAAAGGTCATCATAATTACATTACATATAAGCAATAGGGAACATGATCCTGGCCAAGGTACATAAATATACCGCACTGAATGCATAAGCCTTCCTTATACATAAACATGATATTAAAGCACCCTTTAGAAGTTTTCCCTACCATGAAGATCTGAGTTATAATTGGCCTTCAGCAACCAATGCTTGCTGTTAGAGGGATCGGGTGGTCAGAATCAAGGACTAGGTTGATGCATGACAACATATCCCAATTGGGTGTAGATCGATGCTCATGATATCAATCATCACAAACAGAATAGAAGTTTTCATAGTTCATAACCAGTGTTTAAAGTTTATTCCTGGCTTTCTTTGTCAAACTGTATTAATAGGAAATACCAGTATGCACGCAATACAAATACATATCTGACAGGCCAGGAATTCATCTAGATCTCAACCTAGAAGAGGAAATTTGGCCCCAAACCAAATCTCCTAAAATTCCAAATTCATGTTTGTATTGTTAGAGAAGTCATGTTATGGCTTAGTAGACATGGTAGAGGTGACTTTTACTTCACTGATTCACAGGACCAATATAAATGAAGAGGCTTTAATGCTTAGTTTTAAATATTGCATTTATTAAGGGTGAAACGATAAATAGAAACACAGTGCAATGCGATATATGGACTTCTCAACATTGCACCACTAGCATTGACTGCAAAAATATAATAATAGTTAAAATAATACTGAATTTAACAAAAATAAAAACTTTAAAAAATAAAAAATACCACCTATGACCATGTATGACTCGACCTTCTTTAAACTGCTTACCATCTATAACATGCTATAATGCTCATCAATTATTTAGACCCCGAAGGTAGCGTTGTAGCGAGGGATCACTGTATTTTGAACAAAATAATTAAAAAAATCCCAATTTGCCTGACAAGGGCATTTAGTATGGAATCAGAGAGATTTAATCCCAGCGTGGACACATTTTAGAATAAATACAGTAATCTGCGTCTCAGATGAGGGACTGTGTTATATAGTATATTAAACAGACACTGGAATCTCAAATTGTATTGCCAGATCTTTTGCCAGGTGCCCAACATTGTTTCTCAAGTATGTCTGTTCAGCCGTGATAGTTACACTTTTTATAAGGTAATAACATTCACTTCATACCTTACTATAGCTCATTCAGATCACCTGGGGCATACTTATCGGGGTACTGCTAGTAACATACAGCATGTTCAATGAGCTGATATTCAGTGTCACCCAAACATTATCCTATCTCATGTACATGATGTACTCTTTTCATAAAAATCATAATTGTTTGGGGTTGGGGATTTAATGGTGGCTATATATTCTAGGGATCTACAAGAAAGCCATATACATGATGTCTGTACAACAAAACAAAAACGAATCACAGGCTAAACAAGACAATTCTCAAACCAAAATTTCTATTCAGTCATAATGCATAATTTTGTTCTTGGGCAAAAACTATAAGTTGCATACACCAACAGGGCGGTGGGATAGTGTAGAGGTTAGCACACTGATTTGGTTGATGCATGTCATTGTATCCAAATTGCGTGGATTGATGCATAATAAGTCACTGATACTCTAGTCCACTCTCGATTATTTAAAGACCACCGTCATATAGCTGGAATATTGCTGAGTGCGGCGTTAAACAACAAACACATCAGGGATGGTAATTAAAGATTGTCCTGAGGTCCTTGATGTTTGCTCCTCTAGGATTTGAATCAGCAACAACCTAAATCTTCAACTTTTAACATAAGGACAAGGGCTCCTTGACTTCATGGAAAATTTCAAACACTTTACATGATACATGTGATTCATGAGATTAACATGTGTCGTCTGATCAAAACTGATGAATCATTTTCAAGTTCAATAATTTAACACATTCAAGACACTGAAGTAGTGAACTTGCACTAATTCACTAAGTTGCAAATAAATCAAATTGTATTAACATTACCCTTTAAGTCCCATACAAATATAACCTACATTTATATATCAACCACTGAATACATCCCTGTATTGTATTTGCGTAGGACATGTTGACAGCACAATGTTAACGTGATAGATAGTGACTGAGCACATGACAAACAAAGGTAGGCTTGTACCTTACCTGTCACACGGAAAAAGTCATTGAACACATTCAGCAGTGTTCAGGATTTGTAACAAGGAATAATGTCCACTAGCATGGAAAGGATATATGTAACTAGCATTAACAAAGGATTGAAGGAATTAGTCCACTAGAGGGAATTTAGCAAATCATTTATTAACACACTGCCTATGCTGACAAGCAGAAATTATGTATACAATTAAAAAATGTGACACACACACTCGTTCACTGATGAAAAACAAATACTGGATCCAACACTGGATTATCATTCATAATTCATACTTTCTGCATGATTTGTTTGTTGATTTATGCCACATTCAGCAATATTCAAGCTATATCACTGCGGTCTGTAAACAATTAAGTCTTTATTCTGCATAAGACTAACAACTTAAATAATAACATACAATAGAACAAAGTTATAAAAACATGCCTCATATCCACCTCGAACTTTATAACTTTTTCGGTGGACTGTCAGACCCACAGATTTCAAGTTCCCATTTATGATTCTTATGATCACTTGTATCACAATAGCATTTCATGACCAATATGTGACTAGTAGGGGTGTCATGATAAATCGAAATATCAATATATTGCTTCCGGTAAGCACTTAAAGTCAATAAATCGATTGTTAAATCAGTTTCTGATCAATAGTATCAATTTCAGTTAGGAATCGTTAGTTTCAATTGTACTTACAATATCAATAAAATACATGCAATGCTGTTCAAATTTGTTTTTCTTTTGATCATGAGTGGTAGTAATTTACACATGGTAATGTGGAAGCTTCTTTTTCTTAAATTATTAGGGTAAAGAAAAAACAAACCAGTCATATCTCAAACATTACTTTTTATTTGTTGTTATCGTTATCACATTCAAAGGAAACTTCAGTTCCAAGGTTTGATTCAACTCTACAATCTATCTAAAATGATACACTGAAAACTATAGATATTTATCGCAATAGTTGCTTGCAATATCGATAGTTATCGTGATAGTTTCTTTCAGTATCAATAGTTATCGCAATAGTGATTTCAAGACAAGTAGATAAAGAAATTGATTAGAAATTGAATAAAATTTCACTTCAAATTTTCTGGTGACTTTGCTCATGTTGAATACAGTTCCTGGTTTGTTTAATCACCCATGTTATATCAACCTGTTTACCATGTTTACTGCCTAATCAGTTTATGACAGCTAATCAGTAGCTGAAGGACCAAGCTGCAAATGAATTAATGACCGGTATCATGCAATGTGAATATCTATTTAGCCATTGGGGATAATTAAGAATGTACTTGTCATTGATAGCTTTCATAAGAAAAGGCAAAGACATAGATGTGTGTAGAACATACTTTGTCTATTCTAATATTTACGAATTGGGAATGTACTGTTGGAGTGCCACTTATTCTTATGCAGGTATTTGATAAAGCTCAGTTTTGTAAAATCATTATGCAGAATTGGTGGCGAAGAGTTTTGAGGTGTGTCCCATATTGATAAATGACTGATGAGATCACTTACACAGATGTTTCACTGACATCATAAACCGATATATGTTCTCTGTTGACATCAAGTCTATTATGATGAATTAAAAACTCAAGTGACACATAGGCCTAATATCCTACCTGGCTAAAAGAATTATCTTTATTCATTAACAGTTGATAACATAATAAACTTTATAGAATTTACAATAAAGTTCGAATAGAAGTATGACACGTCCTTAAATGACTTGATACAGCTGACATGTCTGCTAGAATCTAATCATTTCTCATTTTCATGTTTATTTTACGCTAGGGAAACCTGTGAATTCCTCGATTTGTGATGGAGAAAATGAACTAATTTAGGACCAAAAGCTTCAACCGGATGTCCATATGTCTAGTTCATAGTGTAACAGCATGCAGTAACAGCAAAGACAGTGAGTCATGAATGATTACCAGTCGCTAGTAAAAACTCTCGATGTGGAGCAATGCAAATTCCATGACAAGATCCAACACTGCAGACGACAAAATCAGACCCACATATTATTATTTTTCAGAGGATCATATCTAGGCTGTCCAATACAACATGAACATATTATCAATCATGATCATACCTTTAAATAATTGTGTGGGGTTCCTTGATGTACAGAAAAGAATGTATCACGCTCCAGCTGCCATATTCCGAGAGAAAGTTTCTGACACGGCACATCACTCCGCCCTCTTTGCGGCGGCCATGTCTATTTTCTTCAGCATTGTACTACTACCGTAACAACTAATCATCGCCAAGCAAACAGGTGCGTCCGACTTCTGACAATGTGGGAAATAGTAACCTATTTCTCCATCTTGTTCCGGGTAATTATCTAATCCTATTAATGTACATAAATCAAATTCATAAAATGCGTATCAACATATTCATTACATTGGCAAACATTTTTTTTTTCATAAACAAGAATGGCATTACCTTACTGGCGTTAAGGTTTTTAAAGAAACACGTCCTACAAAAAGTCTATAAAGCAACAAATAAGATAATTTTAAGTTTTTCGCAGTGTTATGACTACGGGAAAACACATTCGGAAATTATAGGCAAATCGGTATTTTGGTTGCATCAAACAAACAACAGTATATATTCATGTTAATTGACAAACTACAAGTAGATTAACATTGATCTAACATAGATTATTAAATACAAATATGACCCATCAATGGATTTGAAGATTTATCACTTAATGTTTTAAAGCTCTTGAATCTATGGTGTAAGGTCTTAGACTCTTAACTAAATTTCTTTGCGTAACTGTGATGTCTGTGTTAAACTATATGTTTGTTAAAAACAGATTCTAATAACATGAGCATGTTATCGGTTCAGTCTAAATTTCGGAAGATCAAATCAGTTGTTCTTTGGACGATCAAATTGAAAGCATTTGACAACGACTGAAGACGACTATTCATCTAACACGTGCAATATGTTATAGGAAAATAGTTTCCATCTGGATCGTATAGAATTTCCATTTTTGACAAGCACTTGTTGATGCCTGTCTGACTTAGAACAATAAATGATATCACTCTTTAACACCTTGCGTTTGATCACAAGACCGATCGCTCATCTGTCAACGGGTTATATCGATCATGTGTGGGGATAAGTAAAACATATGTCAAACAAGGACAATTTTATTCACGGGAAAAGAACGCTGTATTTCAGTTTCTCCTGGACTTATGTTAAAAATACTCTGGTACTGCATTTTTTAAGTAACAGCAGTACTCAAAACTAGTAAGTAGTGACAAGAGTTATAGTGGCACTACTGGTAGTAAAAATAGCATAATTAGCAGCTGTACATAGCAGCAGTAACAGCGGTAGTATTAATTGTAGAAGTAACATCAGTACTTAGTAGTAGTAACACCAGTAGCAGTACTAGTAGTAACATCAGTAGTAGTAGTAGCAGTAGTAGTAGAAGAAGTAGTAGAAGTAATAGTAGTAGTAGTAGTAGTAGTAGTAGTAGTAGTTTTGTTTGTTTGTTTGTTTGTTTGTTTGTTAACGCCGCACTCAGCAATATTCCAGCCATATGGCGGCGGTCTGTAAATAATCGAGTCTGGACCAGACAATCAAGTGATTGATATCATGAGCATCGATGCACGCAATTGGAATCGATGACATGCATCAACCATATGTCAGCGACCCTGACGACCCGATCCCGTTAGTCCCGTTAGGATCTACACGGGTCAGTAGCATCAAAAATAAAGTAGTAGTAATATAATCATATTAAATTAAAATACATCAATATATTAATAATAGTAGTAATACAGAGGCGGGTCCATAGTTTTGAAGGGGGGCGGGGGTGCGTTATGCGGGTGCACGTGAGGGTAGTAGTAGTAGAAGTAGTAGTAATAGTAGTAGTAGTAGTAGTAAAGTGCCCCATGGCGGGGTATAGAGTTGACACTGTTTTCTTGTTATAACTTATAATCACCATCACCATTATTAGTAACTAACCAGTGCTGTTAATATTGACACCATAATCACCACCAATAACCGAGGAACTTGAAACCACGACGCACCAATTTCAGCATGTTTTCCTTGTTTGCTGATGATAACACACAATTTACATGCACGAAACGAATGTAATCAATTTAATTATAAAACACATGCATACGTAAACCCAACTTTTCCTCCCTAAACGTGACACCAACCGGCGAGATTATCCGAAAAATAGCAATGCATTTGTATTTATAGATAAAAACGAACTGTGTAATATATATTCCTACATCACCTACAAATGGAAAAGTCAACACTTTTTTATCATTATTTATTTCAAATCTTTTCTGCCCGATATATAATAACAATATGTACATATTTGCAGTCCCGGATAAAAGCTCTATGTATATTTATATACATATTGTCTGCGCTATAAACTGCCCCACAGAACCACATTTGAGTGTTATGTATAAAGGTCGACAACTCTCATTGTACCTTTATAACAGGTGCGAAGTCATGCGCAGGGCTTCTTCGCTGTTTCGGGACACGCCTTCTACTAAAGTAGTACAACTTTTGGGAACATTCATCAAGTGTCACGGTTGATTTCAGACCAGGCCAGCAAGAACGAATCTGCGCAGTGGCGCATGTTCAGAACTGCCATAAAGTGAGTGGAAGATGGGTTTCGGATGTTATAGGTACTGCATGCATGTTCAGGAGCTGTGCGTCTCACGTAGATACACTGGTGGTCAAACGTTACGTAGCGACATGCTTGAAGTGTCGTGAGGTGTCCTGCTTTCTGTGAAGTATCCTGCTTTCTGTGAAGTGTCCTGCTTTCTGTGAAGTGTCCTGCTTTCTGTTTAGTTTCATGCTTTCTGTTTAGTTTCATGTTTTACTTGTTGGTTCATGCTTTCTGTGACGTGTCCTGCTTTCTGTGACGTGTCCTGCTTTCTGTGAAGTGTCCTACTTTCTGTGATGTGTCCTGCTTTCTGTGACGTGTCCTGCTTTCTGTGAAGTATCCTGCTTTCTGTGAAGTGTCCTGCTTTCTGTGACGTGTTCTGCTTTCTGTGATAGGTCATGCTTTCTGTGAAGTGTCACGCTTTCTGTGAAGTGTACTGCTTTCTGTGATGTGTCCTGCTTTCTGTGACATTTCATGCTTTCTGTTTAGTTTCATGCTTTCTGTGAAGTGTCCTGCTTTCTGTGACGTGTTCTTCTTTCTGTGAAGTGTCCTGCTTTCTGTGATGTGTTCTGCTTTCTGTGACGTGTCCTGCTTTCTGTGAAGTGTCCTGCTTTCTGCGATGTGTCCTGCTTTCTGTGACGTGTCCTTCTTTCTGTGAAGTGTCACGCTTTCTGTGACATATTCTGCTTTCTGTGAAGTGTCCTGCTTTCTGTGATGTGTCCTGCTTTCTGTGGCGTGTCCTGCTTTCTGTGAAGTGTGTCCTGCTTTCTGTGACGTGTCCTGCTTTCTGTGAAGTGTCCTGCTTTCTGTGTCATTTCATGCTTTCTGTTTAGTTTCATGCTTTCTGTGACGTGTCCTGCTTTCTGTGAAGTGTCCTGCTTTCTGTGAAGAGTCATGCTTCCTGTGCTCTCAGTTACTTTTCATGATTTCCGTGATGTTTCAAGCAGGCTTGACCCCGCGATGAATAATTTCTTTTTCTTTGCGGTTGTATCGACAGTCACGTTAAAAAGTCTTTATTTGAATAGTATTACCTCCAATAAATATAAAAAACAGGTTGTCATTAAATCTAATACCGATAGAACAAACGTGTTGGGGTGCAGGCATTCGAGGTCAATATTCTTCCAGGAAAATAAAAAAAAGTCTCACTGAAGTTAGGCTTTAAAAAGAGGGAATCCATTCAGATAGGCTTACGCAACGCTTTTGTTCGATCTGTCCGTGTTTAAGTCTTTCACGTCAATAAAACAGTGTTCTGTGCCGCCATGCGGTATATGGATTGAAAAAAATCTTCCCAAAAATACACATCTTTTTGTACTCCACATGTACTTCTAGTAGTTGTTCCATCATTTTATACATTCCATATATATATTTATCAATTCATCTGTCACAATTATAGCGAAAATGCGTTTCCATTTATTTGAACGACAGTTTCCAATATAACATCAAGCAGCCCATGAGAAAATAACAAATAAGGCAACCCAGACGTTATGTGAATAAACGCTGACAGCAGCTGTGATATACGTGATTGACATCTGGCAAAGGGGATGTCAAAACTAAAGGAGGGAAATGTGAGACAAAATCAATTTTGGAAGTCTCGCGAGCATGATTCACGCTTGTTGAGTCAAGCAAACCCGGTGCTCCTAACTCGACACTAACAGTATACATAACACTCGACCAGGGCTGCTGTTAATGACAGCGTGGCCCAGACATAATTATACTGATTTACCTGGTCGGGCCACGTTAAAGGTGTGTGGCGTGAATTGAGATCAAGCACTTTTGTTGGGTAGAAACAAATACTCCGTAAATAATATACTTTTTCTTGTTAAAGGTTTCAAATAACATCTGCAATAATCTCAAATGATTTACGTTCCTCGTATGGTGTTATTTTATAATAACACCAACTACTGGTCGGCGCAGAAAGAAAAGATATAGTCAGGAAGATAGCTGAATATCTACATGTTTACATGGGCGGTGGGGTAGCCTAGTGGTTAAAGCGTTCGCTCGTCACGCCGAAGGCCCGGGTTCGATTCCGCACATGCCCATTTCTGGTGTCCCCCGCCGTGATATTGCTGGAATATTGCTAAAAGCGGCGTAAAACCACACTCACTAGCTAAATGTTAACTTCTGTTTAAGAATAGGTTGATTGTAACTTGAACAGAACATTACATGGATTGATGTTTTATTGACAATCACCGAATAGAGAACTTGTCGCCGCATTGTACAGTGCTTGCGTTTGGTTTATAAAATTTAAGTCAAATAAGTTTACTGAGGCTACCACATATTCTGGCAACCAGTGTTAATGAAGGATAACTTAAATTAGAGTAGTACCCTAAATAAAACTTAAGATATACAAAATGGCTGCCAGGAGAATCAACGCTACTGCTGTAACACACCACCATGAGGTGTTACCCGAACATCCGGGGTAGAATAGGTCTTCAGCAACCATTGCTTGTCATAAAAGGCTTGGCTCATGCATGTTATCGTATCCCAATTTTGTGGATCTATACTCATGATGTCAATCACTAGATTGTCTGGTTCAGACTCGATTATTTACAGACCGCCGTCATATGGCTGGAATATTGCTGAGTCTGGCGTTAGACAACAAACAAACAAATGTGTATTGCTTGACAGACTGAAAACTGTACCTTTTCTATTCAATGCAATGTAAAAACACATAATTAAGCTCAAAATAACGCTATAGCTTCAAACAGAGATCCAATTATCAAAGAGTAAAATCTTAAGTATTTATATCAACAATCAAAAGTTACATTCCCCTTATGCATATCAGAATACATATAATACTATCAATAACGCAGTGATTATAGTTCATAAACATCCTTGTTCATGATTGAATCAATAAATGAAACTGATTAGCCTTAACAATGACGTCACTTGGAGGCTGCTGACGAGACTACCTGGAGTACAGCAGGGATGGGTAGCATGGGTCAACCGAAGTATGACGTACACAAGTTAACGTGAGCTGTGTCATCTCAAAACCGCACATTGTATATAATTACCACGTTGCTGAAATCTGCTGGTCTGGCGCTGTATACATACAGATACAAAGGGCCATAGTGACAGTGAATGTCGGATTCTTATCCTGGCACGGATAAGGGAGGCAACTCTGTATGCACGATGAAACCTTAGGTTGTAGATGATTATCTCTTTGGTGAGACCTATCGGCGTGATGCTGTGCGCATACAGATAAAGGATCATGATGAAAGTGAATGTGGGATTTGATTCGTATTCGTTAGGGAATCCCCATGTAGCCTCCTTGGTCTAGTGGTAGAGCGTCAGCCCGGAGAACGGAAGATTGGGGTTTTCATGCCAAAACACGTTGAAAGATGGTACTTGTTGTTACTTTGTCTTTTAAACTGCCCTCCTTCGTCGGGCAGTTAATGGAAGACCTCGGGCTTCTGCAAATGATAATGCGCTGAAAATTAGCGTTACCCTTATAATAACGTCATTACTATTGTGACGTCACTTAACATGCCGTCGAAAGTGCAGGTTATATGACGTAAGCATTTTTATTTGGCAACATTCTAGCTATATGACGGCTGGTTGTAAATAATCGAGTCTGGACTGACAAGCCAGTGATTGCCATCATGAGCGTCCATCGACGCAATTTGGATACGATGACTTGCACCATCCAAATCAGCGAGCCTGACCACCGGATCCTGTTACTTGCCTCTCACGAGTCGCCTTTTACGGCAAGCATGGGTTACTGAGGACCTCTTCTTACCGGATCTTCACGGATTAGTTTCTGTGGAGTGCGTGCGTGCGTGCGTGCGTATCTTAGTTGTCTAACGCCTCACCAAGTAGTATTCCTGTTATATCACGGCGCTTGGACCAGCCAAACCAGTGACTGATATCGTGAGCAACAATCCACACCGACGGGGATACACGGATCACGCCATCTAGGCCACCGAGCCTGACCACCTGATCCATTTAGTCGCCTCTACTGACGAGCACGGGTTCTATCCGGAAATCCACACATAATGTTCGTTTATCCTGGGTAATATCGATATAATTTACATACCTTTAGATATTACTTTCAATTATACATCCTTTACATTTAGCGGTATTGTAGGAGGTTAGCGGCATAGCAGAAGTATGTATTGAGACTCGTGTCAGATTGCGTAATATGATCGATAGCCTGTGATGTAATCATACACTGTTACGTCACTATATGCCACCTCTACCACACAGTATATTACGTCAAAATGCCGTAGGCGCATGGAATCATTATAACGCGCATGCCTCGTCTTTAAATTTCATCGCTTATCTCGAGCTATATTGATAATAGATAAGGCAATATATCACAAGCAATATATAATCACGAATTCATATGATGACCCTTGTGTTCCAGCATTTGTAAAAAACTTTTCGTCACACATACTCTTGCAGAGAGTTTACGTACGCTTCAGTGACTATTGAAGGTTTGGTTTTGGTTTGGTTTGTTGTTTAACGCCGCACTCAGCAATATTCCAGCTACATGACGGCGGACTGAAAATAATCGAGTCTGGACCAGACAATCCAGTGATTGACATCATGAGCATCGACCCACGCAATTGGGATACGATGACATGCATCAACCAAGTCAGCGAGTCTGACCACCCGATCCCGTTTCCCGCATTGTGTCGATTGCAGTAAATGTTTCAAAACCGATATTGTTGTTTCTTTTTACAATATCGATTTTGAAACATTTACTGCAATCAACACGAATGTCACTGACCCACTTTTACAAATATGGAAACGTCATAGAACAAACCAGATGACGTCACTATTGAACGTGACGTCACCTATCCCTATTCCATGACGTCACCTAACAACGGGAGTGATAATGGCCCGTCGTCAAGCAATATGAGGGCATTATCAAGTTACAGTGGTCCGCTCATTTTTGATAACATGCGGGCGGTTAAATGATAATTCAATCCATTTTAGCTATAATAAACGATATCTCCTATTTACCTGTGATGAAAATGCGTCAGTCTTTGGCAGACAATTGTGATGTTACTATGACGTAACAATCAAAAGACTTCACTAATCTCGCGACAACTGAAGCTGGTTAAGATTTTTTATAGCTAAAATGAATAGAATTATCATTAAACTCCTTGAATACTTTAAAACTTTTATCGACTGGTGTTGGTATATTTGATACCCGAAGTCACATGTGTTAGCTTCTGTATGTAATAACACTAGGCGCGACGGTGAGGTGAGGTGAGGTGAGGTGAGGTGAGGTGAGGTGAGGTGGAATTGGGTTAACATCGCGTTCAGGGTCGGGTAGCCAAGTGGTTAAAGCGTTCGCTCGTCACACGGTAGACACTGGTTCGATTCCCGACATGGGTACAATGTTTGAAACCCATTTCCCCCGCCGTGATATTGCTGGAATCGAGGCCTTAGGACAGCAATGTTGTTGTCATCATCATCGTCGTCTTTGGCATCATCATCATCATCATCATCATCCTTCGGGCCAACAATTACCAGAATTTCGTCTCAATATGTTTTTTTTTCATAAGTTGGATCCAAAACCATGAAAGGAGTTTAATATCATATATGGTTCTTGTCAGAATTAAAAATGCTTAAACGAGAATTTGATCGCTATATTATTATAATCTTGGCATGTTATTTTATCCTTTATATTTTCTTTACAGATGCTCGGAATGCTCATTATTGAAACTCACGAAAAATGTATTTGTAACACAAATAAATCTGGACCTAATTTAGAAACAAACACGTTTATATATATGTGTGTAAAACAGTAACAATATATTATTTACTTATTACAAAACGTGAATCGTGACTTATAATGTTGCTTGTTGAATGTATTAACATTAATTTCAAAATTAACTTCGATCCGCTTTCGGAATAGAATCTGCATTTATAGTAACCCAACACTTCCTGTTTCGAAACGGCATGGGTGATATTCCAGAGGGTTGGGAAAAGAGAACTAGTCGGTCTAGCGGTATGCCATGAAACAATCTTCATCTTCATCCATTTCATGCAATTGTTATGTTCTTTAAACATTGGCAGACATGGGTCATATTTACACTAATTAATGCACATATCTTATTTTAATGAAATTGTGTATCACGAGTTTTTATCCTACATGTAATTTGACAGGGTTTAGAAAAGCCCGCTAATGATATGTTAAACGGCCTACAGTATAGTAGATCGATTTCGTTTGTTTGCCGACGTAACACATTTTTAAATTTAATAGATTCACCTCATCTTCATCTTACTTCGCCTCATCTTCATCTTACTTCATAGACTTATTGATGATATCATGATTGACTTCTGCCAGTTCTTGAATGCTGTTAATGTGTGTGTTTCTTTTGTTCGAATCAAAACACCATTCGTCTTTATTTATTTGCTGTTTATTTCTATGCGGTCAGCTTATTCGAAGTTATGGTATTCATTATAATTTGATATTAATAATGTTTGGCAGTTTCAGTATTGTTATGAATTAATAATAGGAATAATAATAAAAGTAATAATATCAGGGGTAACCAGAGGTCGAAAACATTATTATTACCCCCAAAACGACTTGTCAGTAAAAAGATCGGCATATATATTGAGGAATAGCATATAATATTTTCAAAATGGTCAATGCTCATTTCTCGAATGTGGAAATGGTCTCTATGATAAGTGGTTTTGCCGCACACATGTTTTATGGGGATTTGTTTGTTTTGAGGTTTGAATGGTTCCTCGAAAAGGTTGGTGGTTCAAAGTAAATGAAGATGTTAGCCATTCATGCCATGGTAAAAGGATTATAAAACAGCTTCACCTATAGCTAATACTTGGATATGTTTCTAAACTGAAATAGTGAAAATTGCCTTCTTGTTATATACCTAGAGTTATGAGATATGTTTGAGGTATACATAATTGACTCAGGACAAGACAAACTACTGATTGATATTATAAGTCTCAGACAATGACAGTACAAAATGAATGTCAACCAAGTCAATTTGGCAAAGCCAGCTGATTCTTTGTGTTTATTTTGTTGTTTGTTTGTTTGTTATATAACACCATGCTCAGCAGTATTCCAGCTATATGATGGCAGGCTGTAAATAAAATAATCGAGTCTGGACCAGACAATCCAGTGATTGGCATCAAGATAATTATGCTTGTTGTAAGAGGCGACTAATGGGATTGGGTGGTCAGGCTTGCTGACTTGATTGATGCATGTCATCGATCACACATGCATGGATCGATGCTTATGATGTCAATCACTGGATTGTCTGGTCCAGACTCGATTATTTACAGACCGCCCTCATATAGCTGGAATATTGCTGAGTGCGGCGTAAAAACCAACCAACCAATCAAACCTTGTTGAAACTTGTCCCCAGCAACCGATGCTGGTTGTAGGAGGTGTCACAATGGATCGGGTGGTTTGGTGACTTGGTTCATAACGTGTCATTGTACGCTGGATCATTGCTTATATCAATCACTGGATTATTATCAGTCCTTTTTCATACTGCTTATTGTGGGGTTGAACAACAAACATATCATCAACAGTGTTATGCGGTCCGTGTTCCCAGGTAAAGACTACTATCTGAACATCTACACCAAGGAAAGTCAGTGGGACCCACCATCTGAGCCCGCCAAGAAGATGAGTGCCAAGACCGTGCGAGCATCACACCTGCTGGTGAAACACTGTGAGTCTCGCAGGCCGATGAACTGGAAGAAAGAGGAGATAACTCGCACCAAAGATGAGGCATTACAGTTACTTCTGGGTGAGGAGGGATTCCGTGGTTTGCTTAGGGGGGGGAATCATTGTAGGAAGGCTGATGCAAGGTGGGGAGGAGTTCATTCGGGGTGCACTGAAATTCTGTGTTCATATTTCAGGTTATCGGCAACAGATAACATCCGGCCAGGCAGAGTTTGGTGACCTGGCTAAACAGCACAGTGACTGCAGCTCGGCAAACCGGGAAGGTGACCTTGGATCCTTCGGGCCAGGGCAGATGCAGAAGCCCTTCGAGGAGGCCACATTTGCCCTCGACGTCGGCGAGCTCAGTGAACCAATCTGGACAGACTCTGGCGTACATATTATTCTTCGCACAGGATAAACTTTCTCTCCCAAACTCATCACAGAAGTCATTGTTACAATCACATTGTGGACTACCACAGTAATAATGTCAGTGACCATAGTAACGCAATAGAGGTTGCTGAAGATGGAAGGATGAGATTCATGTGATGTGGTCAACTGATAAAGATTTATGAACTGGATTATATAGGTTTTGATTTTTCTATTTTGACCATGTCTGTACACCAGTTTTTAAAAATTTCAAATTTGTCTGAATTTAGGGAAAAAATCTCATCATGGTGGATGCAAATTATGTAGCATTTCGAGCTCATTCCCCATCTTATTTACCCAGGGAATGGATGTAAATTTATGAAGCATGTCTATTTGACAACTTTTTAGAAGCAATTTTGTCAACTTCCATTTTTGTTCCATTGGTTTATTATTTGATATTAAAAATGGTCATTCTATTCCCCTTCCTTTACAGTTTGTAGTTTGTTATCATCACCAGCAAGAGTCAAACAGATTGTCAATGATTTCATGGAGCTGACTACTTGATTTGGCAACATTATGAGACCCATTTGTTGCTCAGAGGAATGATCTGAAGTACAGCATGGTTCAATCTCATTAAAATCAGATCTCAGTTTTTGCCATCCCTAAACAAAGATCTGAGGACATCCCATTACGGGTCATGTCAGAACGACCTTTCATCCCACCAATCAAAGCGTCGCTTACCAGATCATGAATGTGACAGTCAGAATGTGTTTTCTAATCATGCAACCTCGAAAAAGTTAACACAGGGTATTTCGAACAACTGATTCCATTAAAATTGTCTCTCGCTTCCGTGGGATAAACATTTCAACCGAGGAGGCGTTGCACAGTATTTGGGAAGCACTGCCCTACAATCGCAACCATATATTAGACATTCCGGAATGTTTCTTTGTTCAGTTTTCAAAATTTTAATCGAGAACTGTGTCAACATATTTTTCAAGTGTAGTCTGAAATGGAAGTCACCAGGTTGAAACGAGTGCCGTAAAGCTTGAGAAAGCTGCTTTCTAATTGGCTGATGTCAACTTCTTGTTAGTTGTTTCAGTGATCGGCCAAAGTTCGCTAAAGATCGTTGTGACGTGACCCATAATGGGATGACCTCAGATCTTTGTTTAGCGTCAGTGAGAACTTAGGTTTGATTTTAGTGAGATTGATCTTGTATATGAAATAACTGGGAACTAAACGTGACTCTGTAAATGCTATAACCAAGGATCTAAGTGTGAATGTCTTAGGTGAATGTAAGGATCTAACTGTTAGTGGAATATGAGGAAAAACTCACCTAACTATTGAGACATGAAAAGTCTCCCTAACATGAAGCCATTCTTGAACCACCATTGATTCCGCAAACTATTTAACAATGATGTCTCTGGAAGAATGCTCCTCAATGTCCCAAGCTTTTCAAATAAAAGCCCGATTGCATGGGTAATTGCTAATGTTTTCTGTAACTAGTTTGTCTGGTCCACACTGATTTATTTCGAGGCCACTGTAGTACAGCTGGAATATTGCTGACCGCGGTGTTAAATAACATTCACTCACTCGTATGACAAGGTTTGTTTGTTGTTAAATGTCACACTCAGAAATATTCCAGCTCTGACAGTGGTCTGTAAATAATCAAGTCTGGAACAGACAATCCAGTGATTGACATCATGAGCATTGATCTACGCAATTGGGATACGATGACCACATGATCCTGTCTCTAACAGCAAGCATCTTCTAACCTGGATTTTCACGGGTTAAAAACAAGGAGGCAGCTAAAATGAGGATTAGGTCTCAGCGTGTGACCTGGTTCATTTCGTCATTGTAACCCAATGGTGTGGATTGTTGCCCATGCCGTCGACTGGTTAGTCTTCTGTACAGACATCTCTGGACCAATGAAACAGGAACTTCACTCGTGTTTATTCCCATCAGTGATGACACCTGAATGTGCTCAAGCCGGATGAATCTGAATTTCAACATGGTAGCCATAGTATTAGTTTCTAGCAGTATCACGAGAAGTACATGTGGTTTTATGTGGCCTGTGTGTACCATGAGCTAGGATGTGAGTGGTTAAAAACTTTGAGGGACACATAAAACCACATGTACCCCTTGTGATACTGCTACAATGACTTTTTGTTATCGACATGTTATTATTTGCCATTGTAAAACAATTAAAACAAATTCAAAATTGATAGAAAAACAGCTGTTCAATTGAGCTTAGGTTAAATTTTGCTAAGTCATGTAACTTTCATTAACTTGGCAAAAGTGTGCAGCCTTTTGCTTTGAAGCGGGGTATAAGGGATTTATTCTCTCAATCAGAAATCCATGTGCAGCCTGTTTTGTTCATGGCGGGGTATAAGGGAGGAGCTTGATGTTTTTAGAGTTTGAGCGTACACAGTAATGGCCCTTGATCCATGTTCATTTACAAGGTACATAGTGTCTGGGGACTTCACAAACTACTGAAGTTAGCTTATGAAAGAGCTACCTAACCAGAGATTGATAATTGGTGCCATATGTTATTTTTTCTTGTTTTCACCAATTTGCCTGCCAAACGTACTCAGTTTTGAATCCTAGATTATGCCTGTACAATGTTTCGCATGAAATGCTTGTGCAGCACAGTCCTTTAAATGCAGTCTACTCATGTAGTGAAAGTGTGATTCACATGGAGAAATCCACACATTCTCAGCTTAAATTTAGTATCGATGACCTGCTCTGTGATCTTATATCAGTGTGTACAGTCAACGTGAAGATTCCGGGGTAGAATAGGTCTTCAGCAACCCTTGCTTGCTGTAAAAGGCAACTATGCTTGTCGTCAAAGGCGACTAATGGGATCGGGTGGTTAGGCTCGCCGACTTGGTTGATGCAGGTCATCGATCCCAATTGCTTGGATCGATGCTCATGAAATCAATCACTGGATTGTCTGGTCCAGACTCGATTATTTGCAGACCGCCGTCATAAAGCTGTAATATTGCGGCGTAAAACCAACCAACCTCCCTGTGTGTGTGTTTGTTGTTGAACACCGCACTTGGCAATAATCCAGCTGTATCACTACTATATGAAATCAGATATATCAAAATTGTCATGTGCCCCATGGCAGGGAGATATAGAAGAAAACACTGTTTTCTTGTTAGTGTTAATGTGTAACATTGCAATTATATTGGGGCTAGGATAAATTAAGATGAATTTCTAATCAATGGAAAATATTCTGAGGAAGGTTTTCTATACCAAGCTCTTTACAACGCTGTGTTGCAGATTTTATGTTGATGACATCTAAACATCTACATCTCAACATTGTTATCCCCTGGGTTGTCCATCCGTTTTCAGAGCAAAACTCCTAAACCGTTGAATATTTCTAGTTGAAACTGGCTTTACAGATCAGTCTAGTGATGAGGATGCTTTTTGATGATTTGGTAGTTATATTTATTTCATTGTTTTTGGTTTCATGACAAGTGGGAGTTAACTGAAAATGGAGGGTAGTGCTCTTTCCCTGAGAAAACTTCAAAACCTGATGAATATTTCTGGATGAAACTACTATACAGATCAGTATAGTGGAGAACAGGGTGCTGTTGTACAAAACAACCTCAGCACTACCTACGCCTGTCAAAAGTCTATGTTAGGTATGGGAGTTACGATCACCATAGCGGTAAGATTGCTTTGTACACGGCAGCCTGGTGCCTTTAGATGATTTGGGATATTGAGTGAGTGAGTTGGGTTTAACGCCGCTTTTAACAGTATTCCAGTTATATCACGGCGTGTCAGCTTAATGTGGGAGGAAAGCGCAAAGTGATGCAGGTCTAAGATGTTTACCACTTCGGTGAAACCCACAAGCACGGGTATGGTGCTGACAAACCTAGAAACATAATTGGGGCGAACCGGGATTCGAACCCACAATCATAGGTTTCTGGCGTGCCCAAGGGACGCAACTCTGCACAGCGAATCGCGGCGCCTTAGACGACTGGGCCACCCGTATTATATTGAAACATACTGAACAGCATTATTATTTTTTCAGTGAACGGAAGGTATCCCATGGCAAAGAATCAAAAGTGGGGTATAAATAGCCAAACCCCATTTCTAAATTGCACCAGACAGGGTGTGGGGGATATGTGGTGTAAAAGCGGTATGTTATCTCTGGATGAAGACAAACCAATGGTTGACACCATCAGCAACGATCCACATCCTCAGTCACATTTTAGCACCAAGCATGTGCTCATGGGGGACCTGGCTTGGAATCCAAAGTGCATGTCCACCGTTTCCAAATTGACTACCCAATCCATTTAATGCCTCTTATGACAAACATAGCTTGCTGCAGACCAATTCAAACCTGCCACTCCTGTGAAGATCCGGGTTAGGTCTTCAGCAACCCATGCTTGTTGTGAGAGGCAATTAACGGGATCGTGTGGCGAGGGTCGCTGACTTGGTTGATGCATGTCATCGCATCCCAATTCATGAATTGATGCTCGTGATGTCAATCACTTTATTGTTTGGTCCAGACTTGATTATTTAAATACCGCTGTCTTCTAGCTGGAATATTGCTGAACATGGTGTTAAACAACAAAAAAGACCCCAAAATATATCCAACCTGGTATCCCCACACAACTACCATGGCTATTGGGGCCTTTAACGCTTGGAGTATCAAGAACATGGTCCACTCCATCGTACTTGTAATACAAACAATAAAGACTTACAGGACATAAATATTTATTACATACAACACATGATAATACATGGTAATGACAGGTGGGCATGTACAGAAAATGTTCACATACACGTGACGTGCACGAGTGTTCACCAAGGCTGATGTGCATGTTCTCACACACTACCTTCACACAGAGTCAACATACTGCGTTCATGTGGGGCGTTCCTAGGATGATCACATGTACAAAGGCTACAGTGGGAGGTCATTTTGAAGATGGAAAACTAGAATCTGTGGCAATCCAAGATCTGAACACTCTGAACGTGTTCAGCAATTGTGCACTGCTACAGTTTGCATATAATACTGCCTCTTTGAAGTTCAGCAATGTATCTTACACAAGTGGGCGCTGTCCTCGTCCCGTACATGAAGCTGTACTTGTGACACTGAGCCCTGCATTGCAATTAATTAACTGGGTAATCTTAATGAGAAACTAAGAGTTGATTTGAGGCTAGAATAACAAAACATTGGTTCCTAGGCATCTTTGGTAACTATATATCAGTGGGCAAAAGCAGGCTTCAGAGCTGCTCACTTGTGGTCATGAATGAGCATAAAGTTCTTTCATGTCTTATACTTCAGGTGCACAAGAATGGTAACTGTATTTAGACATAAATTGTCTCCAATATGTAACCATTCAAAAATGAATTTGTAAATAAATTTGGGGGTAAATAATTGAAATGACCCTCCTGGCCCTTTTTTCTGACCCCTTGTCATCATTTCACAGGTACAATTCTCTTGACCATCAGCAACCACAATGTTATTAAAAGTATATTTTAATTATTAAGCCACATCTGTATAACTGCCCATCACTGAACACCACGGTCCACTTCGGTCCTTTACAAAATTGCAGACAGCCACACAAACTAAGACATCACAACTGTACAATAACATGTAACCATGGTAACCGTGGGGGTACTTAATTTCATCACCACTGACCACATCAGTTGTCAATTTCACGAAATCTTTGGCAGAACAATTATCCCAATACAATGATGTCTGCAGCAAAATCTATCTCACCCTACATAAACTTACCAAGTCGAGAACTAAAGATGAATAATTCAAAAGTTTATGATCAGGAAAATAAATAATTTCAAAAATAGTTTCAATTTCAAATCTGGTCAAATTAAGTCCAAGACCGATCCTACTTTCTACACACAGCAAGTATCAGTTTCCTTGTCAACCTAATCTCAATGCAAATCTTACAAAGCGAACATTCCTAAGCATTATATACATCATAACGAAAGTACAAATGTTAGAAATGACGGATGAACAATCCAGGAATAGGAGACAGTATGTCAACAGAATCTGTGGTCTCTTGTCATCATCTTTGCTTCAAACATCTTCTCATATCTAGATTTTTCAGTCTTTTGTACACTGTACACGTTTTCGATGATGAAAGTTGAAATGTCGTCAGTGGAGGAGGTAATATCTAGTCCAGTCCGAGTTAGAGCCTAGCACATGGTGGCTATGTTTCATCTTTTGCTGTTGGTGTGACTAGCTCCCCGCATGGGCATCTTGAAGTTAGATGCTGCTTGGTACTGGAGCTGGTAGGCCAGGGGGTGGATCTTGAAGCCGTACAGTCTGAAACAAGGAGAAACGTGAGCAGGCCTCAGCAATACCCCGGACTTTAATCTAACATATTTCTAAGTTCTAAACATGAAGAAAGCAATATTTTCTAAGAAAATCCACTTATCGAAATCAAACTTTGCACTGCACCTCTCCTATTGGTATAGAAACTGTACCTCAAGTTGGAAAAGAATCCATGAAGTATTTTTAAAGTTATAGTTCACACAAACAAATGTCCTTGGAAGGACGGACGGACAGACATATCTATATCCCCCTGCCCATTGCTTGTAAGGACAGTTACACTGCCAGTGTCCACTTGTGATCGTAGAACTACCAGCATCATAACTGTAATACTGTACCATAGGCTTACAGTAACCATAGCGCAAAATCTCTTTTTGCAATGCGGCCCTGATTGTTGGATAATCATCAGAGGAAGAGTTAAACAAATCATTTCGCTCTATTGAAATCCAATATGAGGAGAAAATGTATTGGTAGTTCTTTCAAATTTTCACCCGTCTTTGAACTAGTTGATTAGTGGCTGTGTGACTAGCATTGAGGAACAACAGCATGAATCATATTGGTTCATCCCCACCTCGAACAGTATTTCAGTTCTATCACTGTCAGCTTGATGTTAAAGTGTGGTATAGATTTTCAATGTTGACTACTTTGGTGAACCTCAGCATCAGTACCATCCTGACAAACATTTTGAATCAGGGCAATGAATCCGAGATTAAAACCTATCATAAGATTCTGGATCACCAAGGGGACACAACTCTGCACAATAAATTAGATGACTGGGACAGTGCATATTTGATTTTTTGTAAAAAGCAGGAGACCTTATTGGTACTTACCTGGGAACAAACTGGTTGGCTGGACGCTTGGGTCTGTACTCGGGGTGCACCATGAAGAGCATGTGGGGGAAGCCGGTGCCGAAGTAGGCGCCATCGGTGTGGTGGTGGCGGGAGGACTTAGGGGTGTACACGTCTTGACATTTGGGGCAGTACAGCTTCACCATCGCCTCGCCGGGAACATCTGACAAACCTGGAACATCCACACATTACTGTCAGAGACAACACAGATGACAGATCGATCTTATACATGGGGGAGTGAGTTTAGTTTATTGATGCTTTGAACAGTCTTTCACTTACATCATGATATGATAGCTTAAAGTGGGAGGAAAGACGGAAGTGACGTGAAAGCTATAGGCATGGTGCTGACAAAGCTAGAAACATTATCAGGGTGAACTAGGACTGCATTGGTTGATGTCATAGCACTGTACGACGCCAGTGGAATGTCACTTCACGCCATTAATTGAGGGAAATATGTAAATGTGAACATATTTATCTGATTTACCAAAAATGTAACTAACTTGCAATGTTTTCCTTTACATGAACATGGTTAAACTATTCAGTTTCTATTCATTATACTACAATGGAAAATGTATCGTGGGGAGTGATTTCTCTATATGCACATGTGAATTTAAAGCAGTATAGAATAAGTAAGTGCACTAAGTGCAATAGAATGTACTGGACCCCCCTTCTTTTTTCATTTGGAAAGCATGGCTTGATTAAAGGAACTTGCTCCAGGTGCATGTTCACATGGAAACCAGTTGCACCAGACAAAACCAGTTGCACCAGACAAAACCAGGTTGCACTTTGGCCCAATAATTGTATCAATGATGAAACATAGGCTGGTCTGTTGCCAGTGTCACACTGCTGTCAAATAGGAACATGAGCACATACCCTTGAAGTACCCACAGCTTGATGATGTCAAAGAAATTCCATGTAACACATGGATTAGTTGTGTAGCATGGTAATAATGTTTACAGGTAATGAGTGTGTTCAGAGATCGATTTTGTGTGCAAATTTCATTGATTTTTTCAAAAGCATGTAAACATAAATATTAGGTTGTATTTTTCAATCACAGGATGCACTTGTGCATGTTTTATATAGCTAAACGTGATCCTGGGAAAGCAAGATTTGTACAGGCTTGACAAGGCCTTCAATCTTAATGTCTCTCTGGAAAATTCTTGATTTTTAGTGTCAACCTTGAAAAGCCTTGAAAATCACCAAAAACAGCTGAATCATTGCCAAGTTATTAAAACACACAAAACAAAAGTGATGACCAAGGATGTCTTAGTGTGATTTATCACAGTAAAAGATTTGCCACTTTGCCAAACACCTTGAAGAATTCATGACAGGCTTAATTAGTATTTTTTTGTTGCAAAATCAATCTTGTTTGAAAATTTGTGATGTTAATAGTCACATTGTTTTTTAGGTCTTATGACTAATATATAGTATTGTCTTACAACTAATATATAGTTCGTTGGATTGAATTTTTTTAAAAAGCCTTGAAATTGACACTTGAAAGATTTGAAAAGCCCTGCATTTTAGTGTTCGATATCTGTGTGAACCATTATTGTGGAAATACCCATCATAGAAAAAGTTAAATACTCAGAATATAGAAACAACAGACATTCCTAACTTGCATCCTAACTAGCATCAAGTGCTTGGGGCCTGGTACCCAAGATCTCCATTGAGCCTAAATCCAATGGTGAATTTAAAGCTACCTCCTTACGACAATACCAAATATAAGTAAGATATCTGTAGTCTTTACGTTCTGCTCAAACTGCCAGCAGTCGAACACAAACACACAGACACTTAATGTGGCACTGCTGCTTGACTGAGACAATCATGGACAAGACTGATCCAGCTCAAAGCAGTGCACGGAGGACAGAGGAATGTGTGCACCACCATTGCACTGGACAGCCTCCATTCTCCAGTAGTTCACACCTCAAAGCTGTCTTGAATTCCATTCAGCATCACGATGCTTGTGTGGTATGGTGTGATGTGGTGTGGTGTGTGTGGTGCACGTGGGTGTGTGGTGTGGTGTGTGTGGTGCACGTGGGTGTGCATGTGGAGTGGTGTGTGGTGTGGTGTGTGTGGTGCGCGTGGGTGTGCATGTGGAGTGGTGTGTGGTGTGGTGTGTGTGGTGCACGTGGGTGTGCATGTGGAGTGGTGTGCGGTGTGGTGTGTGTGGTGCGCGTGGGTGTGCGTGTGGAGTGGTGTGTGTGGTGCACGTGGGTGTGCGTGTGGTGTGGTGTGGTGTGGTGTGGTGTGGTGTGCATGGGTGCTATTTGATGTAGTGTGGTATGCGTGTGAGTGTGCGAGTGTGTCTAAACATTTGGCATATTTGTCCAGGGTATGTATCATAACAATAAACAATACACTCCGAAGTACCAGTCTTTGTTTTAGTCCCTTAATGCCAAGCACCAGGCAGGGAAACAACATGTACATATCTCAGTGTCCTTTGGTCTGACACGGACATGGATCCATCCCCCGAAATTTCGCTCTCCCGGCAGCAGCTTTATCCACGAGACACTGGTGGTCCACAGAGAAAACAGCATGGACTGATATCAGTAAACATCACCGGTACTAAGGAGGACAAGCCAACATTTTACCCCCTGCCCGAACGACCCCATAGGACTGACAATTGTGTTTACCAATGGGAAGCATGGGCTGATTTTCACAGTATACCCGCGGGCAATAGCCAAAGTCTCCCTGCTGCCATTTCTCAATCTGGAAACAAAGATCACAGAAACATGAAGGACTGAAAAGACTGATGACACATAGGTGGAATACAAACATCACAAACTACCATCAACCAGCTATCTACCTCCAAAGTATTTTACATAATCGCACTGAAGTTCACCTTCTTAAGATGTCACAAGACAAGAGTTTTTCTTATCAAAGCATTCAGGGACAACTTGTCATGACGACCAAACTGACCAAATTTCAAGGTAATATATTTCAGAATTGGTCATAATGATGTCTTTATAAAGTTCAAAATGTATAAAATAATCATCATGATCATATAGGCAAAATATAACCATATAAATGACATTTACAAAATGTTTTCTAAATGAAGTCGAAATAGCTAGGTCTTTAATTTTACCATGTTTACAATGTTTACCATGTTTACCATGTTTACCATGTATAGGCTGATGAAGGCAAAACAATAAAGATAACTTTTGTTCTGAACAAATTGAACTTGATGTGGCATAGAAAATGATCTTGACCGTTTGAAAAGCAGAGTAAATAAATCACTGATTAAACAAATACATGGTTTGCACAATATCATCTATCAGCTATTACAAGTGTGGCAATATTAAACTTTATTTTAATCTAATAGTTTGACGTTAATACCGGTATTTAGATGACTTTATCAGTTAAAACATCAATAATATTCAACATGTTCTACACTGGACATGCATCAATGTGAAAACAATACAGAGTTTAAAAAAAATAAAAACATTGGGTACAGATTTGTCAATAACATGTTCAAATGTTGATTTGTTTGTTGATGTACTCATCAATATTCCAGCAATATGATGGCTGTCTTTAAATAATTGAATCTTGAACAGGCAAACCACTGATTGACAGCATCAGCATTGATCTACGCAATCTGGATACAATGACTTGACAAACAAGTCAGTAAGCCTGACCGCCCAATCCTGTTGGTTGTATCTTACAACAAGCATGGGTTGCTGAAGACCAATTGTATCACAGATCTTCACTGGGGTGGGGAGGGGGAGAGAATGGGCTTAGCTTGTGTAGAAGTATAAAAGAAAGGTGATTCTTAATTTTCAGATGGATGGCAAGCCATGATATAAGCTCACACTGACAATGTCAAGGCAAGCTAATTTCAGGATAGAGGTATAATATTATTTCAACCAAGAAAAAGAACATTATTCTATTTTCAGAGTTAATAAAGTTGAGCATAGAACAGGCTTACACTAATTATCTAGTCATAGCTCATTGTGCAAACAGATGAAAGTATCAGATTAGATAGTCATAGAACAACCTCCTCTACAACAAACTAGAACTGTGACATGACTGTCACCAATACTGAACAGGTTTGAATACACCATGTTCCTCCATCAACCCTGAACACATACGGCAGCATGTAGTCGCTATTTCTTACCACCAAATCACAACACGGCTGGTGCCAGCAAGCTGGAAACAACTGAGAGCTCAGACCAATGAGAGGTCAAATTACATCTCACACGTGCAATGTCTGGTGCAGCATGTGACACAGGTTTATGGCCGACGGCTCTACTGCTTCAGCATCAGGCAATGGTTGGGTTTACATGAATATCATGCACAGTGTAGAACATTAAATGTCCTTGAGCAACAAACAGCCTCGTTTCATAAGCTGACTTAAAATAGACAAACATCAGTATTATACTGCAGAGATACGCATTCACAGGTGATGGAGGAATGTAGTGTGTACAAAACCTGGAAGGAACTGATGTGACATGACACTGGTGGAAATCAATGTGACATGCACAAATGCTCTCAAATCCAACACTCAACATGATGAGGGTCTATTCTAGATGTGTTTGAACACCTAGCAAGTCACCACACAATCAGTCCCAGTGGAATTAAGAGTTATTTGGAATCGGTTGGCATTAAAATAAAGCAGTTGTCAGTAATGACCTTTTTTGGATGAGGCAAACTGAACAGATGTCAAGTAGGACTGAACGAAAACAAAATGATTGATAAGAAGCATCAGCTAGTTCATTTCATACATGTTACCATGGTTACAGGTAAGCTAACTCCTTATGATACACAGTCTGTACAAGAGCACTGCTTGATCCTCCACACTTGAATGTCTCCATCTTCATTAGAAGCTATTATTCCTCAAACATTTTTTATTTGCGGGAATTAACAGTTTATTTTTAAATATATTGTTCTATTAGGATTTTAAATATCAGAATGCTTTTTGAAGAGGACAGCCAGACTGGGATTAAGGGTACCAAATCTGCACTTACCAATTTGTACTTTATGTAGTCTTCCATCAAGCCTGCTTACTAATCAGGTTTAATTCCATTATAAAATCATTTTGAATTTGACACTAGGAGATATATATAATCTTAAACACACTGGAATATGTGATACAAACAGGGTCGGGCTTTAGAAGGTGGCATAATAGATATAATCTTGGTGACTGGCTGTTCTCTTGGAAAAACATGTCAGTGTTTCAAGGCTGCAAAATACTCACAAACCTGACTTAGCCATGGAAAGGATAAGGGTAAAACTAAAGAAAGTTCCCGTTCTTGAAGTAACTAGTACCCGAAGTCCATAGCGAGTGAGTGAGCAGGTTTTTACCCCCGTTTATTCCTATTCCAATACTGGTTTATATGGGCTTAGCATCAAACCTGAATCGTCAGCGACCCCACAGTCCATTTGTCTTAACTTAGAGGAATCTTAGAGCCTTATTTTTTTCAACTGCCCAGTTCTGTTGAAATAGAGGCAAGTCTTTCTTGTGAAGAAACTGGAGGCCAGAGACATCTGACCTTCATTGAAGCACCATACACATGGCCTTCCCTAGCTGTCTAGGTTACATGCCCGGTGTGGGCGCAGCAAGCTTACCATCTGGGCAATGCCTCGATTAGTCATAATGTATCGGGCGTGAATCAAGCCATATAGCATCTCCGCAGCCTGTTCAATAAGATCACTCTGATTGGGGTTGTCTTCTAGTTCGTCATCTATACAAAAAGCAAAACGAGCGTTAATCACTTGTACAGACTCTCATCTTGTCGTCACCCACTGGGGTTGTGAGCATCCAGAGTGACATTCTTCGTCAATATGCACTGGAAGCCCCTGTAATAACCTCATAATTACATGGTTGGTTGCAAAAAAATGCCAGTGTCAATTTCTTGCAGGTGCAAAATCTTCAAATTAAAACTTCCATTTTTTATTAGAATTCTGTCCGTCACCAAAAAAATCAAATATACACTTGATGAAATAAGAAACACACATTTCTTGTCTGAAACCATAACATAATTCAAAATTATGCACAACTTATTTCATCTAATGTCACCATGAATTTTTTAGGCATGAGGTGAACGGCAGTTTTCTTGGTGGGAAAACACATTTGGCTAATCTACAATCAAACCAAGAGCCAACTGTCTTTGAGGTCATGTTTAAGGGAACTTATTCATCTGGGCCCACTTGCACAAAGCGATCTTAGCGCTAAGACTCTCATAAGCCTATGTTAAAGTATGGGAGTTAAGATCATCTAAGATCGCTTTGAGCAAGTGGGCCCTGGTCACAAACTGATATTCAAACAAACCAAGTGTCTTGACGAAGATACTGGGTGACTAGAAATGAGAATCTGCACTGTATGAGACAATGAGTCATGAAGATGAAGTACTGTGAATGAATAACTGGGTCCTGAGCATTCTGAGGTTCCTAGGTGTATAGCAGTCAATCCCCTGGCACTGTCTTTCTCAACAATCTCTCTCAAATCTCATCTTTCTCCTTGATATAATATCCCTGTGTGAAGGGGACAGGTCGTTCTCATCACAACGTTTGAATTTCACTTGCCATAAGTCTACATAGTATAAGTGAGTTTGTGAGCATGGTATTATATTCTAACTGAATTCAGGCATCACATACATCAACTCTACTGCAGTGAATAATGCACAAAACCTTTGTCTTGCTTATTGTAAAAGACATAAATATTGCTGGTGAGCTTATGGAACATGTGACAGACTTGGGGCAGCACATGAACCAATACAAACTAGGAGGCACCTGAAACAGCAGTTTAAGCAGAATTAATTAAAGAAAATCTACTCATTGGTTTAATATGTCCAATATACAGGATCCAAGGGGACCAAGATATATTGACTACATAAAGAAAACTATGAATACCCAATGAATGTTGCTCGGAAAGTGGAGCTCTGGCATGACTGAAATAGTTTAGTAATGGAGAGGTGTAACACAGCTGGGCTCCAAACAGCTGAACGCATGCACGCATAACAAGCAGGCACTGATCAGTCAACAAGACTACCTAGGAACTTCTACAGAGGGTTTAATAAAGCAGTCAACATGGGGGAAGCCCCATCCAGTCGGGAACCTCCATGGTGTGTGACAAGTGAAGTTTAACATGGGAAGGACTTAGGCTATGGGAACCATCAACTGTGCTTAGCAAAGAGAGCCTGAACTGCGAAATGAAATTAATTCTTGAATATGCCTCAAATAATATTTCTGTAGAAAAGATCAGCTAAGTAACAAAATGGGTTTCCAAAAACTGATTATTTCCTGCATTTATTTTTGCAATATTTCAACCGGTCACTGTTTTACAGGAATACCAACAGTGTTCATTCTAGGGTAGGGCATTTTACTCATCTACTTAGCAGGGCATTGTCACATCTATATGGCATCGCATTGTCACATCTATATGGCAGGGCATTGTCACATCTATATAGGTCATTATATCTTCTTAAACAGGGCATCATCACATCTATTTAGCAGGGCATCATCACATCTATTTAGCAGGGCATCATTACATCTATTTAGCAGGGCAAAGTAACATATAGCAGGGCATTGTCGCACTTATTTAGCAGGGCATTGTCATATCTATTTCAATTAAGATGCAGGACATATGACCGATGTGTCACAACTGGGACTGGGGTTTCCCAAACCAGAAATCCTACATTGTAAACATTACACACTTATCATCACATTGGTAAAGCTGGGCAGGCAAAGTCATGTCAACAAAATATAGTAATTAAGGATGCTTAAACATCTTATAGAATTATTAATTTTCCTCAAAAAATTGTGGAACCCCTTTCTGACAATGTCAAAATAATGCCTGAATCACATCCATATTTACTAAGAACCCATGTTTATCACTGGCATTTTCAAGTCCAAACAAGTTAAAGGGCCCCATATGTTTTACAAAAAAGTTTGTTGTTTAATGCTGATGTCAGCAAGTTTTACTACATGGGTAGCGATCTTGTCCAGACAAACCAGGGATTTATGAGATGCCACACATAGCCGGGGAACGATGACAGACTAACCACCCCGACAAGTATAGGTCGCTGGGACGTTCTCACCCCAACCAGAGTATAACTAGAATGAACACTGTAAATTATCAAGTTTTATTACTGGATGAGTCATCATAAGTTTGACAAGATGAAAGAAGATCTGACAATCATGACAATGGTCCCAAACAGACATATTTACTGTTGTAATCAACTTTAAAGCTATGGATACAAGATACTGTCCCACACCTGTCACACACCTGACCCCTAAGCCCCTCCCCCTTGGGCAGCAGTGGCTTACCATCTTACAGATGCCGGAATTGGTAAGTATGAATCTAGCATGTATCTGACAGTATAGCATCTCGGCAGTGTGTTCGATCACATCAGTACCAGGGGCCTCCTCCTCTTCATCTAGACACAGGGTAGATAGTTAAACACACACCACCAAAACTAAATTCATTCCTCTTGTACATTGTTGGAAATTATGTATGAAGGTCATAACTCTGATGTTAAAAGTTAAAAACGTAGGTGTCCATAAATTCAAATACTATACCTGGAGAAAACCTCTAGTTTCTTCTTAATTTCCAAAACTGAAGTACAATGCTCAGGATATTTGGTGTACAAAATTTATCAATTCTGCCTAAGCCAAATAATTTACTCTTGTCTTGAGTGAAGTCTTATCTATTCATTTATATAGTGGTATCTAATTGGCAGTTTTATGAGCCCGGATCCTGTCTTACAAAGAGGATTGTTGAGCGGAGACTACATTGTACAGTGTTCGAATAGGCCCATAGTTTCAAACTTGTATGAGTTCTTATGGCCTGAAGTAAATTTATTTGTCACAATAAGTTGCATTTTTTTAAAATGACAGCCTGAAGTGTTTAGTCAGGGCCTGCAGGTTCTAAAGTCTGTGGGTCCTGATGGCAGCCTGGCAATTTTAATTTTTGTTTTAAACACTGGCATCCTAACTACAGTGGCGTAACTAATACTGACTTGCAATAGTTGTAGAAGTACGATCTCTTCATGAAACAGGGTCTAGACATACAATCAGACATGTGATAGTTTCGAACAAAGTTTGAATTCCTTCTTTTATATCTCCATGTTTCCCCTAACCTGACGTTAATTTCTGGTGAAAGAAAACAGGATTTCATTTATTTGCAGCTCCCAGCTGTTCAATAAAACCCAATCAAAATGTACTGCTGATACATTTTGGTAAAACATTGCATTGGGTCAAATCACAGCTGATTCTCATGTCTTTTATTGAATGAAAGCATGGCAGTGCGGGAAAGAAAAGAAGCTTTTACAGTTAAAGAAATTGGCAAAAAAGTGAAAAATAGTTTTCGATCAGTGAAAAAGTTACAATTTTTGTTCGGTAATTCATTCACAAAGTGTATTGCCCTGGTAAAGTTCAGGCTGGGGGCTTATGGGCCTCCAAAATCTAGCTTTTTAGTCTTTGCCATCCTTCAATCACATGCCTGTACAATACCCTACACTGAGACTTGGGGATAGTGCTACAAGCAGGTGATGGAGCTTATAGTTTAACGCTGAAACAGACGTGAAACAAAGTCAAATACACAGAGCTGCAATTTTAACCCACTGTGTACCTGAAACATTTACTAGTCTGCATAGAAATAACTTAGGGACATCCCTAAAATGCCTAAATTCCACTAGGATGCCTTCATCATCCCAAGGCAAGGGAGTTAACTGACTTCAAAAATCCAATTTCCACCCCTGACGAACAAGGCTGAGATTATGGAGTAACATGCTGGCTGGACTAATGAGTCTATGCATAGTCCAATCAAAATCACGTAACCAAATCAACATCTGGATATTTTCCAAATCTTTTCATGTTTCAATCAAGGTGCTCAAGTGATAGGATACACTTTGCAAGGTAAAACCTGTTTTATTACAATAAAGATCTTTATTATTGATGAGATCATCTTGGTCATGTTGACAGGGTGCCTCCATTTTGTTTAAAACAAGTGCAATTAATGTGAGGGGTGGAATCTGATTGGTCAGTAGGAGGGACATAGAAGTAATAGCCACTGGTGGCACAACACTTGAGCCCATAAATTCCAGCCTAGTTCAGCAAGGTAGGAAACTGGACTTTTACAGTTAGTTAACTCCCTTGCCTTAGGAAGATGGGATACCATTTTCAAAAGACAAAACCATATGCATTCATGGCGGTAAAAGATATAATTATTAATTAAAGAGATCTGTTTCTTTAGAGGGTTGACATGTCATACAATTTCTGTATTTTCATGACAATGGTTAACAGTAATACTCAGAAGCTGTAGTGTAGCTTGGATCACGTCCCTTGTAAAATTCAAAGTGTACAATTGTTCAGAAATTGTTTTCTTCCCAACCCTCTCTCCACTTGATACCCCTGCCCTAATTAATGTACACTAGGTCCAGAAACATCAATACATATGTGCATTTCCTAGTTAAGACCATCAAAAACAAGGGAATGTATGTTGTGACTTTATAATTGTTTAAAAATGACAATCTGTAACAGACTGCTTTCAAATAACAATTATGTATACAGTTAATCTACGAAAGCTCTGATTCTGTTTTCAAGAACTTCAGAGGGAGTAAGTTTCATAAAATATGGATAATACTGTGATGGTGATAAAAGCTACGATGCAACTCGAGGAAACAGGTTTCAAGGCATGGTTTCCAGATTTGGGTTGGTCAGGGAACTGGAAACGCACATATTTCTGTTTTTGGTTCTAACAGTGTCAAGGATGATGTCTGGTAGACTGGAGTCTCCAACAAGGCATGCTGTTATTTGCGATGCAGTCTGACATACCTGGTTCCAGGTCCAAGATCATGTCTAGGGCCTGTCTGTAGTGTGGCACCTGTTCATTGAGACCAGTCAAGTTAAACTTATCTTGAATATAGTCCTCATCCACCTGAAAACACAACATTTATATTTATACTCAGCCAAATTGAGGCATGATGTCACGCAATCAACCATGTCACTTTTGTCACCTTATACTAGTCATATGAACTTGGTAAAACACATGCATGGCACTGTCAAACCTAGAAGAACATTCAGGACAAACTAGGATTTGAATCCATAATAAAAGATTTCTGGAACGCCTAAGCAACAATTCTGCACAGCAAATTGTGGTGCCTTAGCGATTGAGTGAGTTGAGTTTAACACCGCTTTGAATAGTATTCCAGTCATATCAAAGCCTATTGTGGGAGGAAAGCCTGATGCGACATATGTCTTAGACATTTGCCACTTTGGTGAAACCCGGGGCAAACAAGGATTCAAAACCACAATCATAGGTTTCTGGCATGCTCAAATGATGAAACTTTGCACAGTGAATTGCGGCGCCTTAAATAACTGGGTCACCCTTGAGTTCTGTAATAGGTGAGTGAGTAAGTTTGATTTAACGCTGATTTTCACTGTATTTCAGTTATATCGCTGCATGTCAGCTTCATGTGGGAGGAAAGCCAGAAGTGATGCAGGGTTCAGATGTTTACCATGTTTACCAGGGACGCAACTCTGCACAGCAAATCGTGGTGCCTCAGATGACTGGGCCACCCATGACCCCCGAGCTGTAATAGTACATACCTCGCAAAAGAACTCATTTCCCCTTAGCCCACAGAACCAGGATATCCAGGAGACTTCTTCTGAACTGCTCATGATGCCTCAATGTCTGAAAGCATTACACAATTGGGTTATCACAATATGTCCACCTCATACATCGCAATATTTGAGACAAGATACAAAACGTATCGCAAAAATTTTATTTGTGCTGTTTTGGAAAACAATATGGTAACCCTCCAAAACAGTTACTCATTCTTATTAATTGAAATCCTCATTCAAAGTACTCATTCTTATTAATTGAAATCCTCATTCAAAGTATATTTTCCATAAATTTTACAAAAATACACAATACAAAGATATGGTTTAATGCTGCACTCGGCAATATTCCAGCAATTTGTAAATAATGGAGTTTGGACCAGACATTCCAGTGACTGACATCATGAGCATCTTTGCCATCAATCCATACAATCAACCCAGTCACAGAGCCTGACAACACGATCCATTTAGCCATCTCTAGGTTTTTTGGGACCCATACTCTTGCCTGAAAATCCCCACATGTCTGATTAAGGAATAGAAAGGTACATAGGTTTCAAAAACACCCTATGATGCGTAACCAGACATTGGAAAGTGTGTTGAAATCCTTCAACATTATTCTGTCATGCCTTATTTATAATGTCGCTATGGAAAGCACTGAAGATGTGGTTTTGGTTTGTTTGTTGTTTAACGCCCCACTCAGCAATATTCCAGCTATATGACGACGGTCTGTAAATAATTGAGTCTGGACCAGACAATCCACTGATTGACATCATGAGCATCGATAAGAAAAGTCTGTGGTTCAAATCTCATCACGGTTTTATTATTGCATTTACATCAGCAATTTAATCAAAATCAGATCTTTGTCGACGTAAAAAGATTTTTATATAATGATTGTGCAACATTAGTACAATCAGAAAGCACTAACCATGCATGTGTTTAAAGAAGCATACCTTTATGATTTTGGCGGTTACCTGGTTACAGTAAGAAATACAAATGGGTTATTCAAGTAAAGATTTTTGAAGGGAGTTTTCTTGAATAGGGAACACCAATGCTACTGCACAACCCGTTTCTTCTTCAAACATGTCAAATAGCCTACTGAAAATCTGTATTCCTGGAACCTCTTGTCAAACTTTAACGCACACAATAATCAAGTGTTCATTAAAATATGCTTTATGTTTCATAATAACCAACCACGTAAACTGAAAGGAACGTAATTTCGTAATGGACATTGAAACATGTACTTCGCACTAATTTACCTTGTATCAGATCGGTTAATGGTGACGACGGAAGTTCTGTGCGCATGTGCCCAGCAGCGCCACCTCGCGTCAATAATATGAATGAGATAGACCGGTGTCAATAAAGTAATTCTACACACGTTTCGATGACATCACGTGTTTTCGAAAACACGTCGATGTACAAACGAAATTGACGGATTATCTGACCCAGAATTTCGCAAATGTAGTTTTATAAAAACAATTACTCGCCGCGGTTGCAATAATGAAACTGAATTGACATGAAAGTAGGTCAATACAGGAAGGAATTAACCCTTTGACTTCCTATTCAAAAGACGGGCGTTTTTTTTATAATTTCTTTCATGAACATCCATCTGTCTCTTTTATTTCTCCCCACTGGTAATTTTGTATGTGATCACTGAACCCAAACGGAAATTTTGTATTTTTGTAAATCGTACTTCGATATTCGATTCTAAGGTTTGGGACACAAATCTAGAGATAAAAAAGAGGCCTGCATTTACGATAATAATAGGTTTTCTATTTTGAAAAAAAGATAATTTGTTCAAGAAAACAATACACCAAATCGCTATTTCGAGACCGAAAAGAAAATATCGTGTCTCAAACAAAAACCTCTGATTTTGGCGAGCAAGATATGAAAGAAATGGCGGAACAGCAGATATGATCTTGATTTGGTTATGGATTACTGAAAGACAATTTATTAATAACACAAGAGCGGAGTTATATTATACGGCGATAGAAACTAACAGTTTTAGTCCACTAGTCCTTATAATGATAACATCGCATAGCCGAACACCTAAAAAGGGGACAAATTCTACTGGTCCTTGTGATTTGGGCAATTCGGGAAGGACTAGGGGACTAGTGCCAATTTCTAACGGTGTATTATATATTACAAAGTGTCTTTAATCATGTAAACGATCCCATCTCAAACGTTGTAGTTTCAAAGTTTTGATAAATAATTGTTCAGCATATAATTCACTAGTGCCACATTTAATGTTAATTAAGTTTGTGATGTTCTTATTTATTTTTATATGTCTTATTAATAAGCTGAATACCCGTGAGGATTCGAGTAAAAATAGGTCTACAGCAACTCATGCTTGCCCTAAAAGGCGACAAACGGGACCGGGTGGTCAGGCTCAATGACTTGGATGATGCATGACGTCATCTAGCTGGAATATTGCTGAGTGCGGTTGGTTTGTTGTTTAACGCTGCACTCGGCAATATTCAAGCTATATGTCGGCGGTCTGTAAATAGTCGAGTCTGGACCCGAAAATCCCATAATTGACATCATGAGCATCGATCCACGCAATTGGGATCGATGTGCAGAGTGCGACGTCAAACAACAAACAACAATAAGCTGATACCTTGTGCTGTAACCCAAATTTCCTTTGGGAAAATATAGTGTTATCTTATCTTCTCAATCGGTAAACTATGTAACAATTACAGACATGGTTATTTACACAGGATTGAAGGCCAGACCTACTTGTTAAAAAAGCTGATCATATTTCGTTTGATGAGAATACACATTTTGAAAATGTTATGACGTCAACAACATGTGTGTACTATTCCTAGACCTGACCGACCTCACTGAACGCAACTGGGCTCCAGTCTTCTGGATATGTGCATGCTAGCCGGCGTACCAAAGAGTGTAACCAGTTATTAGTTTCAAGAAGAAAAACCCATAGCATAACACACAATATTTCCAAATAAAACTCCCCTTCCAAAACAACAGTTATATATTTAATGTATCTAGAAAAATAGCACCATGCGTGATAAACTAGGCTAGAACTCTACTGCAGCGCCTTATTACTAGAAGTCAGCTTGTGGCGGGTTCCTTGGCCCTGTATAGAGCTGAGAGCTATGACGCGCCAAATTTGTTTAACTTCCGGTGCCTTGGCCCATGCTGAAAATTGTCAACAAACTGATGTTGGAAATGTGAATATATTTGTCACACTTAATACCATACGTGTAGCGGATTTCCGAGAAGGTATACCCCAACCATACTATCTAACCTATCTTATTCATATCTCGTACATAAATGGGAGCCAAACGATTTGATACCCTGTACGTTTCGACCCCTACTGATATTACAAAACAGTCCTCCCTTGTGCGTCCGCGGGGAATGCTCAGTGCGACCCCTGGTTCATCAGGCAACAGCCGATTGTCGATCCCCGCTTATTAACAAGGGGTATGTATATTGGTGCGGTAGTCATTTCGAATCCTCGCATGTACTCACCTGTCGAATCCACTGTAATATAAAAAGAAAAAGTTTAGATCTAGTCCAGATCTACTTTGCAAAAAGCATGCTTATTGTTACCAAGTGTGAAAAATGATGACAATTTTCATGCAATCGAAATGAACTAATACATTATAGAACATAATAATTGACAATCACAAAAATGTATTTGTAATAATTATTATCAAAATACTCACTTGTGTAAGTTACTTGTGTAATTTCTTTATCTAAGCGCTAAGTAACAGTTTGTGAAGAAGATATATAATCCTTTGACTTCGGGATATAACAGCCTGCAGACCAACCGCCTAAGCAGGGGAACCCTTAGGTATTTAGCAGTAGTGTCGAATCTAGCAGCAGTGTCGAATCTAGCAGCAGTGTCGAATCGTCTGACATTCAAATTAACCAACGTTGTGGCAGAAATGGTTGTGTACAGTCTGACTCAGAGATATGTTCAGTGGATGTTTATGAATGATATGAGTTGGTTTTTGTTTCTGAAATTGTCTACTAATCAGCCACATGATGGTGATACTTTTTTGTGACGATAAATCAAAATATTGATATATTGCATTTGCAATTGGTAAGCACTTAAAGTCAATAAATTGATTGTTAAATCAGATTCCGATCAATAGTATCGATTTCAGTTAGGAATATTGATAGTTTGGATTGTACTTACCATATCAGTAAAATACATGCAATGCTGTTCAAATTTGTTTTTCTTTTGATCATGAGTGGTAGTAATGTACACAAAGTAATGTGGAAATTTCTTTTACTTAAATTATTAGGATAAAGAAAAAACAAATCAGTCATATATCAAACTTTACTTTTTATTTGTTGTTATGGTTATCACATTCAAAGGAAACTTCAGTTCCAAGGTTTAATTCAACTCTAAAATCCATCTAAAATGATGCTTGCAATATCATGAATATGGATAGTTATTGCAATAATGATTTCCAGACCAAAAGTCACCCCTAGTATCGAAGTTGACGGACACCTAAAGCAGTGGTATTGGACGTTTGTTTCAAATAATTTGGAATTTATTTATCCCAATCTATGTTTTAGTTTCAACTTATGTCATGGCTTGGTAGAAGCAACTTGTATTTCACTGACCAATAAAGAGGTAGAAGCTTCAAATCTTAGATGATACATTGTTGCATGGAATGCAATGTATGAAAATATGTTAAAATACCCCTGACTTTATAAAAAAGGGCATTGATAAGAATATTTAACAATTTCAGTTCTGAAAAAACTTATAACAAATAATTTACCCTATCTCACAATATACATTTCTGATTCTTCTTGCGATCCTAAGTGGAAATGTTGCCTAAGCAAAGGTTTCCAGGCTTTGAAAAAAAAAAAAATCCACCCGAACACACTCTATCTGGGGGGGCACGGGTGGCCCAGTTGTCTAAGGTGCTGTTATGTTACTTGGTTTGTCAGAACCATACCCGTGCTCGTGGTAAACGTCTGAACCCTGCATCACTTCTGGCTTTCCTCCCACATGAAGCTGACACGCAGCGATATAACTGAAATACAGTGAAAATCAGCGTTAAATCAAACTCACTCACTCACCTATTACAGAACTCAAGGGTGACCCAGTAATTTAAGGCGCCGCAATTTGCTGTGCAGAGATGCGTCCGTTGGGCACACCAGAAACCTATGATAGTGGGTTTGAATCCCGGTTTCACCCCGATTACGTTTCTTGATTTGTCAGCACCATACCCGTGCTCGGGGGTTTCACCGAAGTGGTAAACGTCTGAGACCTGCATCACTTCGGGCTTTCCTCCCACATTGAGCTGACACGCCATGATATAACTGGAATACTGTTAAAAGAGGCGTTAAAGCAACTCACTCACTCACTCCCATCTATCTGGGTCATGCAGGCTTGTCGTGCCGGTTGACCTACATGCACTGAACACTGGATACACAGCTTGTTGTAAATTGACTTCTTTAAGTGGAATTTAGAAGTTGGTGTGATGAACATGATGAAGAAGTTGTCGTTAATTGTGACCTGTGATTTCAGCAATTAAGTACCAGGACAAAGATGGCTGAACGTCCAGAGGACCTCAATCTCCCCAATGCAGTCGTGACCAGAATCATCAAAGATGCAGTAAGTGTCCGAATGATCATAAGATTGGTTTACCAATTGTTTGTTTGACAAAATTTAATGTTTGATCAGATAATCATTAAATCAACGATAATACACAAACATTAACATTAACCATAACATTAACTTCAATAATATATATTCTTTAAAAATTGATTCTTCTACACCTATGAAGATCAGGGTTAGAATAGGTCTTCAGCAATCCATGCTTGTCAGTAAAGGCGACAATGCTTGTTGTAAGAAGCGACTTATGAGATCAGATGGTTTAGGCTCGCTGATTTGGTTGATGTATGTCATCGTATCCCAATTGCGTGGATGTTCATGATGGCAGTCACTGGATTGGATGGCCCACACTCGAATGTTTACAGTCTGCCGTCATATAGCTGGAATATTGCTGAGTGTGTCAATAAACAAACAAACGTTTGTCAACTGTGTTGGTGGCTGTGTGTATGAACAGGCTAGCTGACAAATGTTGCGCAGTGAGTGAGTCGTGAGATGACATGTGCAGCAAGGACTTTTATTTATTGTTTATTCATCTTTACTGCATTAGCATCAGAAACTATGTGGAGGATAAAGCACATCCGAGGGTTTTTATAGTTAAAACCTGCATCTATGGAATAATACAGAGGCTTCAGCCTAGGGTTTCATCTCAAAGATAAGAGTTATAAATATTATAAAGACCCAGGGGGAAGTGTGGTTTACATTCACTGGGCTACAGATACATATGTGTTCGATCCCTGGGAATATATAAAAAAAACATTTGTCGTTTGATTTTACATCTCATTACATTGTGTTCAACTTCAAATGCAAAATATATTTCTAACGAGAAACATTCATATGTTACAATGTAAACAGAAGTTGTATTAATAAAATACCGGGGATATTATAAGATATTAAATAGCAAATATGCCTTGAATATCATTAAAATCCTGGGGATATTTCAACGTCCCTGTTTATGAGATTTAACCAGACTGGAGAACAATAGGATGATGTCACTGGAGGTTTGTAAGCATGTGTTGTAGGGGTGAAACCATACTTCAGTGTACCGGTGCATCAACGTTGGCATATGTCTGTAACTCACTCACTCACTCACTCACTCACTCACTCACTCACTCACTCACTCACTCACTCACTCACTCACTCACTCACTCACTCACTCTGGTATCATTACTCTGCTGCAGATTTATGATTTGAGATGAGTATGTATAGTCTTGTTGAATCATTATTTTGAGTCCTACTTACCATTTGTAAGCTTCATATTAGCACCTTCTGTTTTCTTGTGTCAGATCCCTGATGGCGTGAACGTAGGCAAGGAGGCGAGGCTGGCCATCTCCAAGGCTGCCAGCGTGTTTGTGCTCTACGCCACGTCATGGTATGTACAACACCCAATGTAACCTTTCAGCTGTATTTGTGACAGCTCTTTATTTACTGAATGCAACATCACAGTGCTGAACTCTGATGCAGTGAGTAATGCACAAAATTGAAGGTGTGGCTTATTGTAACTTAGACTAGAGATTTATTTCGGTTGTGATGAACAGACACAGCATGAGACAGAATTTTGTAGAAGCAGTCCACTCACTTGTTCACAGTACCACCCCAAGCTTGTGTGTTGGGATCACTGTAATGGGGGGAGGCACATTGATCTGTTTCCTTTTGTTTATTGTTTTGGAAAATATTGTATAATTTAGTTAGAAATCATTTTAACATGTTAAAGTGTTTTATGTTGATTTTTATCCCCCCGACATATAATGACGGGGGGGATATAGCCATCAGTTGTCCGGTCCGTCTGTCCATCTGTCTGTCCGTCTGTAATCATTGTTTGTCTGGAGCATATTTCCTAAACCGTACAACCTAGCTTCACAAAACTTGGTACCCTTACCAATCAGGCTCAGTAGTAGTGCCTTTTGCTATTAGAGATTTTTAGAATTTTTTATTTTTGTCATTTCCATGGAAATATGATAAACTTAAGAATTTGAGGGTAGTCCTCTTGTCCGGACCATATTTCCCGAACCATACAACTTAGCTTCTCAAAAGGTTTTACACCTATCAAGCAGCTTATGTAGTGGTGCCTTTGCTATTAACAGATTGTTCTTTGTTTTCTTTAATTTAAATTGAAAATTGATGAACTTAGGGCACAAATGTAGGGTAATGTCCTCGTCTGGAGCATATCTTCTAAACCATGCGACAGAGACTTACCAAACTTTATGCACATATCAATCATGTTCACTTGTAGTGCAGTTTGTTATTTATAGATTTTAGTCTTTTTAATTTGTAGCACCTGACATATAATTCTAAGGTGTACTATTTAGCGATATCATATACTATATATGATGTGAGCTACATAACCTAGTACATTCTCTTTATGCCTTTGTGTCATCAGGCTACTACAGAGCTACTCATATGCGAATCTGCGAAGTTGTTGTTATTACAATTTCATCAGATCATCAGAAAGTGAGCTACATGAACCAATATTTAATAACCTTCTTTATATTTCTGGTTTTGGCATCAAGGAAAAAGATTTCCTTGCCAATGTAAATACATTTGAAGGTACACACAGTTTACCGATATGCCACGTCGGGGGATATGTCATCTTTGGATGACTCTTGTTTAATTTTTTATTTACATGGTCTTTATTCTTTCAATGAGGGAAGCAGTTCTCTTTACTTGATTGATGGCTGTGGCTGTGGCATTTGATAAATAATGTTCAACATTTCCCGCAGTTGTATTGTGCTGGATCATGGATTCTTGTTATGGAGAGTGTTTGGATCGGAAAATTATAGATTGTGGATTATACAGGGAGATAATACTGAGATAACTGTCATTTTATATGTTACGGTCAGGGTATAAACATCTTCCTGAGGCAAGGGAGTTGACTGAAGGTTCAATTTCCGAACTAGACTGAAATTTCTGGGCTCGGTCGTAGTGCCACCAGTGGCTATTACAAGTTATGTCCCTTCTATGTCCCTCCTATTGTACAATCAGATTCCACCCCTCATAGCCACTGAATTTGCTTCAAACAATATGGCAGCGCCCTGTCAAGACGATCTGATTGATAATCAAGATCTTTATTGTAATAGAATGGGTCTTTACAAACCGGATGTCGCGATTTTGATTGGACTATGCATGGACTCATTAATTTAGCCAAAATGTAACTCCATAAGTCCAGCATAGTTCGGCAAGCATGGAAAATGGACTTTTACAGTCAGTTAACTCCCTTGCCTCGAGAAGATGGGGTATAAAATATTGATTATCAATATTATAGGGAGATAAATCCGGTCATTTTATATGTTTTGGTTAGGTTCTTGCATTTTATGTACATACAATTTGAGAATGAATGTTAATATAGTACATTGTGGGTCCTTTGGGAGTATGGCTGTGTTAATGCCTTGGTTACACGCACGCACGCACGCACAACTAAACAATCACAGATAACTACGGTAGTATAAAAGAATTGGGTAATCCTTAACTTCTTTTGAGTAGTATATGTGGTAGTGGCCCTGTTGACACTAACACCCTCTTTTCTTTCAACAGTTCCAATAACTTCTCAATGAAGGCGAAGCGGAAGACGATCTCGGCCCAGGACGTGGTGGACGCCATGGAGGAGATGGAGTTTGAGCAGTTTGTCAGCCCCCTGCAGCAGTGTCTCGATGGTTTGTCTATTTGTCGTGCCCTTTTGTAGTGCAATTCCAGTCCATCCACTCTCATTGATGGGATTAAGAAAAGTTCTTTCACTCCAATAAAATAGCTCTCTGCGTGAAGATTTGACAATACCTCCATGGAATGTCATATCAGGTGACCTTCCTAATCAGCCAATCAGCATCAAGGCGTCTAAATTCTTGGTACGAATGAGAGAAGCATTTAGACCAGCATATTCGATTTCTGTATCTTAAAAACAAAATTAATTGGCCGGTTCCGAAAGTAAATGATAAAGACAATGCCATTGTAGTAAGACAAGTTCTATGGATGAACAACTTCTTTATTACAATTAGTGTGACGTTTCGGTGTAGATCCTAACACCTTTATCAAGCAAGTGTTGCTCATCCATAGAACTCGTCTTACTTCATCACACCAACTTCTAAGTGCCACTCAAAGAAAAAAGTGCTATTGTATTGTGAATATTGTATAGATCCTGTTGTTTCTGTGTGTCATGTCATCTCCACCCAAAGGGGAAGACCATTGAAGGAATATTTGTGTTTTGTGTGGGGTTTCTTTGTTAAAATCAAAATTTCTGAATTATGGTGGTAAAGAAATGAAGCCAAGACATCTAAGAAGGCTTGTTAGACAACTTGTTGGATCGATTGGGTGCTCAAAGTTAGCTCAGAGTTGTATCATATCAGAGTATAAGTTCTGATTTTGTGAGATTGATTCATACAAGGATGTTAAAATATATTCTCTGTGAAATTGAGCAAAAGTTTGGACAATTTGTGTACACTTAATACTGTGATAATTATTTTTAGAGCTTTTCAGTGAATGAGTGGGGTGTTAGAAAGGGATGTTACTGTATTCAACGCACTTTGTGGTTCTCAATATGTTTTGTAAACTCTCTCCTCCTCCTCTCCCCCCCCCCCACCCCCACCCACCCCCCCCCCCCACCACCACCACCACCAGTATTTTGGTTGGTTTGTTGTTTTACGCCGCACTCAGCAGTATTCCAGCTATTTGACGGCGGTCTGTAAATAATCGAGTCAGGATCAGACAATCCAGTGATTGATGTCATGAGCATCGATCCACGCAATTGGGATCGATGACATGCATCAACCAAGTCAGTGAGCCTGACCACAAAGTCCCGTAAGTCGCCTCTTACGGCAAGCATGGGTTGGTGAAGACCTATTCCACCCAGGATCTTCACGGGTCCCACCGGTATGTAATATAGGGGGAAATACCTGGTAGTGGTCCGCTTGTCTGTCGTCCGTAATCATTCTTTGTTCCGGATCTTATCTCTAAAACTAACTGATATTCTTACATGAAACGCTTCACACACAAAGATCTGGCCTACAACTGGTGCCTTTTGCTATTTAGGGAGTTTTAGAGTTTATTTCTTTGGCAAGAAGTTTGACTTCGACTCTGTTCATATGGTTATGTACCTGACATAGAAATACAAAGTTCCGAATCCGGTATGGTTTTGATAGCTCAATAACTACTCTTGTATACAGACAGACAGATTAGATAAAAAATTCTCTTATCAAGTTGGACTTGAAGTGACAGTCAGATAATTTGTTCTTTTGAACTTGTGGGGGCCGAGGGGATTGGTCAATTTCTGAATGACAATTGTTTTATCAGATCATACAGAAAAATACGCTATAGAGAAAGATTATTACACAGGTGTCAAATACACATTTGTCTCTTCCAATGAAGATTATGCTCCAGATTTTTTTTTTCATTGTTCAGCATTCAGGAATGAACAGAAAGGAAAGAAGGAAGCATCAGAACGAAGGAAGAAGGAACGAGAACAGAATGCATCATTGGAGGAAGATAAGAATGGAGACACAACAATGGAGGAAGATGGTGCGGAAGTCATCACCATCAACGGCGATGATGAAGAGGAAGAGGAGGAGGGAGAGGAAGGGGGAGAAGAGGAGGAGGAACCAGAGGAAGGAGATGATGATGACGTGCAGGAAATAGTATGAAAGTAGGTCAAGAAAGGTCATCTCATCAGCAAGGTCATCTCATCAGCAAGGTCAAGGCTATGTCACCCAAATTTCTGCTATATGAAATATGTCACAAGTGTTTTGCAACTGATAATTTGAAAAGGAATTTTGAAGGTTGTATATGCTCTTAATGATGTTGCAATTATCAACATCAATAGATTACACTAATTTCGGTAAAGGGTCTCTGTCCATGGGATGATGTGAAGGATGAAGCCGGTGTTTGCACTGACTCACAACTTGTATATAGTCATCTGTAAATAAACATTATTGTCTTGTCACAAGCATTGTGTTCAATTATTGAAATATGGTCTGTACAGATCAGCAGAGATCACGAGCCCACCTTGCCCCCATCTGACCAACATGACAGCAGTAGACAGGGAAGTTGCTGCTTGCAGAGAGTTGGATGGGTGACTGTGATCCGCAGATTGACTCCTGAGAGTTTCTAAGGCTTCGGTCCTGCCCATTTAACACATGTGGTGTTTCCTTGGACTAATGTCTTTGTTCAAAATATGCCACTCTTTATCCAGCAGTGAATGGGTACCTGGGAGGACGAGACGGTAATGTGACTGTTAACCTTGGAGTGCCTCTGGGCAGTTTGGTTTGTATACTCCCCTGGGAGCTAAGAATAAAGCATTGATCCAGGGTATTCATAATGTACAGTGCCTGTGAACAGATTATATAAAAAATAGATTATAATCATTACATTTTAACCATTATTTTCGGGAACAAATTGTTTTTCAAGAGTATCCCAGCCTGTCTCTTCCCATCAAATATGTGAAATAGTTCCTCTCATACTGGTTGAAGATGGGGTTGGATTTTCAGCATGGATACCAAGTGTGCTGCTCCTGGTATGGTGCTTGAGGTGTTAGACCGCCTCCGTGGTCTAGTGGTAGAGCGTCCGCCCCAAGAGCGGAAGGTCCGGGGTTTGATCCCCGGCCGCATCATACCAACAGATGTTGAAAGATGGTACTTGTTGTTACCCTGTCTGGCGCTCGGTATTAAGGGGCTAAAACAAGGACTGGTTAGCTCGGAGTCTGTGTACTGTGTCTGAGTGAGGTTTTCATGTTAAACTGCGGCATGGTATCTCAGTGAGCTAGCACTAGAAATTGGGAACAGACTGGACTACAACAAGCAGCCACACACACACACACGTGCATGCACGTCGCTATATCAGTGCAATAATCTTGGACGCGACCTTAAACCCCATTTCGCCTCACCTGTAACAGCAACGTGTCTGGTTGATAGCACAGCGACATAACTACCCATTACCCCCAGTTGGTAATGGAATCACCCATATAAAAACACCAGAAATTACTCCACGTACTATGTCCTGCCATGACAGTTTAAAATATGAAAGAATTGGGTGGTCCTTCACTTCTTTTGAGCAGTATATATAAGTTCACTTTATTTATGAATGATGTGTAATGTGAACTTAATAAATATAGTCAATATAAAGCCTAGATAATGCCGATTCCACCTTAATCATTAACTCACTGACAAATAGTGTGTTCTGTAGCGGTAAAATGTAGTGGTGTGTTAAAGGAAGACAATGTAACCCAAGGAGTTTATATAAGATCAAACTCAACACGTCAGTTTTGTAGAGAGAGATCCATTGAACCCCATTTGAGGTGCCACACACAACATTAAACCCCGTTAGAGGTGCCACACAACGTTAAACCCCATTTGAGGTGTCACACACGTTAAACCCCATTTGAGGTGCCAAACAACGTTAAACACCATAAGAGATGCCACACACAACGTTTAACCCAATTTGAGGTGCCACAAACAACGTTAAACCCCATTTGAGGTGCCACGCAACGTTAAACACCATTTGAGGTGCCACACACAACATTAAACCCCATTTGAGGCGCCACACAACGTTAAATACCATTTGAGGTGCCACACACAACGTTAAACCCCGTTAGAGGTGCCACAACGTTAAACCCCGTTAGAGGTGTCACACAACGTTAGAGGTGTCACACAACGTTAAACCCCATTTGAGGTGCCACACACAACGTTAAACCCCATTTGAGGTGCCACACACAACGTTAAACCCCGTTAGAGGTGCCACACAACGTTAAACACCATAAGAGGTGCCACACACAACGTTAAACCCCGTTAGAGGTGCCACACAACGTTAAACCCCATTTGAGGTGTCACACACGTTAAACCCCATTTGAGGTGCCAAACAACGTTAAACACCATAAGAGATGCCACACACAACGTTTAACCCAATTTGAGGTGCCACAAACAACGTTAAACCCCATTTGAGGTGCCACGCAACGTTAAACACCATTTGAGGTGCCACACACAACATTAAACCCCATTTGAGGAGCCACACAACGTTAAATACAATTTGAGGTGCCATACACAACGTTAAACCCCGTTAGAGGTGCCACACAACGTTAAACCCCGTTAGAGGTGTCACACAACGTTAGAGGTGTCACAAAACGTTAAACCCCATTTGAGGTGCCACACACAACGTTAAACCCCATTTGAGGTGCCACACACAACGTTAAACCCCGTTAGAGGTGCCACACAACGTTAAACACCATAAGAGGTGCCACACACAACGTTAAACCCCATTTGAGGTGCCACACACAACGTTAAACCCCATTTGAGGTGCCACACACAACGTTAAACCCCATTTGAGGTGCCACACAACGTTAAACATCATAAGAGGTGTCACACACAACGTCAAACCCCGTTACAGGTGCCACGCAACGTTAAACCCCATTTGAGGTGCCACACAACGTTAAACACCATTTGAGGTGCCACACAACGTAAAACACCATTTGAGGTGCCACACACAACGTTAAACCCCATTTGAGGTGCCACACACAAAGTTAAACCCCATTTCAGCTCACCTTCAAGTTTGGCGGAAGATACGAGAATCAAAGACTTGATCAAAATACTCCTTATTATATCGAGTAGAGCCCCCAAATAAACAGTATCCAATTCCAGATGGCTGTCTAATGGGAGATAACCTCTGATTTTAATGAAACTGACAATCACTCGACTTGGTGACCCTTATTTGTCCTTTTTGTTTGTTGTTCAGCGCCCCACTCAGCAATGTTCCAGCTATATGACGGCGGTCTGTACATAATCCAATCTGGACCAGACAATCCAGTGACTGATATCCATGCGATTGGGATCGATGACATGCATCAACCATGTCAGGGAGCCTGACCACCCAATCCCGTTAATCGCCTCTTACGACAAGCATAGTCGCCTTTTACGACAAGCATGGGTTCCTGAAGACTATTGTACCCCGGTGACCCTTATTCATTACACATTGATAACATATTCCGTAAAGCTCCGAGTTCAGTTTCCCACATGGATACGCTGTTAGAAGGCCGTTCTCTATATCCCTGCATTATGTAGAGGGGAATGTCGGAGTAACTCCCAGATCCTTAAAACGAATGGACCAGAGGCCAATGGCAAGATTGATTCGATTCGATCATACTAAATTATGAATGCCAAATACATTTTATATCGCCCCGTGTCTTTATATGTTGTTTAAATGTTTTCGCATAGATAAATAAATTCTTAAGCCCAATACGTCTTTATATCATCTTTCAGGTTTTAGAAGGTTTGGGTAAAAGTTGAATCAACATCATCACAATGTCTACTGTTGTCTTTTTTAGTCAACCGAATCTAGGTGAATCTCACTTACCTCTTGTTCGACGTTCGTGTCACATTTTGTCAGGACTTACGCTGAGCAAAGACGTATGTTCGTCTTTGCACTGAGCGACCATTTTTATCGAACGAAGTTCCAGTAAAATCTTGTATATGGGTTTATAACGTGACCCGTATTGAGGCGAAGACCGCAAACAGTTGCAAATGGAGTTGCGTTCTATAGCGACCATGGTCAGATTTTTGTTCCGAAATATAAATGTATGAGGCACCTTTTTACCAATGGAATGACGAGAAGTCGACATTAGTCAATCAGAAGGCAGCTTATTCGTGCTTTACGGCACTAATTTCAAATTGGCGACTACGCTTCGAAACATATTTTGACAAATTATCGATTAAAAATTTGAAACCCGAACAAAAGAACTTTCTGGAATGGCTAATAGATGGTCTAGAGTGTATGGATTCAGTGGTTAACCCCATAACTATCGTTCGGAATACCCCGTGTATAAGGTTTTCGGGTTGCATGGTAAGAAATCACATTTCGACTGTCACTTTCATGATCTGGTAAGCGACGCTCTGATTGGTCGGGTGAAAGGTCGTTCTGACATGACCCGTAATGGGATGTCCTCAGATCTTTGTTTAGCGGTAGCGAAAACAAAGATCTGATTTTAATGAGATTGTGTCTTTAACTGGATTTTAACAAACTCAGTAAACTGTTTTCTCTCGTTGAAATGTTTGATACAAAAACGTGTGTCGCCCGACGGTATTCAAAGCTGCGGAGGCCGGACCTAAGGCGTTTTATGTTTTGACACAATTGCGTGACCTAAAATACAACGTAGGTTCATGAGAACAGAACTGCAGGCAAAGTCGATGTGTTCATCAACAGGTCCTCGGTCAGGGTTTTCAATGTGCGGAGTTTCAAGAGGTACAAGTGGTTTCGTCATCTAAACAGCAACGACTTATATAGCTTACATATGAACTCATAGAAGGGACATTGTCGCGTTGTCGCGAAAAGTCTCACATTTAAGCAAAACGCGACACCTCGACATTTTGACAATATGTCTCATTCTCGCGCTTTGAATTCTATTTTTTACTTTTACCCAATCGACAACGCGACATTTTTCAAGGTCAAATATATCTTGTCGCAATGTTGCCCTATCTAAAAGGGTTTTACAATACGCGAAATCAAAGTACCAGTGACAATGTGGGTTGCTTTTCTCAAAGTTACAGGGGGCATGGATGGCCCAGTCGTCAAAGGCGCCGTGATTCGCTGTGCAGAGTTGCGTCCCTTGGGCGCGCCAGAAGCCTATGATTGTGGGTTCGAATACCAGTTCGGCCTGATTGTGTTTCTAGGTTTGTCAGCACCATACCCGTGCTCGTGGGTTTCACCGAAGTGTTAAACGTCTGAGACCTGCATCACTTCGGGTTTTCCTCCAACATTAAGCTGACACGCCGTGATATAACTGGAATACTGGTAAAAGCGGCGTTAAACCCAACTCACTCACTCTCAAAGTTACAACAAATCTTTCATTGATGCTTTAGAATTTATTTTATGTATCGTTAATGCGGGTGTCGTGTTTTATAAACAAAACATGTTTTCACACCAAGAAACAAACTCTACATTATTTAAACCCGGTCTCCATCAACTTTTCAATCGAGGAGGGGACACGGTTGGCCCAGACACTTTAGACAACACAATTCGCTGTGCAGAGTTAGGTCCTCTGGCATACCAGAAAAAAAACATTCTGCTGGTTCAAATCTATTGGACTTGGATCGCTAGGTACATAAATGTCACCCTGAACCATCCATAGACGCTATAATAACTTGCACATGTACGACAGGCTGAATGGGCTAATATTCCCCATTGTGTGATCCGTACTCTCACTTCATCATGGGCAGGTGGCGCCAGGCAGCGCTGGTGCTAATGAATGACATACGAGATATTGAGTTCTCATGACCTTCACCTTTGTCATTTTCCTTGTCATGTCTTGATATTGGACACGTCCATTGTTGTCGAGTTTGCAGCACTCATCAACGCCCAGATGACCTTTGTGTTACTTCCCACATTGTATGTTTAGCCTGATCTGTTCACATCCGGGTTACAGTAGGTCTTCAGCAACCCATGCTTGTTGTAAGGGGGCGGTCGGGTAGCCTAGTGGTTAAAACGTTCGCTCGTCACGCTGAAGACCCGGGTTCGATTCCCGACATGGGTATAACGTGTGAAGCCCATTTCTGGTGTCCCCTGCCGTGATAGTGCCGGAATATTGCTAAAAGCGGAGTAAAACCATATTCACTCACCCACTCACTCACTTGCTGTAAGAGGCGTCTCTGCTTGACTTAAGCGGCGACTAACGGGATCGGATGGTCTGGCTCTGACTTGGTTGATGCATGTCATCGTTTATCAATTGCGTGGATCGATGCACATGATGTCAGTCACTGGATTGTCTGGTCCAGACTCGATTATTTACAGTCCGCCGTCATATCGCTGGAATATTGCTGAGTGCCTCAGCTAAAGCTCAGTGAACAGTGAGTGCGAAATTCGCGCTTTGGTTAAGTTTGTAATTTGTTGCTTGGTTTTGTAGTAGGGACAGCAACATGACAATTTATGTCCCTGCTGGGATTCCGTAGTTTCGACCATTTAAACGAAGAAACCCCGTGTGTTTGAGCTCTTACCTTAAAGCCTAAAATCAAATTTGTGATATCAATAAATGTCGAGCGACATTGGTATCATTAAATGATTATTGATATCGTGAAAGGATTAAAAGCTAAAACGTCGCTCCTATATTACTTCCTGTTTGACCACTTCTTGGCAGCAATCTTTTCAAAAGCGTTTGTGTTTTCTTGACCAAAAAAAGAGTTGACATTCACTCGTTCTATTAAGACATCTTAATGATAGGCTTTTGCATAGCAAAGTTCAAATCACTTGGATAAAGTGGGCCCTGTCTCACTCGCCTATTGATGCGACGTTATCACTTTGACAAAAAATGTTTCTATTAAACAGTTTGTCCCGGAAGGGAATTGATTCACAAATTGAGCCCGATGCTTTCTGTCAAAATGCCAAAAACCACAGCCAAAACAAATCCGATTAATCTGAGAGACATGACTTGAAATAAGAGTTGACTTGACTGATTAATCCACGGACATGGCCCATTCACGCTTCACCCATCCCACGTGACCATTCGACTCCACACAGCGACAAATCAGCTTCCTATACAACCGTCTCCTCGTAAATCCGCCCGTGCATTTCCTGGTGATTCCGTTAATGGCTGTTGTGGTATTGTCAAGAGCTCTCACATTTTCCCCAGACAGCTACAAACTCCTTACACCTTCCGGTAGGTGTCTATGTTCAGATACATGACGTGTTAATAAGCTATTCGGAGGGATAGACGTCAGCTACAGGCTCAGTTAGGAGTTTCTGTGACATTGACGGGTCTTAGAGCAAGTATCGACATGACGCGGTATTAACAAAAGATCATTAAAAGTAAATCTTATTTTAAGCTGAGAAGTTATTGTGAATGTATCATTTTAAAGTGTATATTTAAATCGTGCACACGGTTGATGTTATATTTCAAAGCCAGTGAAAAAATTGTTTTGTTTGTTGACACCGCACACATCAATATTCCAGTCTGGACCAGACAAACCAGTGGTTGATATTATACGTAAATTTTCCCCGGTCTGATGACACACAATCAACCAAGTCACCGAGCCTGTCGCCTCCCCGTGAAAGATCCGGGATAGAATGGGTCTTCAGCAACCCATGCTTGTCGTAAGAGGCGACTAACGGGATCGTGTGGTCAGACTCGTGGACTTGGTCAATGGTGTCATCAGACCAATGGGAATTTACGCCTAATATCAATCAATGGACAGTCCCTCTGCAATCAACTAGGGGAACGAGTGGTCCAGTCGTCTAAGGCGCCGCAATTCCCTGTGCAGAGTTGCGTCCCTTGGGGACGCCAGAAACCTCTGATTGTTGGTTCGAATCACGGTTCGTCCTGATTATGTTTCTAGGTTTGTCAACACCATACCCGTGCTCGTGGGTTTCACCGAAGTGGTAAACGTCTGAGACCTGCATCACTTCGGGCTTTTCTCCCATATTAAGCTGACGCGCCGCGATATAACTGGAATACTGTTCAAAGCGGCGTTAAACCCAACTCAGTCAGTCAGTCATTGCAATCAACTGGTATTTTATCTTTTTTTCAACATGTTTGAAACATAAATTTACGTTGATCTGAAAGTTGTCTTTTAGATAATTCAAATCCACCGCAGATGTTGTTAATGTGGCGTATTCTATGTCAATATTGAATAACTAGACAAAATATTTCTCTGATAGAATTTATGAAAATGAAATGTCAAGTGTAAAGAAACTTTAACTTTGAACCTTTAAACTTTACAAATTCGATTTTGCCAGTTAAGGAGTTGATATGTTCATTTTTTGTGGAACTTGTACACCAAGGGACCAAATAGCTGAAATGTACAGCGGGTTTACACACCCGAATATATACATGTCTGTTATGTGAAAAATTTGACAAAATAATATAATTTCATTTTTGAAGTGCGGTGGGGTAGCCTGGTGGTTAAAGCGTTCGCTCGTCACGCCGAAGACCCGGGTTCGATTCCCCACATGGGTACAATGTGGGAAGCCCATTTCTGCCCAGTTCCTTGCCGTAATGTGTTAACGGATGATATGTGACAGAGCTAAGGCTATACACTCATTAGTGTGTTGGTTAATTGACTCTTGGTTGTTAATTGGTCACAGCCGACTTTGTGGACCGCCTATGCATCTGTCAATATCTCGTCAAAGTGTTGTTTTCATTTTATTACTGTTATACAACCTGATGGGGTATAAACATCTATTGCTTAGCTGATCAGCTTATGTACTTTGTCCGACTTAAGTAATCAGTGATCATTGTCAGTGTAAATTTGGCTTTTCATCCTCAAAATCCAATCCATTTATACACTAAGCCTATAGTTATAAACCTGTAAACCCATTACCACGTTTCCGTTATTACTTTAATCGTGGTCAATGACATCCTGGTCTCTGGAGCAAAGTGTCGGGACACACCTTACTCGTGGGTTTCACCAAAGTGGTAAATGTCTATTGTTTCAAAGCGGCGTTAACCCCTCTCGCTCACTCTGCCCTGGAATCCCCACTGGGGGTCAGTATAATGGCCATTACTTCCTCGAAACCGAGATAACAATGCGATGCCAAAGGACAAATATATTTGGGTAGTGCCATTACTGCACTTGTTAATATTTAATGAGGTTAAGAGCTAGACTGTCCACAATGCTTAGAGGCAAACTACTTTGAAATATATACGCTTGGGAAAATAGTAAGCACCATTTACCATCAAATCATATATTAAACTTTGAAAGGCATTTAGAAGTGATGCACATGAGGAAGAGAATATATGGATGTCAACTTCTTTATTATGAGGAACACTGTGTTCCTCATAATAAAGAAGTTGACATCCATATATTCTCTTCCTTATTTATAAAACTGCCATTCAAAAAATAAAGTGCATCCTTAATACAATTATTGACCAAATTGTAATTGTATTGTAAATGTTTCATTGGAAAGTATATTTTGACTACCCTCTCAATGTTTCCCTGTATCTTGGGATCATACGGTATGACACAGTACTTGCGACGATCCCATTGTCTGCGGTTGCTGATGGTATCTCGTGTGTAGATAAACTACCAGGCAAAAGAAAGTATACACTTGAAAATTGGACTAAAACACTAGAACCGTTATCAAAACGCTACTAGGCTGAAAACAGTCGCCGAAAGACTGCATACTTAAGGTCCAAAACTCAAGTATGATACTTGTATCAAATACATCACCATCGATCATTCATTTCTTGTTTGTTTGTTTCATTTGTAACCACCATCAAAGACAACTTCTCGAGGCAAGGGAGTTACCTGACTGTGAAAGTCCAGTTTCCACCCTTGCCGCACAAGGGTGGAATTTCTGGGCTCGATCGTAGCGCCACCAGTGTCTATTACGAGTTATGTCCCTTCTATGTTCCTCCTATTGACCAATCAGATTCCACCTTTCTCATCACTTGCATTTGCTTTAAACAAAATGGCGGCCCCCGATCGCTAATTAAGATCTATATTGAAATAAAACGGGTCTTACTTCGCGAAATGTATCTAATAACAGCAAACATGAAACGATTTTGACAATATCTGTTGATGCCGAGTTGGCGGTACACATGTTTTGCAAATCCTGCAATCGACAAAACAATCTGCACAGCAATTAACGATCCGGATGTCGATTTCGTTACGCGATTTTGATTGGACTATGCATATACTCGTTTGTCCAGTCAAAATATCACTCCATAATTCAAGCCTAGTTCGGCAAGGGGGAAAACTGGACTTTTATCGTCAGTTAACGCCCTAGCCTCGGGAAGATGCATCAAACATGGGTGTATACTTTCATTGCCCGGCAATTTATTATTATTCAAAAGAAACATCGGGACATAAGAAAATATTGAAGAGATCGTGCTTAATCTTTTAGCAGGTACAGTAAAGTACGTTTATAACGAACTCAAGGGGACTACTAATTTTAGCTCGTTATAACCGTAGTTCGTTATAAGCATATATACAGCATAACTACAGCAAATAGTCGGGACCAAAAGAGTAAGTTCGTTATATCCGTCAGTTCGTTATAAGCGTGTTCGTTATAACCGTAGATTACGGTATGTACTAGGGGCTGTATAAACCACTTCAGTTTGCTTTTAGTTTTAATGTGGAAACGAAAACTATAAAAATGTAAAGAACTATGAACTGCAGTATTACATCTTTCAACTGGTCTGGACCAGACAGTCCAGTGATTGATATCATGCGCATCGATCAACGCAATTGAAGGGATACGATGACATGCATCAACCAAGTCGGCGAGCCTGACCACCCGATCCCGTTAGTCGTCTTTTACGACAAGCATGAGTTACTGAAGACATATTTTTCATGGTTCCTCTCATTACAACAATCTGATATGGCATTTTGTTCATTGTACCATATTGTCATCAATCCTAATTGCGTGGATCGATGCTCATGATATTAATCACAGGATTGTCTGGTCTAGACTCGATTATTTACAGACCGCTGTCATACAGCTGAGTGCGGCGTAAAACAACAAACAAACCAAACCAAACCAACCAACCTGAGACACTCCCCTCTAAACAATTACGTCGTCCAATTTAAGACATCATCAAGCTACGAGCGCATGTTCGAATCTCCAAAAATGACGTCATGGTAGAACAATGATAGTGAAATCAACAATGCTTCGTTCTTAACTGATATTTGCGATTTATCGTGTAGCTATCTTATATTGTTTCATTCATTCTTACAGGGCGTCTTTTGTCTTCAGAAACATTAATAAACAGACTTCACCCCCTCGTCTGTGCCATGGCTTACCACTCCCGTACACATTCCTGGCTATTACAGAAGTTTAAGAAAATTCATTTCCTACTTTGTGTCACCATTATTCCCTTATTTGGCTAAAATTCGCCCTTCATTGAAAGCACGCCACACTGCAGAAGTGACACACACTCTCAGAGGATTAACTGTCAGGGACAAGCGGATGTCACGTGTCACATGAACACCGGTTGGCTTGTGACACTGATGGAACAGCCATTTAAAGACCAGTAATGGAACTATCGCCAGTGTCCCTGGTGTCGGCTTCGCCAAGTAGTCTCGGTGCTGGGTCTGAGGGGTTGGGTGGCCTAGTGATGAAAGCGTTCGCTCGTCACGTCGAAGGCCTTGGTTCGATTCCCACTTTGGTACAGTGTGTGAGTACAACGATCTAACTATTGAAGAAAACGTTTTCCCCAGCACTATGAACGCTTTGTTATAGGACAAAATAATCCTGGCATAAAAGTCGGAAACCAATATCACCTCAGATCTTTTTTATTCCGATACGGTACTTTTCTAATTATTTATACAGACCTGACGACACCTCTATAGTAGCGAGCTTTCACCGCCCAATCTTAATGAAGGATGCGCAGGTTCTTGAACCAATCACGTGCAGTTCTCTAAAACGTTTCGGCTGCATTTCTGCACCTCCTCGATTCTGGAGTTTTGATTTCACCAAAAAAAACCTTAATAACACAATTATATCCTCGATAATACACTCCTTCGCACTCAACTGTCAGAAGCATAATTCTTTTATAATTTACCCGTCTCGCTTTCATACAGATACATTCAGCCTTCTAGGAGCTGTAACCACGCGAAACGCCTCGAATGAGGTAGCCAGTCGCGCAAATGAATCAACGATTGTAAACAAGCACTTGACAGCTGAGCTTTCTATTACCGGTAGGGTAACGGAGGTGTTAAGCGCTTTGACGGAACATGGGTTGTTAACAACTAAGGGAGGTAGCTCTCATTTACGAGCTGCCGTAGGAGTATCGCCATAGGATACTCGAAGTTTCGGTTATATATGAGTGTTTCATTCAACTTGCTGCCACTACGATACATCAGACATAACCTTACAATGCATGCCGTCACACACGTACACACACTGCCAATACACACAGCTAGTTTGATTACCACATGTAGTTGTGTGAGGTAACACACCCAGTCAACGCATTCATTCTGATGTCACGTGGAAATTCCGGGTCAGAACAGATCCCCAGTATCTATTACCGATGTCGTAAGAGGCGACGAAATGGATCCGGTGGTTAGGCTCGGTGACTTGGCTAATTGCATGTAATCGAACTTTTACGGTGGGACGTTGTTGATCATATCAAACATTGTGTTTTCTGGCCCAGGCTCAATTATTTACAGGGCGTGTATTTATCTGAAATATTGATGACTACAGCGGTAAATATTATTCAATGGCTTCCGACTGAATATAAACATTGACAAACAGTCCCCCACCGACCTAAAAAATTAAGTAATAATTAATATTTGATAAACATCCGAACCTTCAACAGTTTATCAAAGGTATTTGACTAATAAAACGCAGAAAACACTTCAAACCGTATCTATATGTAAATACCGAGCATAATATCAACTTTTCAGATGCCATTCAATTCATCTTTGCATACCAGTGTCTGGCCGCCTAGTCCAAACCATCGACATTAATCTTCGCTGTCGTAACCCTTAGCGATATTCCCGGGATAATGGCCGGTGTATAATCCTTCCTCCCACGCTTAATGTCAAGGAAATATCGCATTAAAACCAGCTCCCTTTACAACGATTTCTCCCCGTCGCCATCCAAGCGAAATAAATGATGGCTCCCTAGCTTCGCCAAACCTCCCAGTCATCAGGCTCTGTTATGATCAGAGACGATTAATCGTTGATAATTCGATGTAAGCGGGTCTCATATCCTCTAGCGAGACTGAAGAATGTGAAACACTCCATGTTTATTTCTCGGTTTATGACGAGAAATCACTTAGGGATAAATCAATGGGGCCCTGTCGGGGTTTTATTTTATGTGCCTCTGCTGTTGCCATGGACACGGACAGTACAAAACATTTAATTGCAAAATGTAAATGGTGCACAAAATAAAAATGACTGTTAACTTGACCAACATTAATTCTAACGTGATTTTGGGACGACTGACGAGATTTAAATCGGGTGTCTTTTCAACCTCTTTAGTTACTCCCGAGTTGGTTATCAATTCAGTCCAACACTTCTGGTTGATGTCGTAAAACTGCGTCGTTGAACATTCAATTTTGCTGAGCCCGGGGTAACAGGAAGTAGTCTAATACGAATGACCCAGAGGCACAGGATGTTTTCTTGTGTACATCTTTTTCATTGAGTAATGTCACGTGTGTGCGCACGTGTATAACAAGACTAAATGGTTGTTCCATCGCGCAGGCTCCAAAGTTAAAAGTGTTTCTATTTTTTTTTATATGTTGATTACTTTGTTGCCTTTGAAAAGTTTGTGATTTGTTTAAAGCATTTACATAAATTTAAGCAGCATGTAATTTTGGGAAAGGGAGGCTCCGCATTAAAAGTACTTATCAATTTCATTACTAGCATGCGAACATAATTGACATGTATATATGCAACTTTCAAAGCGAGGATTAGCGTTAGGACGGATCCTGACCCCCAGAAATCAATTGGGCCACGATTAATTTATCAACAGAATCTATTCTACAAGTTTCAAGAAAGGTGAAACAAATCAAAGAATAATGGTAAATGAAGCATGAATTTCGTAAGATAAAAATGATAAACCATCCGTTTCGTCGTCGGTAAATCGAAACGTAGGTCTATATATATATAAAAATGATTTTATGTCTTGATACACGTGCCTGAAAAAAGGTTTCCTGTGGGTTATTGACACCTGTGGAAAATGTAATTAAATACAGTTTTTCTGTCATATCAGTATTTCATATTTGAGGACATCCACGCGTGAGAATGTCAGCTCAGGAATGTAAGACACGTTGCAGTCGCGTACAGTGGAGCATCCGTATCACGTGCAAGCAAAGTTTGCCTTCACACGTGCCCTGCAATGAAACCTCTTTGAGGACACAAGATGGCTGAAGAAGTCTTGGGGATGTCATTCCAGATCTGGAGGAAGGCCTGCTTCTGCAGTTGGAACAACGTTGACTGTTTTAAAGACGGCACAAACTGTTCAGGGAAGTGAGGGGGTATTCTGTTGTGTCATGAAGTCAGTGACTAAAGACACGTGAAGATCCAGGGTAGAATAGGTCTCCAGCAACCAATGCTTGCCGTAAAAGGCGACTATGCTTGTAAGAGGCGATTAACGGGATCGGGTGGTCAGGCTCGCTGACTTGGTTGATGCATGTCCTCGGTCCCAATTTCGTAGATCGATGCTCATGATGTCAATCACTGGATTGTCTGATGCAGACACGATTATATAAAGACCCCGTCATGTAGCTGGAATATTGCAGAGTGCGGCGTTAAACAAAAAACAATGTGTGATATGACGTCCGTGATATTGAACGAACGGGAGGACGGGGCAATTCATTGTGGTAAAGAATACCAGTCAATCAGCCCTTGATATCACCTATTGGGTTCCATGGTGACCGTTGAGGCCTCTAATACGATTACGTTTCCCACAGAACGTTACAAAACACGTCAACGTAACGTATCCCTCTGTCAAGACGGAGCCTTGTCTCGTGTGTATAGTGGTTGGTGATTTTATCGCCGTTTTGAAGAGTGTTTCAGTTATACCACGGCGTCCCAGCTTGATGTGGGAAGGAAATACCTTGAGTGAGTGAGTGAGTGAGTGAGTGAGTGAGTGAGTGAGTGAGTGAGTTTAACGCCACTCTTTTCATTATTCCAGTTTTATCACGATGTGTCAGCTTGAAGATGGAAAGCCCGGAAGGATGCGGGTCTCAGGCGTTTACCATTTTGGTGAAACCTACCAGCAAAGATGAGGTGCTGGCAAATCACCTACAAGGAGAATAGCAGCATAGTCTTGCCCCTGAATGATGGGCGAGCTGCAGGGTGGCGCCGCAACAAAAGCGGACGCACTGCAGTCTGAAAACCGATTAATTACACCAACCAGACATGACGTCAAACGAGGGTGTGTGGGGATGGGAATGGGTTGGCGGTGGGGGTCGGGAGCTTGTTGCTAACTGTCAAAGTGACTGAATGGTGTTACGTTGACCCCCAAAACGTCTAGCCACAACACGACATTCCCGTTTCTCCCAGGACATAGACAGGACATGTCCATTAAGGCGTGTAGGTAGATACAATGTAAGTTACAATGTTTTAGCAGCTGGGAGGCCACGGCTTACACGACTGTGGAGCCGCCATTCGCTGTACAGAGTTGGGTCCCTTATGATCGCCTTTGACAGTGGGTTTACATATTAGATTCGCCCTGACTCTATTCACATGTTCGTGGTTTCACCAAACGTCCAAGAACTACACGTCTTCGTGTTTTCCTCCCACGTCAAACCGACTGGGAGTGATATGATTGAAGTAGTATTTAAAGTCGCGTTAAACCAAACTCACTCAGCTTGTTATTTGTGAAAAGGGCATCTTCCCAAGGCAAGGGAGTTAACTTACTATAAAAGTCGAGTTTCCACCCTTGCCGAACTAGACTGGAATTCCTGGGTGTGATTATGGAGTGATATTTTGACTGTACTAACGAGTCTGAGGTTATTCCAAACAAAATTGCGTAACGAAATCGACATCCGGTTCGTAAACTACCGTGAAAATTTCGATCGATTGCAGGATTTGCAAAGCATGTGTACCGCCAACTCGACGTCAACAGATATTTTCCGAATCTTTTCACAGTTTTAAACAAGATTTGAAGCGAAGTAAGACCCGTTTTGTCACAATATAACTTTGATTATCGATCAGATCGTCATGACTGGGATCGCCATTTTGTTTGAAGCAAATGCAAGTGATATGAGAGTTAGAATCTGATTAGTCAGTAGGCGGGACGTAACTCGTAATAGCCACTGGTGGCGCTGTGATCGAGCCAGGAAATTCAAGCCTAGTTCAGCGAGGATCGAAACTGGACTTTTACAGTCAGTTAACTCCCTTGCCTAGGGAAGATGGGATAAGGGATAATATCAACATAAATAACTTGTTTCCCCTTCTGTTTCCACATGACATTAAGAATCATCAACCTAACCATGAACATTCTCACAGTAAAACCCAACTCACTAAATCTCGTTTTCAAAGAAACCGCTCCCGATTTGTTAACATCGAAACAACCAACCTTATCAGGGCCCCAACGCCAAATGAAACCCGACTTGAGTGTTGGGCGACTGGCAATCGTTTATAGACAAGAGACCCTAAAGTGCTATTTCCCTAGTGTGAAATTTACATCGCATTCATATTGCCTGAAAAGAAAATTCATTAACGTGTCGACGATTGTATGTCTTTTAACTTCCCACTTGTGTTGGGAGTCTTAGGAAAACTTGTTTCGTGGACGTTTTTTCGGGGAAAACTGATCAGGCATTTGTTTGTGGAGACACTTCAAGTAAATTACAGATCGCTTTACCTGTTAAATTACGCGATAAGAGTCATAATAGTGCGCCTGTTTTGCTGAGTAGGCTATTTTTTAGTCTTGATGTTGTGTTATGTCTTGATATGAAAACATAACATCAGTCTTTCGTGTCTGGGTGGGATGACTTGTAATGATGGTAACGGACTTGTCTTGTACATCATTGATGTGTAATTTACAAACAGAAAATAATATTTCCAGCTGTGACTTCAGGGAATAAAGTTTCAATAAAATTAGTGTTTGAAATACAAGTAATGTTTTTGGTAGATTTAGAAATGAGACTAAACGAAACTCTGTTTGCAAAGATCTGTCTGGACATTTAGTTTGAACCTTTGTTCAATGGCAATGATACCCGTGAAGATCCGGGATAGAATAGGTCTTCAGCAACCTATGCTTGTCGTAAAAGGCGACTAACGGGATCGGGTGGTCATCCATCCACTCAGGCTTCAAAACAGTCCTTTTTTTATAGTTTTTCGTCTCAGTAAAAACACGCTTCACCTGTTTATGTCCTATTCCTGGGCTTGCTGAAGCGAAGTGGTCATCCATCCATGGCGAGTAGTCTACTACTACTACTACTAGTACTACTACTACTGCTACTACCCACACAACAAATGCCACTGCTACCATCACCACCAAGCTCCTCACAGCGATAGTACGTTCCCGGAGCTCTCTATACTATCGCTGCCACCAGTCAAAACTCCCTACTGTGAATAGGTGGCCACAACCATGCTTGGAGTTGAACTCGCAACCGAATGACCGTTATGTTTACAAACAAGTGACGACTGTCGTGACGCCGAATACACTTATCGCAGCTAAATTACTTTCTTCGTTTGTCAAATTGAATTTCTGTTTCATTAAAACTATCGTATTATTGATATAGTAAGAATGTAAGGGAGAAATTGGTTGATTTTCCGTAAGTCTGCAATCTCGAACCAATCTGATTATACAAACAACAAAGTAAATTCATCTGGAAAACATGGTCAGTCGTAAACCTTTTCAAATTGAAATATGAAGGCATTCCCAAAGACATCAAAAGAAGTATAAACGTTACTACATATGGGGTTGGAGGGCAAATTTCAAGATTCTTGTAATGGCCGCGCCCACACTGGTGGCAGCGATGTTACCGAGAGTGTAACGAAGGTGTCACGCGCTGGGAAGGAGCTTGCACCACCACCACTACTACTATTACTACTACTACTACTACTACTACTACTACTACTACTACTACTACTATTACTACTACTACCACTACTACTACTACTGCCACGACGACTACTACTACCACTGCTGCTGCGAGTAACAAGGCGACTACCAAGCAGACAACACGTCTTCACAAGAAACACGGGAAACAGATAGCGTTGATGTTCATTGCCCACAGTTGTTCTCATTATCACGTACTCAGTCTTATCTTTGCAAACATAAACACTACCGATATCGCCATAAAAAGATAACAGGTCAAGGTCAGCTAATTTCTCTCAATATCCTCAAAAATGTTAAAAATGGTAAGCTGTACATTATTCACAGCAGCATTTAAATTTTATTCTATTTTAGTGTTATCAGTTCAACATATATACTGAGTCAAATTAAAAACTTCACATTTTAAAAAGTAATCCCATATATGATATACAACGGACAAATGTATCAGTGAAGGTAATTTTTAATCATTAATGTCCAAAGAAGGATTTTAATTAACGGTGGTAACCATAATTTGTTCCAAGCACCTACGGTATTCGGTAATAACAACAACAGTTTAAATCATAAGTCCCAAGCACGACAATCCGATGGCACACAAGTTCAGTAGCATGTATGGCCACCATGTGCATTGACAACTGCCACACAACTCCTCCGCATTGACCTTGTGATGTTTGTGAACACATGATTGGGAAGACGACGCCATTGTTGCTGCAAAATGGTGCCAAGATCTTGCAAATTCTGTGGTTGGTTCTGGAGAGTGCGCAGACTTCTGCCAAGAGCATCCCAGACGTGTTCGATGGGATTGAGGTCGGGAGACCTTGACGGCCAGTCCATGACGTTGACTCCCGCATTCTGAAGGAAATTCCTTGTCAAAATTGCTGTGTGGGGTCTGGCATTGTCGTGTTGGAAGATCAAACCGGGTCCATGTGCTGCCATAAAAGGCAGAAGTTCTGGTGTCAATACCTGGTCGCGGTAAGCAGCAGCGTTGAGGTTGCCACGGATGACAAGAAGCCTGGAACGTGCATTGCCTCAGAAAGCACCCCACACCATGACACTTCCGCCTCGAAATCTGTCAACTTCCTGTACACAACACTGGGCGTAACGTTCATGACGCGCCTCCACACCCTCGCCCTACCATCAGCAAATCGAAGATTAAATCGGGATTCATCACTGAAGACGACTTGATTCCAATTCCTCTGAGTCCATCGTAAGTGTCGCTGTGCCCACAATTGACGTTGACGTCTGTGTAATTGAGTCAGAATCGGCCCGCAGTATGGCCGTCGTGCTTGAAGGTGAGCAGTTCCCAGACGGTTTCGAACAGTTTGCGCACACAGTCTACCCCTAAACAGTTCATTATTGGTTGATGTAGCCGTCAAAAATCGGTTACGGAGGTGACGTAAGACGATCCTCTGCATGTGACGTCACACGTGGTCGACCTGGCCGAGGGCGGTCAGCGGTGGTACCCGTTTGCTGTAGACGCGTCTGTAAATCATAAACAGTCCGTCGACTACAACCCACCATCCTTGCGACTTCAGCTACGGACGTTCCCGTCTGCAACATGCCGATGGCACGTTCACATTGCACATTTGAAAGGTGTGGCATGACAATTGGCCGTAAAGACTTTTGTTTTCTTGTGTTTTTCTTTTTTTCGTTAATGACTGCTAACAAGTATGGCTGAAAACACGTGCGATATTATGGCCACGTGACCAGTTGCACGTGAAAAACCACTTTTGCCACTATAGTGCTGTTCACATGATTTTGATCGATTCACCTGCACAAAAACGGGTGTTATCTGAAGACAATACGTGGCCGTTACTGTATAAATACACAATAAGGGCCAACAATGATAACTGGTCAAAATGTTAAAATTTTAGGATTGTGAAGTTTTTAATTTGGTTCAGTATATATCCTTAATGAGTATTTTACGACACTCACAAATAGAAACAGTCAGAGATAAACGACCGAGCTTGCGTTTTGACAATGGTGCACTGGTGTCATTCGATGACGTTAAACAATAATTGCCACCATTGTTTTTGTGTCAGACAAGGGAGATAACTCCAGCACTGCATGCGACTGTGTGCAGATTTCGCATGTGTCTCAAGTAAATGTTCAGAATCAGCTGAATCTTGCTCAGTTGGATCTTGTTGGGGCTTTTTTCAAAGCAGCATCACTTATTGAAGCGCTCGGCAAATACCACAAAAAAGTTATTTCAATAATCATTATAATCCATAGCACGGAAGAATGTTGTCAAACGCTGCCATTGCAATGAATTTTTGGCAACTACATGAACCATACCTGTTTCACCAGCGCTGTTGTTTATTCAAGTTTGTGTTTTCGTCGCCTGTTCTACCTCATCACATCGCACAGTCCCCGAACCATATTAATACCCCTCCAACCAAACCCTGGCTTACTTTAACCTTAAGCCCTAAATAAAGCAAGTCTAGATTTATCTCAGGTTCTGAATCTCACTGGGGCTCCTTTTAAGTTTGAATTTGTTTCCATCAATATTATATATTGTCTACCGACTGTAACCGAGAAATATGCTTGGACCGTAGCTTATAAGTCTGTCTCCCAGACCCAAGAGAAATAATCATAACGGAGCCCAACTAAAGTCTAGAATGATTTGGCATGTCTAGATGACCTCCGCTCCTGAAATTAAGAATTGTTCTGAGCTCCATTTGGATATTATTATTCATAGTTTGTAGGTATATATTTTTAAATAAGATAACTTTATGGCTGGATTTTAATGTCAGACTACATAGCTTTCACAGTACGGCAGTAACCTCTTTGGCATTGAACTTTAACGGAAACAGATAGTAGAAAAAGATAGAAGCTTGGTTATACATATTAAACTAATTCTTTCCAATAATGAAGCCCCAAATCTGTTTATTCAACTCACAGTTTCTGAAAGTAAATGGGTATTTAGTAAAAGTGAAATGTGATCACTCCCCCTAAAAACAATGATATTCATAATGCCGAAAAGTGTACACTATTTGGTATCTTCCTCGCACCTCGATGACAAAATAGAAACTTGACACTTACAACCGATATAACTGACAGGTGAGTGAGTGAGTATGGTTTTACGCCACTTTTAGCAATATTCCAGCAATATCACGGCGGGGGACACCAAAAATGGGCTTCACATATTGTACCAATGTCGGGAATCGAACCCGGGTCTTCGGCGTGACGAGCGAACGCTTTAACCACAAGGCTACCCGACCGCCCCTATAACTGACAGGACCAGTACATATGTGTTTTTACAGCGCTTTAGTTTCAACACAAACGTTAACAATGGGATATATAATGCATTAAATGTTGACGTTTAAACAAGTATTATAGCTAAATGGATGTAATTATCATAAAATTGTTTTCAGAAATCTGCAGGCCTCTGTAACTCGATGGCAGTCCGCTTTTCCCGAACGGCGGACTGCTATCTATTCTATTGCTATGTGACGTCATTGGCGTCACGTTTCTTGTTTGTGACGTAATCCTATATTATGTTCGATGAAGTTGCTATTTGTAACTCAGTGAACTCCGTTGTAAGCTTTTTCTCTCTGTATGTTTTATTATCAAAGTCACGAACGTGGTTTCCTTAAGAATTTATGTCTTTGCACGTCACAATTAATGATAATAAAACACAAAACAGTGTCGAATATCGATTCTGTACCAGAATTTTCATATGAAATATGTCAGGTGGTTATTGGAAAATCCAAGATGGCTGTTACTGATAGTATACGGTCTCATATTAGGCCTGTAACAACCATCTTGGATTTATACTGACGGTATACGGGCTCATGTGGGGACAGTAGCTCTGCGCTCTGTTTGGTCAATCTCAGTATGGGGCATAATAAAAAAATAACATACGCCAAAAGAGTCTAAAATTATGTGAAAAAAATGTAACAAAGTTTCCTACGTAACATTTTTTTGGTGTTGAGGTACCATATCAAACCTCGTTGGTTTTTCCAGTAGTAAACGTCTAAGACCTGACTCACTTTGCGCCTAACCCGTGAAGATCCGGTTTGGGATAGGTCTTCAGCAACCCATGCTTGCCGTAAAAGACAACTAACAGTATCGGGTGGTCAGGTTCGCTGTCTTGGTTGATGCATGTCATCGTATCCCAACTGTGTATATCGATGCTCATGATGTCAATCACTGGATTGTCTGGCCCTGACTCGATTATTTATAGACGCCCGTCATATAGTTGGAATATTGCTGAGTGCGGCGTTAAACAACAAACGAACAAACTCTGTGCCTCACATGTCAGTCTGACACGCCCAGATATAAATGAACACTCTTCAAAGCAGCGTTACACTCACTCACTCACTCAAATCGCTAGCTGGGCACACCGAAGATCCGGGTTCGATTCCCTCTTTGACGCAATGTGTGAGGCCTATTCTTGGTGTCCCCGTTGGTATGTCTTAAATATAACCAAGGTTGGCGTAAAATCAAGCTCAGTCTGATATAAAGTCCAGTTTCCAACCAGTTGCCGAACTAGGCTGGACTTTCCAAGCTCGATCGTAGCGCCACCAGTGGCTATTATGAGTTATGTCCCATCTGTGTCCCTCCTATTAACCAATCAGATTCCATCTCTCATATCTGTGGCGGCGCACAGTCAAGACCGATCGATAACCAAGAATTCTTTTGCAATAAAACGGGTCTTAATCAAATCACTTTGAGGGAAAATATCTGTCGACGCTCAGATAGCGATACATATGCTTTGCAAACCTGCAGTCGAACGAAATCTATACGTTCGAACCCATGTCGTCTACGAACCGGATGTCTCGCTCGTTACGCGATTTTGATGGGATTATGCATAGACTCGTTAGTCCAACGAAAATGTAACTCTAGAATTCCAGTCTAGTTCGGCAAGGGTGAAAACTGGACTTTGATAATAGTCAGTTAACGCCCTTGCCTGGGGAAGATGATATAAACACGGCGGGGGACTCACTGATATTTCAGCTATATCACATCAGATCAGACTGCATAAACGATGCTTTAATGATGGTTATTCATAATACATATTTCATTTTTTCCCTCGTGTTTTCTGAAAAGATTTATTCCAAACGATGAGACGTTGAAACACGTGGCACTTGTTTTCAGAAAACAGTGCAAACATTAAACATTTATCTTGAAAATATCCGCCTTTGAATGGCCTTGGGAATGTGGGCGAACTGAAAACGGATTTCGTTTATTCAAAACTCGCCAAAGAGCATGTTTACACGCTGATTTCTGTTTGTCTGAAAAAAGCAGCGATCTTCCAGCCAAGTGACAGCTATTGACGAGCACGATGTATATTTCAAAGGCAACACGGTATCACATTTCACAGTCTCCGCTACCAGCAACATTCATGCATATTTCAAGCAACGCCTTTCATCGAATCTATTTCATTGAGATGAGAGTTGTTTGTCAGTCAGTTGTTTTCGTAGCTCTTATTTTAGCATGCGAAATCACTATCATGTGTATCTTAGATAAAGCAATTGGCACCAAGGAGAGAGTGTTAATTATTGATGTCAATTTCTCTATCACGTTTGCAACGTGTTTGGTGTGCAAGCGCTAGGCAAGAGTTTTGCTTGCAAAGATCACACACTTCTATAAGCTCCTGGCGGCTCCGGTCAAGTGGCCCTTATATCAATTAACCCATAAACGGTGAAACACTGGAAGCCAATAATCTGTCCATTACTTTATGTCAATGGTGAATCGATAAGTAATAATGTATCTGTGTTCTCACCAGACCCGGAGAAATTGATGAGACAATTTAAGCAGGCTGAAATTGACGGAAAGGATAGTTATGTTTTCTGAGTAAATGAGTGAGTTAAACATAAACCGCCAGGCAATGGAAAGTATACACTTGAAAATTTGATTTGGACAAACAATTACTAACGTTATCAAAAGGTTACAAGGCGAGAACAGTCGCCTCAACACTGCAAACTTAAGGTCCAAAACACAACTATGATACCCGTGCCAAATACATCACCATCGAATAACCGTTTCATTCTTTTTTTAATATTTAGCCATGGATGTATACTCTTTGATGGCCCTGTGGTTTGCTTCGCTTCAATGTAGTGCTATATCATGTATACTGGGCGGCGCTAAATTGAATTTGGAACCGAAAACGCACGCGAGGTTTCGAATTGTAATTGCCGCGTTGCTTAAATCACATGTGGTTAATGTGATCTGAGTAGGGTACGGGTGGCCCAGTCGTGTAAGGCGCCGCGAATCGCCGTGCAGAGTTGCGTCCCTTTGGCACGCCAGAAACCTATGATTGCGAGTTCAAATTCCAGTTCGCCCTGATTATGTTTCTAGGTTTGTCAGCACTATACCCGTGCTCGTGGGTTTCACCGAAATGGTTAACGTCTGAGACCTGCATCACTTGGGGCTTTCCTCCCACATTAAGCTGGCAGCCGCGATATAACTGAAATGATGTCAAAAGTTGCGTTAAACCCAACTCACTCACTATTGTGATTTGAAAACCCCGACTGACCAATAAACATGCAGTATTTTCCAAAGTCATGGCAGGAATAATAGTTTTGAACACCGCGGGTTACATTATTTAAGTGGCACTAAGGAAACTTAGAAGCATAATTTTGTCGAAAAGGGATTCGAACCAACGCCTTTGATTTAAATCCAAGGATACAGATATGGTGCAGACAGACCAAGGGAAGTCGCAATGAGTGAGCATGAGGTTCCAACCCACAATCAAGAAATAACCTAACGTATCGAGGTGGGGTGCCGCATCCAACTGGGCGAAACTCATCGTCTGTTTTCTGAGTGAGTGAGTGAGTGAGGACGTGCGTGCGTGTCAAGTAAAGATCCGGGGTAGAATAGGTCTTCATCAACCCATGCTTCCCGTAAAAGCGACTATGCTTGTCGTAAGAGGCGACTAAAGGGATCGGGTGGTCAGATTCGCTGACTTAGTTAATGCATGTCATCGATCCAAAATCGAGTGGATCGATGCTCATGATGTCAATCACTGGATTATCTGGTCCTGACGCGATTATTTACAGACCGCCGTCATTTTGCTGGAATATTGCTAAAAGCGGTGCAAAACAATGTTCACTTCAAAACTATGTTGACTACAACACGTCAAAAGGAGATTTTAAGTTTTCTGTTTAAAAGGGGAAAAAATAGCGTCTTCGCTTTTTAGTCGAAGGTAAATATTTATTTGAAGAATCGCGTTCACACGGTGCTGCATAATTTATTTTTAACTGCTATGCAAGCCATGTAACTCAATATCCGTGTGCTCCAGAACGTGAACAAAATATTTTAATAAATAACGTTAACATATTCATGGAAATTTACTGTGATGATATTCTCTGTCACCGGTATCTGTGCTGTCTGAGTCCAGACAATGTTGTCCCGTCCCGTCAAGCTATACAGGTTTTAACATGCCCCACGACAGGGTATTCCCTAGATTGATAACTTGTAGCTTCACATCGGCACCAAGAAATAAAGATCTGTTGTTTAGAAATCTATACCTACTACATATAAAATAAAATCCAAATGGAGCTCCGAAAAACCCGAGGCAATCTAGACTTGACAAATCATTCTAGACTTGAGTTTGACTCTTTTTTTAATTGATCCTCTAAGTTCTGGGAGGTAGAATAGATCATGTTACTGTGCGTGTGCGTGTGCTTGCGTGATTGTACTATGCACTTGTTATAGTGTTATCCCACTGAGATACCATGGCACAGTCAAACATGAATACCCCACCCAGACAAAGTACTCTCCGAGCCGACCAGCCTTTATTTCGACCTCTTAATTCCGAGCGCCAGGCAGGGTAACAACAAGTACCATCTTTTAATCTTTTAGAATGAATGAATGAATGAATGAATGAATGAATGAAACTCGACTCGAACTCCATTTTCTCGTTGAACATTATACACAACTTGATAGTTTGCGCAGTATCCTTAACTGCTTGTCCCGAACCACGAAAAACCATATATATATGTCGATTGTTCCTAGATCTTCGAGTTAATTACATATGAAACTATATTTCTACTGTCGATCATTTGTCCTACCAGTGAGTGAATTTACGTTTTAATAAGCCAGCGCTTTAACCCCTAGACCTACCCAAAATCAAACAATTGAATTGAAATATGTCTCGTTCTCCTATTCTATTATCGCCGAGGATAGGTGTAAACTTGCTGATGAATATTTATTCATTCCAGTTCCTTTCATGAAAATATGTAAGATCAGTTTCTTGCGTAAGAACAGCAGTTTCAAACAAAAGTTTATGATTAATCTCAGATACAAAATGAATCGTCTTCGCTATGTTGGACGCGATCCGTTCTGTATGGATGTAAAACACCAATAGCAACTTCATGTTTGAAAATGTCACGTTCCAACAAATTGCAAATCTATGTTTTCGTACGTTCGGTAGGCGTCCCTTCTCTTTCCGTGCAGCGAAGGTATAATTCCCGGATGGACTGCCAAGCCTACATTTTCAGTTTGAAGCTGAATTTGATCGGAATTAAAACAAATTTGTGTAAACTGAAACCATTTCCATACTCAGACGATGTCTTGATTTGTACAGCTTCAGGAAGCCAAATAGGAAACGTCGTTTTGTTCAGATTTTGCAGTTCCTGGATTTGAATCGAAATGCGCTGGTTGACGGGTTGTTGCGTGCGTGGTTGAGTGAGTGAGTGAGTGGTTGAGTGAGTAAGTGGTTGTGTGAAAGTTGAGTGGTTGGTTGAGTGGTTGGTTGAGTGGTTGGTTGAGTGAGTGGTTGAGTGAGTGAGCGGTTGAGTGAGTGAGTGAGTGAGTAAGTGGGTGAGTGAGTGAGTGAGTGAGTGAGTGAGTGAGTGAGATTTAATGCCGCTTTGAAACATGCATCCCCCATCTCCCATCCATCCCTACCAACCTCCACATTTCCCCCTCGTTATCCCCCCCCCCCCCCCATCACATTCCCCATGTTATACCCGCCCACTCGCCCAATCATCTCCCACCCATCCCTAAATCCACGCATCCCTCATCCATACCCCCCCTCCCTCCCCCCAAAGCTATCCCATAACACACACACCACTCAGACCGCGTTTCCACCTCATCTCAGCCACGTTGTTGTAGTCTGGTGTCTGTGATCAACAACTCTACCGTTTCGTCCTGGATTGACCAGACAGGGATTTCCTGGCGCCTTCTCACGCTAGCCAATCAATGGTTGTCCATGTTACCAGGCCTGCCAGGATTAGCCGGCTCCGCTAAGAGGATTAGTGGATTATGAGACAACCCCTGCAATCATTTCATCTGAAGAGGCTGACCTAACGATGTGTTCGTTTCTTGTCCTCCTTCAGACCAATCCTGTTTGAATATTGGCAGTTAACAAAGGTCGCCTTTTTATAAAGGTCAGTCAGTCATAAGAAACAGTATCATTACCGCCTCACAAATGTATGGCTGTATTTCAAATTGTAACCCCAATTACAATCGTTGATAAAACAGCAGGTAATTCGTATTAAAAAGTGAATGGACATTATTTGTTTAATTTATGAAGTGGTTTGAGTGTATGGATGGACATATGATGGAATATTGGTCCATTGTTTATGTAGGAAAGGAGGGGTGATTCGATAGATTCATAGAGAGAAAATGAATGGTTGATGGTTGAATGCGTGGTTGATTGGTGACGGGTGAATGGTAGATGTTGAATGGGTGGTTGATCAATGATTAATGAATGGTAGATGGTTGTTTGGTGGGTTGATCGATGATGGATGAATGAACGATGTTGAATGGGTGATTGATTGATGTGTTATGAATGGTAGATGATTGAATGGGTGGTTGATTAATGATGGATTGATGGTTGAATGGGTGAACGAGTGATGATGGATGAATGGCAGATCGTTGAACGGGTGGTTGATCGATGATTGAAGAATGGTTGATGGTTGGTGTTGATCGAATGGTGATTGATGAAAGGTTGATGGTTGAATGGATGGCTGATTAATGATGGATAGATGGTTGAATGGTTGACTGAGTGATGATGAGTGAATGGCAGATCGTTGTACGGGTGGTTAATTGGTGAGGGATGAATGGTAGATGTTGAATGAGTTGTTGATTGATGATGAGTGAATGGCAGATCGTTGAATGGGTGGTGGATAGATGTATCGATGAATTTACTAATATATGGCTGGTAATAAGATGCCGAATAGATGAAAGACGAATCGATGGATAATGCATGGATGACTAGATGATGGCTGGTTGGGATGGAGAAGAATGCTTGGATATTAGCATAGCTTGCCTGATTGAAAAATCGATTGTCTGATAGTATCAACACATACTAACCATGGGATAACAATACATTACATAAAAAAATCAGACTTGATAGATGACACCGTGAACGAAACTGAACATCAAACCAATTAACATTTTTATATTTTTGAATTTACACATTTACACCCGACTTGAAATATGAATAATTGCGTTAAAATCTCGGGTATGCCCGTCATCGCAGATAATTCACGGCAATGCTCAATAGTTAATGATCCGTGCCATCTCATTTGGAACTGCAGACGCGGCAGTTCATACCGAACGATGCGGATGACGCCGGTCTTTGATCTCACTTCACTCGGCCGCTTCGTACCGCCATCCGTCGGAAACGCCGCATCGTTTTCATGGCTCGCCGAGGAATCTTTTAGTTTCCAACCAAAATGAAGAGGACACTGAAAAGCATGTGACCGAGTGTTGTCAATTAAACTAAAGCCAAGGAAAGATGAAACCATTACCAGAACACCAGGGCGCCATCAAAACATTCTGTTTAAGTCTTAATTTATTGATTGTCTTCGATCGGAATTCAAACGAGACTGGGAAATTATAAATATTTAACGCCTCGGGGTCGCCCCTAAAACTTTGTCTTGTAGCATGTTTTCTTGTAATGCAATCAATAGCTAGTTTGAAATCCGACTCCCTGGAGGTGACGCGCGGCAGTTCTGAATACAGGAGCTGTTTTACTGGAGGTAATAAGAAAGAGTCTTAAATTATTATTTTTTTGGCAAATTTGAGAAAAATGTTCTGTTTCAGTCTCGAATCAATACATGTAGTTGATCTTGCAATGCAGATCCACTAAAGATCAAATTGGAATATTGGATATGTGTTCAACGAAACCTATCTTCACTCTCTGATTGGCAACCAGGCCGTCGCAACTAAAAAACAACGCGTAGCTGGTGCCATTTAGCGTTGAAGGAACTACAACGGCTTAGGGGGTTTTCATTCGTATTGATTTTTTGCCAAATGTTTCATTGAAAGAAATCTAAAGGTGTTTTCAAGGTTCACTTAAGGTAATGGTTTTTTTCGCGATCCGTCTTTTATAAATGTATAAGGTCAAAAAGCATATATAGTTTCTCTCTAAAAGGTCTTGAGGTTGTGGGGCTCATGTTACCCAGTAGTCGAAAGTACCGCGACTGACATGAGGAGAGTTGTGTTTCTTATTTCTTTCCAGGATCCGCTGATCACGGGTTCGAATCCCTGATCCGCCTTGGCGACACCATGCCGGTTATCACCGGTTTCATGAAAGAGGTAAACATTTAACACTGCATGAAATATTCCTGGTTGGAATTGGTCTTCAGCAACCCATGCTTGTCGTAAGATCGGGATCGGGTGGTCAGCCTCGCTGACTTGGTTGATGCATGTCATCGTGTCCTAATTGCGCAGATCGATGCTCATGAATTCAATCACTGGATTATCTGGTCCAGACTCGATTATTGTGGCGTACGTCTTTGGTGTCCCCCTCCTCTCCCCTACTGAAGTTCCTTATTGCCCGAAGGATCCATTCCGATTTTGAAGTAAGCTGACTCCACTGTTCGCAACCAGCCTAGCGCTTTCAGTCTTCAGGCTAAAACATGTACAAATCTATTCCATATCCGGTTATAGGTGCGCATGCGCATTGTATTACAATACCTCAACTCCTTCGTCACTACTCGCCCTTTCCGTAACCTGCAAGAAGACTTGTCCCCATATCGATGAATGTTATGTGCGAAAATACGACAAACGAATCAGAACCACCTTCCCGAGGCAAGGGAGTTAACTGACTTTAAAAGTCCAGTTTCCACCCTTGCCGAACTAGGCTGGAATTACTGGGCTCGATCGTTTCGCCACCAGTGGCTATTACCAGCTATGTCCCTTCTAAGCCTCTCCTATGGACCAATCAGATTCCACCTCTCATATCACTTGCTTTTGCTTCACACAAAATGGTGGCGCCGAGTCAGGACGATCTGGTCGATAATCAAGATCTATATTGTGATAAAACGGGTCTTATATCGCGAAATGCATCAACTCACGTGAGCACCTTGATTAAAAACATGAAAAGATTTGGAAAATATCTGCTGACAACGAGTTGGTGGTGAACATGCTTTGCATAGACTCGTTAGTCAAGCCAAAATGTAACGCCATAATACCAGCCTAGTTCGGTCGGCAAGGGTGGAAACTGGACTTTTATAGTCAGTTAACTCCCTTGCCTCGGGAAGATGATCAGAATGCGCGTATGACTTCAATTACTTCGGCCAAAGAATTCCTCAGGAATAATGTTTGATTTTACATATGTCTTGCATCTAAAACTATACCCAAGATACATTTAAATGTGTTCAACTATACTGTATAATAATGTAAGTCTCAATGTGTTTTCAGTAGCATCAGGAATATATATGATATATGGGGGAAATATACGTGAATCATTACGCAACGAGTTGACAATTCTTTTAACGATGACCGTTTGCTCTTAGAACCCAATCGCAAAACTGGCCACGAGATGGGCACGAGTCGCTATTCGGCTTGTCCTGAAACATCACGAGTTGGTCACGAATGATCTCAACTAGGGCCGCGCCCCTCAAAGCCATCTTCCCGAGGCAAAGGAGTTAAGTAACTGTAAAAATCCAGTTTCCACCCTTGCCGAACTAGGCTGGAATTTCTGCCCCTTCTATGTCTTTCCTATTAACCTATCAGATTCCACCTCTCATATCGTTTGCATTTCCTTTAAACAAAATGGCGACCCCTAGTCAAGACGATCTGATCGATAATCAAAATCGTTTTTTGAAATATAAAGGATTTTACTTCGCGAAGTGCATCCAATCACGCGAGCATCTTGAATAAAACCACTAACAGATTTGGAAAATATCTGTGGACGCCGAGTTGGCGGTACACATGTTTTGCATATCCTGCAATCGACCGAAATCTGCACGGCAGTTTAGGAACCGGATGTCGATTTCATTTCGCAATTTTGATTGGACAATGCATTGACTCGTTAGTCCAACCAATATGACTCCATAATTCCAGCCTAGTGCAAGGGTGGAAACTGGACTTTTATTGTCAATTAACTCTTTTGCCTCCGGAAGATGTTCAAAGTATATTTATCACTTCGACTGTCTTAAATATAGGCACCGAGTCAATACATAAACGCTGAAAGACCTAAAGTTTGTTTTTATTGTTTGGTGTTTAACGATTGACATCATGAACATCGATCCACGCAGTTGAGATACGATGACATGCATCAACCAAGTCAGCAAGCCTGTCTACTCCACCCCGTTGGTTGCTGAAGACCTATTCTACCCCGGGTCTTCACGAGTGAATGACCTAAGTGAGTGAGTATGATTTTACGCCCCTTTTAGCAATATTCCAGCAATATCACGGCGGGGGACACCAGAAATGGGCTTCACACATTGTACCCATGTCGGGAATCGAACCCGGGTCTTCGGCGTGACGGGCGAACGCTTTAACCACTAGGCTACCCGACCGCCCCTGAAAGACCTAAAGGAACAAAACAAAGAATTTATTTATGTAAACATCGCACAGTGCCTTTTGTGTTCAAGAAAAGTCTTCACCCATTCCTTTCTGAAAGGCACAGCATTTAAGCATTTTAGTAAAGTTAAGGATGGGAATTAGGTCTGTCGTAGCTTTATGATCGATTTTTTATCACACCGGTAATAAACGGCGACGGAAATTGCATCCCAAAGTCAATAATTTCACCTATGATACAGATAGCGACAAAGTGATAGTAGAGAGTAGTGAACATTGATTTCCAAGTAGTTGCAATCAGAGAATGTTCTTTCCGAGAACTGTCCGTCAGGCCGACAGTTTCAGCCAGTGCACCTGTGCTCCATCTGGGTTTTGAGTCAGAGTTAACCTGTCCAAATATGGAACAGGATTTCCATGCGGCACTAGATTCACGTGTGTCAAGTGAGGATTCCGAGTGTCGATTTCGCTAGTTCATTTGGTCTCTGTTGGTCGGTTTCCAACAGTGGTGTTGCTGCAATAGTGTTAAAGCAGCGTAAAAATATATTCATTCAGTTTTGTCTGGATGATTGGATACATCCTCGCAGAGTAAGACGTGACCTAAAAGATATTAAAATGATATAGTTTTGATAACGATGTTGGAAGAATTGTATCCCAGTTTCGTTGAAATCCTGCTATTGGTTGTCCAAACATTTCTCCACACCTGCTATGACGTCATTGTTCGAGTCGAAATGTGTCCCGGATGGAGGTGTCCTCATGTCTGGGCACAGATGAAAGAATAAGGTTGATACTGACGGAATTCAAAGTCACACTCGTGGTTTGTAGCCATGGCAGTTGAATTGTGCACTGGCACATTGCCCTGATGGAAGAGCACACCTTTTCTCAACACGTCTCACGTCTAAATTTCACCCCGTAATTACCTGAAAAGTGCAGCTAAAGGTGTTTCGGCTGGAAGTGTTGAACCCAGGTTTCACACATAATCACAAACTGTTGCAAGAACCTTTCTGGATCATCTTCAAACAGAGCAAAATTATCACTGAAATGTTGTGCCTGGCTTGTTTTTGATCAGATGCCAGAAGCTTTGGAAACCAAATTAGCTGATACTCTTCATTGCGAAAGTTGGTGTGATAATGGAATGTACTCTCTGGGAAATGCCTCCTGAACTAACAATATGACGCACGCTCATCCGCCTGTCGATAATCAACATATCGTAGATTCTCTTGATCATTTCTTGTGTTTCCAGGGTTGGGGTCGTCTATAAGGTTCTCCCTGACACACTTAAACTCTGCTGCCATCCTCTTTACCCCATAGGAAGGGGCATCCTTACTTACTTACTTTGGAGATTTAACGTGAGCTTTCCGACTGATGCGTATTTGGCACACGGAGGGGCATCCTTCCCTAGTGTTGTACTTATATCTTCATGGGTGGATTTTGCCCTTCTCATGCAAGTACTTGATCACCCGATCCCATTGCATCAGCCGGGGGCACGGGTGGCCCAGTCGTCTAAGGCGCCGCGATTCGCTGTGCAGAGTTGCGTCCCTTGGGCACGCCAGAAACCTATGATTGTGGGTTCGAATCCCGGTTCGCCCCGATTATGTTTCTAGGTTTGTCAGCACCATACCCGTGCTCGTGGGTTTCACCGAAGTGGTAAACGTCTGAGACCTGCATCACTTGGGGCTTTCCTCCCACATTAAGCTGACACGCCGCGTTAAAACTTGAATACTGTTAAAAGCAGTGTTAAACCCAACTCACTCACTCACTCATTGCATCAGCCAAGTCAGCGAGCCTGACCACCCGATCCCGTTAGTCGCCTTTTACGACTAGCACAGTCACCTTTTACGACACGTATGGGTTGCTGAAGATCAATTCTTACCGGAATCTTCGCGGGACGGAGTGATCAGGCTCGCTGACGTGGCTGATGCATGTCATCGTATCTCAGATGATGTCAGTCACTGGATTGTCTGGTCCAGACTCGGATATTTACAGACAGCCGTCATATAGTTGGAATATTGCTGAGCGCAATAAACAAACAACAAACCAACATAATTGTATTTGCTAGCTTTTATACATTCAAATATATTATTTTGTATACTTATGACCTTCTTGTGTACCTGGACAACAATTATAAAAGTAAAGAAGTCTTCAATATACATATATACATTTTACTTCAAATATATTCGTCAATGATGTAAGGTTCTACCTGGTAATTTGTAACGATGAGATGGCAAAGATATTGATGAGCGAATTTGCTCCCGTTCTAAATGTTGAAAAAGCCATGATTACTCGCTCTGGGCTTGGGATTAATCAATTTAAATTTGGAAAACGTGAGACATCACACTATGACAAGTGCTTAATGCCCAAAGGGAAACGTCGGTGTATTGAACGCATAAATTTAGTGAGCGAATTCTTGTAATCAGTGAGCTAATATAAATAATGGTCGCTGAAACAATTTGTGTAATTGTCATGGAAACAATATGGGTAATGGTCATGGCAACAATATGGGTAATTATCATAGAAACAATCAAAGGCTCCCCTAACCGAATATTAAATGCTTATTTATCCAAACTAGCAAACTCAAGGAGAATCAGCGAAAATAACATGTCTTGAAATTCACATTAAAAGTTTTCAAGTTTTCGTTTTGGCCAAATTACAAAAGTCACAAATGTAGGTAGCGCATGTTTAGACCTATTCAGTGCCTTTGACATATTGAAACGCCCAAGCAGGGCTGTTATACAAGTAATCATGGCCCGGGTTAAGCGTAAGTGTCGTGAAACGGCAAATGTCACGCTTTTCCACCGACAGTACGCTCATTCTCTGACCAAGTGTCATCAATCAACGCAACTCCGAATAAATAGCTTCTCGAGGTAATGAAGTGTGCCGAGTGTCGTGGAGTTCCTCGCTAAAACAGACAAATTAACTCTTTTGTGGCTCCAATTCCAACTATCAATTTCTTTGTCGGGAATTCATTACTCGCACAAGAACAGTTAATTTCAGTAAAGGGTTGGTAAGTTCTTCCGGATTGTAAAGAATGGATACATTAGACTCATCAATATGTGTCCCTCTCACCCATCTGCATCTTATCACCTGTCTCTCAGTGCTAACAACGCCCATGAAGATGCCGGTAGGAGTTTGTCTTCAGCAACCCAGTCTTGTGGTAAGAGGCGACTATACTTGTCGTAAGAGGCGTCTGACAGGATCGGGTGGTCAGACTGGCAGACTTGGTTGATGCATGTCATCGTATCCCAGTTGCAGAGAATGATACGCATGATGTCTATCACTGGATTGGTCCAGACTACCCGTCATATAGCTGGAACACACATACAAACAAACAGACAGACAAACAGTGCCAATTGGTCCCCTTCTGTCGGTTTCTGTCTTCTGTACTCACATAGTATGTTGCTCACCTCGTCTGTCCTCTTCCATCACGTAGCTACGATCTTCAGTGTCGTGTAGCTCACCTCGTCTGTCCTCTTCCATCATGTAGCTACGATCTTCAGTGTCGTGTAGCTCACCTCGTCTGTCCTCTTCCATCATATAGCTACTATCTTCAGTATCATGTATCTCATCTCGTCTGTCCCAAACCATCATGTAGCTACTATCGTCATTGTCGTGTAGCTCACATCTATTCCAGACCATCACGTAGCTACTATTTTCAGTGTCGTGTAGCTCACCTCGTCTGTCCCCAGCCATCGTGTAGCTACTAACGTCAGTGTCGTGTAGCTCACCTCGTCTGTCCTCTTCCATCATGTAGCTACGATCGCCAGTGTCGTGTAGCTCACCTCGTCTGTCCTTTTTCATCATGTAGCTACGATCTTCGGTGTCGTGTAGCTCACCTCGTCTGTCCTCTTCCATCATATAGCTACTATCTTCAGTGTCGTGTAGCTCATCTCGTCTGTCCCAAACCATCATGTAGCTATTACATTCAGTATCATGTATCTCATCTCGTCTGTCCCAAACCATCATGTAGCTACTATCGTCATTGTCGTGTAGCTCACCTCGTCTGTTCCCTACCATCATATAGCTACTAACGTCAGTGTCGTGTTGCCCAACGCGTCTGTTCCCTACCATCACGTAGCTACAACCTTCAGTATCATGTAGCTCACATCGTCTGTTCCCTGCCATCGTGTACCTACTAACGTCAGTGTCGTGTAGCTCACATCGTCTGTTCCCTGCCATCATGTAGCTACTATCTTCAGTGTCGTGTAGCTCACCTCGTTAGTCCCGAACCATCATGTAGCTACTATCGTCGTGTAGCTCACCTCGTCTGTCCTCTTCCATCATGTAGCTACGATCGTCAGTGCCGTGTAGCTCACCTCGTCTGTCCTTTTTCATCATGTAGCTACGATCTTCAGTGTCGTGTAGCTCACCTCGTCTGTCCTCTTCCATCATATAGCTACTATCTTCAGTGTCGTGTAGCTCATCTCGTCTGTCCCAAACCATCATGTAGCTACTATCGTCATTGTCGTGTAGCTCACATCTATTCCAGACCATCACGTAGCTACTAACGTCAGTGTCGTGTAGCTCACATCGTCTGTTCCCTGCCATCATGTAGCTACTATCTTCAGTGTCGTGTAGCTCACCTCGTTAGTCCCGAACCATCATGTAGCTACTATCGTCAGTGTCGTGTAGCTCACATCGTCTGTTCCCTACCGTCATGTAGCTACTATCTTCAGTGTCGTGTAGCTCACCTCGTCTGTTCCCTACCATCATGTTGCTACTATTTTCAGTGTCGTGAAGCTCACCTCGTCTGTTCCCTACCATCATGTTGCTACTATCTTCAGTGTCGTGTAGCTCACATCGTCTGTTCCCTACCATCATGTTGCTACTATTTTCAGTGTCGTGTAGCTCACCTCGTCTGTTCCCTACCATCATGTTGCTACTATCTTCAGTGTCGTGTAGCTGACCTCGTCAGTCCCGAACCATCATGTAGCTACTATCTTCAGTTTCGTGTAGCTCACCTCGTCTGTCCCAAAGCATCATATAGCTACTATCGTCAGTGTCATGGATCGCAACTTGATATTTCTGTTGTAGGAAACATGCTTTCTCAAACTGCCATTCATATACAAACATTCTTACCAACGTGACAGTCATATGAAATAACTTTTACTTAGAATGGCAGTCATATAAGAACATACTTTCTCTAATCACCGGTACCGGCACAACGTATTTCTCAAGCTGCTAATTCCCTGACCTTAATGATCGCCTTTGACCACCGCCCATCCTGGACAATTTGCCCACCTTGTTCAACCATCACCCCTCCCGTGTACACCATGCGGTAATCACGGACAGATGTCCCCAGTGGACACGGCGTTGACCACAGGTCAACTCGTCTGTATTGTCACCTCTGCAGGGAGTCCCACCGGTCAAGTGTGTCCAGCTCTATGGAATTAGAGGACGGTTGTGTGAGAAGACAATGCTATTAATTCTCTGTTGGTAGATGAATGTGTCCGATAACACAGATATTAAGCTTCACCAGAGGTCGCACCAAGGCTAAGTAGGCCTGGCTGTGTCGTAAACTTGTCTGTAGGACACACGTGCGCTGTGTAACTTAAGTCTTTGTGTGAGGTGTTAAGTCTTATACTAGCAACAGTAACTGTTTATTCTACTAAGATAGAAAGAGAGAGACCAAAACTATCCAGGGCTGAATGACAGGAATAATGTCTTCAACTTCCAATTGGGAACTTTCCTTTCATGTCGAGCAATATTCAACAAGTTCTAGGTGTTGGTGACTACATTTCACAACTTGTAAGGTACGAGGGGCGTTCAGTAAGTTTCGCAACTTCAATATAAGACCAAGTCGAAGATTATCTTTTGCACTTTTATTTTTCAATATAATCTCTATTCACCTCAATACACTTATTCCATTTTTCCATCAAGCTTTTAAAACTACTTTTGAAGAAATCCGCAGATTGACCCTCTAACCACGCCTCTGTGACAGCCTTAATGTACTCGTCATCCTGGAAGCGTTTTCCATGTAGGGCAGATTTCATTTGCCGGAACAGAATTGTCGCTTTTTCTTTTTTGGAGGATTTTGTTAAAAAAACCAACAGAATGCAATGTTAACTCGAGTCAACTGTTTGTTTAGCGAGATACAAACAATCATACCGGTGACGAGTGCAGAAAGGAAATTATAATTTGACCTACCTACACCACGTGTTACTGTAGGTCTTCCAGCCTTTTGGTATGACTCGATGACCATCTTTAAGTAGCTTTATCTGTGCATACACACAAGGATGTGTTCCTGGTTTGAATCCTGATTTTATGTGTGAAATGTAATGGTGATTAATCATTTATTACGGACATTAACTTCCCCATGAACGGAACTTAATCAAACTACATTCCAAAGACAAGGTTTCTCCAATTCAGAACCAAGTCATACATCATTTTCGGTAATGTCTTCAACGTCAAATAAATCATATTCTTCAATGCTGTATTCGCATTTGACGCCATGATTGAGTATGTCTAATAAAAGGAAAACATTCTGGGGATATTTATGGCTTTCACTGCATATCTGAAAGATCGATTTAGAAATTGAAGGAAACGCTGCATATCATTTTACCGATTTTTAAAGTTGATTTTTAAAGATGATTTTGGGGGCTCTGCAACCGGGCTGTAAAATCAACTTTCCGTTGCTTAGTTTTTTTTCCGAAAAATATCTTTAAAGGTCCTCTCCGCTATAAAATTAAACAAGGGAGAAACATTTTATACTACCCGTGGTGATTATTGTTATATTATTACTGTGGGCCGTATAAGTCCCCAGTAACTCATGGCTGGGTGACCTTGACGGGAGAGGTCATTTGGTGCTTGTGGTGTCAACGAATGGGTTCTCCCGTCCCAACTGAATCATTCACATACTGGATTGTCTGGTCCAAACTCGTTTATTTACAGACCTCCGTCATATAGCTGAAATATTGCAGAATTCGGCGTTAAAAAAACAAACAAAAATGTCACGTTTTAAAAAGAATGAAGGAGTTGTTATTCATCCAAAGTGAAGATGTGAGTATGGTAATGCGTCGTTTTGTTGCCACCATCATCAAGGCGGAGGACATCATCTATAGGCTTTACACACTGTACCACGCGGGCAATCGAACCCCTTCCATCCTTCGTCATCCTTTGTCTTCCACGTCTAACGCATGTAGAGGCCTCAATATGTTTCAGTAGCCATGGCACTATTTTACGATGAGCAATGACACAGCGTGATATATTCCGCACTGTATTCTTACACCGGCAGTTATTGTTATTTTGGCTTCTATCGTGCGGCACTAATGTCCTACACTCTAAATAGGACAAAGCGATCTATTCCTATATCTACTCTGAGCTCGCTATCACAGACAGTGAATCTCTGCAGTACTCGTGTCTGTTAATCCAGAGAGCAATTTACTGTCTGAATTCCAGACAGACCAACAATGCTCCATGGCTACTGTTTATGCAGGACGACAAGCTCTGTAGCTGACGAATCCCGTCTAGACCGTGAACCTGATGCACGAAGTGTCTCAATACAGACGTAAGCCCGGACCAGTATTCATAAATGGGTTACATTTTCTGCTTCTTTCTTTCGAGATGTCATATTTTTTAGCAGTCCTTTGATTAAAAATGTAACATTGAAATGTAGATGAAAAACGTAGGTTTCCAGCCGTCATGTCGGGCTGACACGTGAGTGTTATTAATAGAAACGCGTGGACGTAAATGTCAGACAATGTCCAAGGCCCATTTGCAGAAAACAATCTTAGTGTTACGATCATCCTTGTCTGTGTTAAAGATTGGGAGTTAGTTCTATGGTGCAGTCTGAGTTTCACGAATATTGTCAAACGAATAGATAAAAAATAGTCGGTTTCAGAAGAAGGCTTATTATCTACGATGCTTCATTTTTTATAAACAAATAAACAAAGCTGACACTAACGTTATTTGTCTGAGCAGAACCTTTGATATTTGGGAATTGTATCGCTGGGAAAAGTGGAGATCGGTGAGAAAATGCCCTAGCGTGTTAGTTTCTGTACAATGATTGGCACCTGGTTGCACCTGGTAGTAACGCAAAAAAATAACCTTTTCGACTCATGGAGAACAGTCGATATTGTGCTGGTGACCGTGAGTGGATGGGTGAGTGAGTGAGTGAGTGAGTGAGTGGGTGAGTGGGTGAGAGGGTGAGTGGATGGATGTGTTTGGTCGGAAGGAGTTATTCGTTGTATAGAACTAGAGTTGCTTCCCTTGCGAGGGTTTGCTGATCCCTTATTCGTCACTGATTATCATCCTTAGTTCACCGTGCTCGTTGCTTTATTTGCGTTTCCTTCCTTCCCCTGCAAAGCAATATAATCATTATCTTAATTTACAAATGAATATATATGGTCACAGTTCCGTTTGCCACTTTGTGTATTTCAGTATGTTGCAAAAAACATTTCAGAGCAGACAGGTAACTGATTTTGTTTTTTATCCAGTTTATCTAATTTGGTTACACTTGCATGTAATTAATTAATTTTAATAGCGAAAGTTTTAATCTGCTAAATTTCTTCAAATTCCCTGTTACTGTAATGGCTGACGTGCGTAATCTGTTCAAGGTCGTTGTTTACACATACATTATTTCCGGGTTAGAGTCGTAACTTATGCAACCCAGTCACCTAAGCTAAGTCTACAGATGCGACTATTGGTAAACATATTGTGTGGTCAGGGTCGGTACCTTGGTGACTAGTGTCAAATCTGCGTGTCGTCACTCACTGACGGCGTTCGACGTTATATCAACAAGTAGTCCAGGCCTATTATTTACAGGACGCCTTTGATTTTACAGGTCGCCTGGATTATTACCGACTGCGGATAACAAACAAACAAACAAACAAACAAACGAAACAAACAAACAAACAAACGAAACAAAGACAGAACTGTTGTAGATAGCAATGTTTTACCTGCTGAGGATTTCACTCCTGGAATTGCACCGCAGTTATCTGCCCTTTATTTGGAGTTCAAGGCCTTTCAATAATTCCAATTAAGTCAATATTGGCGATTCAATTAGATAAGGTAAATCAGTTTCCATTGGATATTTATGCAGTACTCCAGTACCCGGCGTTCGATTGATTAATTGTACTCTCATCGGTGGGGACTTTTCATAATTCCCCAGATCTAAATAATACATAACTGCCCGGATGCGATTATATAGTCCATGCGTGCTTCTAAACATTTCGTGTATTTATTTATGCAACTTTTATGCATTTCTCATGTCACTGGGATGTGCTAATATTTTCTCAAGTCGCTGCCATCGGCTGTTGCAATTGGACACATTGTTGATTCCAGTGTCAGTTGCCTAAATTTAACGGTCCCTTGTGGGAGGTCTGAATTAAACATACATATGCATTTCTATGGTATAGCTGTTAAGACGGAGACTGCTTTAGTTTCCGACATCCACACGAGTCAGGCGTTTTATTGTCGCCCAAGAATCCCTTAATTTGTATCTCTAATTTGTATGGGTATTCATATCACCGACCTAAAGTTATTCACGGTGTTTGCTCAATTGGACTTGGAAGTGTTTATTCATCCCTGTTTGTTTCTTTGGGAATATAATAATTGGGAAAATTCTGTACTGGGGCAATCAAGGAACTGTCTTTGGCTGTTGGGTGTTACTCAGGCATGCTCACACTGTACGACTTATCGTATGCCATATGTTGTCACGGGCGGGTCTTTATTATATGCGACCCATGATGATCCGGGGTAGAATAGGTCTTCCGCAACCCATGCTTGCTGTAAAAGGTGACTATGCTTGTCGTAAAAGGCGACTAACGGGATCGGGTGGTCAGGCCAACAACATGACACAGATTCTGCCTCTCTGCCAACAGCACGACATAGTTTCTGCCTTGCTGCCAACAGCATGACATAGTTTCTGCCTCTGCCAACAGCATGACACAGTTTCTGCCTCTCTGCCAACAGCATCACACAGTTTCTGCCTCTCTGCCAACAGCATGACATAGTTTCTGCCTCTGCCAAGAGCACGACATAGTTTCTGCCTCTCTGCCAACAGCACGACATAGTTTCTACCTCTCTGCCAACAGCATGACACGACGTTGCGGCCTGCTGACTTTGTAGTGACGTAATCTGTAAATTAATCACCTTGGACTTCTCTGCCTCGTGCGTGTCCGCTGTGTTTTGACGCAATTGAAATTAAATATTTAAATGTTGTGTCCAACTTTTGACATAAGAATATGACGCCTATATCTCCCACTGTCGGACAATTACACAAAATTCACAAGCAGACATTACTATTACAATAACTCGATTAATAGGCGCAGATGAAGAAGATGATGTTATGGGATTTAAGCTTATGATGATGAGAGAGCCTTGATGATTGTACATATGGTCCACCGAGGGTAGCGAAACATAGGGAGGGGTGTGGGGGTGTGGGGTGTGGGGATTGACAAGGAATACAAATAAATTTAACATGGGGAATATCTGAACAAAAAGCTGTAAAACTATTTAAAACTATGAATCTGAATATTTTTTAAAGAAAAACACCTCGTTGTATTGGTTGTACTAGTCCGGACTGATGCCGATTTATTGTGCCAGCACACTGACGCAGTTTAACATGAATATCCCACTCAGACACAGTATAATGACTGCGAGCAGACTAATCCTTGTTTTAGCCCCATAATGCCGAGCGCCAGACAGGGTAACAACAAGTACCATCTTTTAACGTCTTTTGGTATGATGCGGCCGGGGATCGAACCCCGGACCTTCCGCTCTCCGGGCGGATGCTCTACCACTAGACCACGAAGGCGGTCTGAGTTCAAGCGTATGATGGAGATAGTGTCAGGGTCTGGGGAGGAATATGTCGACACGTGAAAACAAGGTTGGTTATCAGTCGAGATGAGGCTTCAATCCCTTCTGCAGCCGTTTCGTCATCACCCACCAAGACCGATGCCTCAACGCTGACGCAGAACAACATGAACATTTCTGTTTTGCCATGACCTTCAAGTTCTTCAAGACATGAACCACATCAAGCATTTGTGGAATCATCTTGACAGGCAAATCAAAAGGCGACCAGTCAACCGTCAGGGCATCTTTATGAATCTTCTTTATGAATTGCACACAACATCTTCCCGAGGCAAGAGAGTTAACTGACTATAAAAGTCCAGTTTCCACCCTTGTCGAACTCGGCTCGTGTTATGGAGTTACATTTTGGCTGGACTGACGAGTCTATGCATAGTCCAATCAAAATCGATCACTGAAATCGAAGTCCGGTTAGTTGTCGTTGTCAACATATATTTTCCAAGTCTTTTCATGTTTTTAAACAAGGTGCTCACGTGATTTGATGCACTTCGCGATGTAAAACCCGTTTTATCACAATATAGATCTTGATTATCGATTAGGGCGCCGCCATTTTCTTTCAAACAAATGCAAGTGATACGAGAGGTGGAATCTGATTAGTCCATAGGAGAGGCTTAAAAGGGCCTTATTCGGCAAGGGTGGAAACTGGACTTATAAAGTCAGTTAACTCCCTTACCTCCGGAAGATGGGCAACAAATAACTTTGCTTTGATGCAAGTGATGGACACACCTGTTATCAATCCGGTGTTTACTGACTTTACAGAGGCTGTACATGCTGTTGTTTGACAAGTGTTTTGTTTTGTTTGTTCTTTAACGCTGCGCTCAGCAACATTCAAGCTATATGACGTCTATATTACGGTTTGTAAATAATCGAGTCTGGACCAGACGAGCTGGTAAATGACATCATAGGCATCAATCCACGCAACTGGGATACGATGACATGCATCAACCAAGTCAGCGAGCCTGACCACCCGATCCCGTTAGTCGCCTCTTACGACAAGCATTGGTTTACTGAAGACCCCGGATCTTCACCATGTGTCTTTGCGTCACTGTTAAAGGAACAATTTCTGCTTTTTGGCAGTGTACTTTTTCAACATCATGCCAAAACACGAATGAAAAGTAAACTATGGAGATATCGGCTTACTTGATTATTGAATAAACTGTTACACATGTCGAAGCTAAAAGGGCCATTTCTCAACTGATTGCTGGAGATGTTGCCCCCTTAAGCTCAGAAATGCAGAAACAGTCAGATTAAAGTTTTGCAGTTTCTTGAAAAACAAAAACATCAATAGAATATTCCATTTCTATTTTTTGTGACTGAATATTTACTGTTTGAGTCTTTAATCCTGATAGTGCTACTAGTGGTAGTAATGTATGGTTCCTTGGTCGCAATGTGTTCGATTTGCGCTCAGTGTATCCTCAGTTATCGCCCTTGGTGTTTTTTCGCGTTCGTATATAACATATTCCTGTTGTTTAACCGTTACCTCTATACTCCAGGGCAAAAGAAAGTTCACACCCATGTTTGATGCTGGCTACAAATGAAATCAACAAATG